>NW_019725416.1:1102615-1156373 GCF_002891405.2 Cryptotermes secundus | reverse complement strand
CTTGTAGCATAGTGCCTCAAGCAACTACGCTACCGCATGTCCCCAATTCTAACCATATATGACGTAATATAAGCTTAACAACTTACAAACTTACAACGCTCTAAGTGTATAAATATTGTATTTGTTAATTAAATAAATAAATCTGTAACGTTTAAAATTATGTCTTTCATTTCCATTAGTTCCCTTTTGACCCCATAAATTTGACCCCTTCNTTCTGTTGGGTTCGTTAGAAAGAGCTAGCCTCAATCACTGGAGTTTTCTCCAGTTATTAGTTTTCTTAAAAACCAGGACGATGGATAAAGTCCAAAAACCCAATATATCAGTGTGTTATACACCATCGTCAGAATCCTATAGTAACTAATAGTCCTGTATCTTCCACATTCATACATCCGTCAGTAGTATTTCGGTAATCATCCTGAGGCCTATTGGAGGACTGTTAATCTATCCGCGATGAGCGGTTTCTGGCCCCATGCGTACATCCTGAATAGGACACGTCTTAGTGAAAGGATATTAATGAAATATTTTTTCAATGTCTCTTCCACCCCTTTCTGTGTCCAGGCCTATTATTCAGTACCGTAATCATTTTTCAGTCGGTAGGATTCCTTTGACGGGAGAGCAGCCCGTTGCAAGGCCGTTACCTACACTCAGGACAACACAAACACAGAATAAACACATACACAGACATTCATGTCTTGAGTGGGAGTCAAACTCATGATCCCAGCGTCCGAGCGAGCCAAGAGGGTTCATGCCTTAGACCGCGCAGCTACTGTGATCGACAATGAAATATATAGGCTCCGATATAAGGCATGAAATTGCTGGTAGAACTGCATTTATGTTCCCTCTTAGGCTATATGCTTTTATTATTTCTTTTGCCACCTTTTGTTCAGTCTACAGCCCCAAAAATCTGCTTAGCTTGTAGACGGACGTCAGAAGTAAACGGGCTACCCACTTGAAATTCGCCAGTTTAGCTCGTTAAGAACAGGCCTACAGATAGCTAATTCTCCTGATGGGTTTTCGAAAATTTATTTCTTATTAGGCAAGCGGAAAATATGTTAGCGCCAGCTGTAGACCGAAGAGGATTTCGGTAGTACTGACAACTTCGTATTTTCGAATATTTACATTAACATCATTAATATAGATATATAGATCTATTTATTTAATTTAAAAAAAATTCAATTACGCATATGTAAATGTTATGTAGGCCATACTCATTCATCTGTTTAAACAAAATAAAGTTTAGTACAGTTCTTATTTATTTTAAGCCTAAATTCGACAAATATTCCGAAATGTAAACCAAACAGAAATAGGTTTATTCTCTGCTCGTAGGCCTAAATTTTATTAATTATTGCTCTTGGAGTCTGAACCTGTTAGAGATGGTACTTTTTAAAATGCCTGTTATTAAGCGCCATAGTACCCTCTAGGCTTAGTTCCTTTTGCAGAAAAACTTGTGAAGAACTGCATAATTTCAGGCGCCGTTGTTTCCAGGCGAGTCCCAAGAGATTATTAGGGCAGGTTCTATACGGATAGGAGTTGTAGAGTTGCGTAGAATGGGATGGTAAATGTGGTCTACGTCTTCGGCGTTACGCTGTGACGTCGAAGCTAAAGCACCAAGTGTCTCAGATCTCGAGAATATAAATGCTACTAGTATATTTCCGAACTTGTGCCACTTACGTACGTAATTGTTATTTAATTTGTAATTACCTGAGAAATGTAAGTCGCCCTATGGCCTGACTGTGCTTTTAATTTCTTGCCGATATATCTATATGTTGGTCTTGTGAGGTAACCTACAGGTGTTACGGAATTCCGTAGGAATTTAGGGCTCTTCTTGTAAGAGGCAAAAAAATATATTAACCTACTTTTGCATAGAACGAGAAATGAAACATCTTTCCTCAGGTCGAAAATAATATTTGCCGTATGTTAGAAGACTTACGTGAAATATGCCTATATTTCTTGCACAGTAGCAGCTAAAAGTTCGACTAATATGGAGTTAGCAGTAGGCCGAAGAGGAAAGGTTGTGTGCTGAAACATGAAACACGCCTGTATAGAGCGAGGTGTCAGGTGCTGGCACTACAGGATGCTCGAAGGAGGAGTTCTGGGCCCGCCTTTCGGACAGCCACAACTTACAAGGGGCGTCAGAGAAACAAGAAAAGTTGTTTTATTCGATGAAATCTAATTCCGTGATATGCAAATATTTTTAATTGTAAATGAATTTATTAATTTGCCGAAGCATCTTTGTGACGTCATTTACCGTTCAGTAGTGTGCACCTAAGTTTTATTTTAACGCTTGTAGTAGTGTGCAGTTATTGAATTCGCTTAATGAATATAGCTAAGTTATTGAATTTGCCCAGTTGTTGAATTTGCTTAATTGCTTTAGTCTGTTTTCTCTACCTTTGCATTTAATTATCTACTTTCTTAATCCGTTCCTCGTATGCCTTTACGGTATCGAGGATTTTTTTTAAACATTTTACAGACGGTAGGACTCCTTGGACGAGTGATCAGCTCTTCGCAAAGCCTCTAACTAAACACAGAACACAAGCACAGAATAAACACATAGACATACCAAACATTTATGCCTCGTGTGAGATTCGAACCCATGATCCCGGCTTCCGAGCGAGCGAAGGCAGTTCATGCCTTAGATCGTTTGACTACCGTGACAGGTGCAAGTATTTATGCCAGGGCTATATTCTGAACGAGGCCAGAAGGCAGAGCTAAGACTTGGAAACACTAAGCATAACTTCCCATTCCCTAGAGTCCTCTAGTGCTAAGCTAAAGAGGAATTTCAACATGCAATGACACTTTCATTTTCATTCATTCAAAGTGAAGTAACAATTTTCACAAATACTCACATCCATAAAATGTAGATAAGTAGCCAATTATTTTCGTGTGGGAATGTGCATAGGCATATAGGTCACATAAGCTTATGGACTGTGGAAGCAGGGAGGGGTGGATAAGATGGATCGATGGAATTTCGTACAAAGCTACAGAGAGAAAGTAGGCAAAGCAATACATCCACTTAAAAATACCTGGTGTATCTGTGAGAACACAGACACTGAATATCTGCAAGCATTTCTTCGTAACATGCTCTTAGAATTGGATTGTGCAGCTACCTGCTACGGAAATATGATGAAATGATGATCCAATGAATGTCAGCGCGGGGCTAATCTTCATTCGACCTGATTTATGTTGGTTCAAGCATTTGACACAGTAAGCTGCATTTCGCGAGGATGTCAGGAAGGTGGGCAGGTGGGGTGTTGCTTGTTCCATCGGGCCGCCGGGCACAATATTCCCGGCGGTGATGACGACAAAGGCGAAAGAGGGGAATCTTGATTCCGTGCTACGGCTGCTGAAGAGGGGAGACGAGAAAATGAAGGAGCCTATGTTTTTAGTTCTTGCCATCCGTCACTCTGTGACTGAATGGCGCTGCGATCAGAGTAGACGAGTCCCGTCAGTGCCACGAGCTCTCGGCCCGCCCTTGTGCTTTAGCGTAGCCGTGCTCAACCAGTCCAGTTCATCCATGTCTTGTCTGCTCACTCGTAAAGGGGTTGGGTCTAAGCTGCGCATTGGCAGTCTAGATCTGAAGATGCGCGGCGCAGCCCGCCCTTCTCGAAGCAACTCACATGACGAGCCATACATTTCTACCGGCAGGAGCCCCGCGCTCGGTCCCTTCCCCCGCGACTGTAGTGATTGACAGTTGGCAGACGACTGCAGTACGCGCAGGTTCTATACGTTCGCGGCCCGTGTGTGTGAGTGGCTGACTTTCCTGTCTGCCCCGGCTTCCCTGAAAACTCTCGGCGCAGTAGCAGAAGAACCCGAAAACAACATCACGAGCCGTCGTTTTACCCAAACCAGCGGGGGCACTTCAACACATCTATCCATATATACAGATGGTTTGACTGGCAGCAGCGTCGTGGACAACTTCCTCTTTGCTGTAACAGTGTGGGACCGTCACCGCGCTGTTGTACACTGAGGCGGCAGCAAATCGGCCGGATAAGGCTATCCTCGTCGCGCGCGGAATTTGGAGTTGTCAGCCATCAGCGAGGAAGAGAAGAAACATTTCCGGGAATACAAAGAAGCCGTTGTGAAGCTACAGAGTCTGTGATGATGTGCGTGCAGTGTGTGGTGATGTCATGCAAGTGATACACATTTTTATCGCTTCAAGATAAGTTTGTTTGTTGGCGAACAAAATTCCCGTCATTTCGAATGCACAGTGTTTCCCCCATCAGGTGCCATCAGTCTGAATTGAAGAATTATTGAAGTGTTGTGTGCCTGCTAGTTGTACGGGTGGGTTCTAGAGCTGAGTCGTGTGTCAAAGTGGCCCAGCACGCGGATTACGCCGGTGCTGTAGCCAGGGCATTCATGGCTCAACCACGGGTGAGTTCCCGGAACAAATTCACAGCTCCATTTTACCCTTACGCCATCATTTCCCTCCATATACATCCTCTCCCATGTGCCCCGTGAGGAGGCATGTGCAAGGCCATATTCTAGCAGTGTTTATGAGGCTCGGTAGTGTTTTTCAAATGTCACCATCAATCAGCGTCTAATGAATGTCGCGGCCATGTTGGAAGAGCAAAGGGGGCTTCCAATGCGTCTGATAGGCTAGCACGTCTATCTATCCTACGCCATACACACATACAAACGCACGGATCGCAAAATGTGCAGGGTTTGTTCACAGTGTAGCGTAAATTACTGAAATTCAGATTTTAAAGGACAATGAATAGTATATTTTGATTTGAACTGGATATACTAGGTTTTTATACAAGATTGAATTTTAAAATTTTAATCATATTTTAGTTTCGAGCTTTCTGATAAAAGTGTTCTTGGCCAGTAAATGATTTGTGTGTGCCTATTTGCGGATAACTCCACTTCCTTTCCGAGAGAGAAAAAAATATAACAGTTTAATTAAGCTTCCCATCCTCATATTTTGTACGTTGATTGATAACATATTTTTTAAATTGTTTTTATTATAAACGGGTTCAGTTAAAAAACACAGTAATTCTTAACCCCAGAATAATGCACTTTTGTGCAATTTTATGCTACCTTTTTGATTATGCAAAGCAAATAACCCATTTCTGTTATCTGCCAACACTGATTAAAAATGTGGAAACTAGTTTTTAAGAATCAATTTCTAGATGTGCATAAGCATAGAAAAGTTAATTGCGCTAAATAAAAAAATTTCTTGTTCATTGTAAGCAATAATATATTAGAACTACATGTTACGTTGCCGGCTCTGTATAAAAGATTCCCTCATTTACGGAGCAAGAAATCACGAGACAAACTAGAATTACAGATTTTGTAAATTCGGGACAATTCGATCGAAACTTTATATATATATAGTATACACACATATATTCATCCTCTGAAAGTTGTGTGCAATCTGTGTGCAGTATGATGATGGAATTCACACTTCCTACATGGGAGACGCCCCACCCTCCATGTACGACCCTCATGTGGCTCACCGGCCACTCCAGAACATCGCTCACCATTCACCACACATGAACCACGGCATGCATCAGTATCATACGGGCAATCACGTTGCAGCCGTGTCCAATCATGTAATGGGCCCTGTGACAGACGTCCACAAGCGGGACAAGGATGCAATCTATGGGTGAGTAACACGGCACTGTGCTCCCGTAATGTTTTTTCACCGGCAGCGAACACGACGCGGCTACCGGCTATGCCCTCATACTTCGCCGCCAACGCTTCGGAACCCGTCCCCTCGCCTAATGAGCCATAGACACACACTTAACTGCGTGTTGTGTTTACTGCTGGTATCCATGTGTACAAAATTGCGATCATAGAACTAAGAATCGACTTTGGTCAAGTGGTAATGCTCCTTATCGGAAATGCAATGCATGGAATCGTTTCCGTTTCCTGTGACCCTTTGTAAGGCTTTACGCAGATCCGTTAGGCCTACATGATAAGGGTAAAACATAGAAAAATGTCTTCCTGTTTATTAATATCATGTCCAGTTTATTGAGGTTTTGTGATCGGGGCTGAGTCGATTCCAACAAAATACTGTGCTTTATGCTAATTTGTCATTTCATGACATTTACTGTGAAATCGTTTACGGCAAATCGATATCAGACTCGAGACATTCGAAATAAGACTCAGATAACGTGCAACACTATTAAATTAATCTCACGGCAATATGTTACAAGTATGGAACTGAGGCAAGCTGTTTCCTCTTAGTAATAAATAATAAGGTGTCCAGTTTTCTGTGTAGGCCTAATCGTCCAGTAGGCTTACTCGAATGCGACCCGCCCAATCTGAGAGTACATCGGCCCGTTATAAACTCGTTAAACGTTAAAAATAGTATCTGTTAATTATTTGTGATGCAGGGACATATCGAGCACCAAATCACGCACAATTCGGGACTTTGCATGCAACTTTCGGGCCGTAAGATGAGATAAGTGGTCAGCCAGCACGGACTTTTCCGTTATTCTGAAAATGTTATAAACGGTTTTCCACCAAAATATGAACATTAGTTACTTGCTCGGAATTTCAGCAGAACTTTAAACAATAAGTCCGCCAAAGGACTCTAGTCACATTATAGTGACGACGTATGACGTCATTGGTTAATTTGTTTCCTGGTCTAATGTGTAAAATCTTAGAATATTTTGCGGGTATTCACGGCAGCGACTGTTTGTGACTGTGTAGAGTCTTGTAGGTGGATACTTACATTTCGGAGAATCGTGCTGCCTTTACCTACAGGGTTTAACTTGAAGGTGGATGCCGTATTTTCAGACGAAACTTTGGTGTCCACATACGAGACGAAAGCCCAGAAGATCTCTATGTGAAGGTGTGTACATTTAAGCGAATCAGTCGCGAGAGAACAAGACGCATGGATAGGCATTTGCATTCCGGAAATGACACAGCTACTGAAGTGTACGTAGGAGACGCCCTGAGTTCCTGATGAGACCCTGAGTTATATATGCGCAAAGTGTGGAGAACATTAGCGCAGATGCGCATTCAAGGATCGGAATATTTTCATGTCTGTCGTAGTGCCCTCTGCGGATTCCGGTAACTTATCCAAAGCGATGTAAGTTAATATAATTTGACTATTAGGCCTATTGCTCTATATAAATAGCGTAAGCCGTGCCACTAGCCTTTTATGGCAAAAATTATGGCTGTAGTTCCCCTGTGACTGACTGCTCGTTGGTTCTGGCTAGGTCGGCTGGTTTACAGCGCCGTAAGGCCTTCACTGAAACGATTTTCCAGGCGAACCATGCATGTCGCTGTAAAAAGAAAATTCGGAACTAAAAAAGGGGGAAGGAAGAACAACTGTCAGCGCTTGTTTCATGTATTAAATAACATATGTTATTATGCTTTGTTTTCCATTTCTCCTGTCATGAAAATCGTCTTAGACGCTACGGTGTTGCGATGTCATATTTGTAGATATTAATTTTAGAGGCCTGGAATTTTTAGCACGACTATAGATACAATAAAAATAATTGCAGAAATAAATTATTATTGTTATTATGTAAGTAACGTACTGTCACATCAAGCTACAATACTACTACTTATTAAAATTAATTACCCTATAGACAGATAAGGTTGATCTTTTCAATGGTTTAAAATATTATCGCATAAAGTGGAGGGGAGAGTACGACGTTAAATTCTCTGTTCGCTGATTCTGGATCACTTGTAGAAGTTTGTAGCGATAGCACATGGGGACTGTTAATCTCGGCTTAGGCTCTGCGTAGCTAGTAAAGCTATATTTTTATCATGTATTCCGCATAGCTTTACTTTAGTGATGCACTTATTTTAAATAAAATAACATTTGTCACTAATTCTTATATACAAGACTTTATACAAATTAATACTGCAAGAGTCTGCATTTCACTTTCCGTCGCGTTTGAATTATATGGCCTATTTCAAATGATTGATTGCTTTCTCTCCTCGGAAAGGTTTCTCGATAGGCGGGTAATTGAGCCGGACCTTTCTTCACTGTTCTCTTTCCTTCATGGTTCTGTGCAAGATATTGCAGAAACATCCACATGACGAGGATACCCAAATTTCATATTCTGAAAATGTAGAACTCCGAATAGTTTTTATTTTGCGTTGTATTTCAAAGAAGCACTCCCTAATTGCCGTTATATTTTACAGGTGAGTCCCTTTAGATAAGGATATGAACGGGGATAGTTTGTCGGTATAGCGATGGGCTACGCGCTGGTCATCCGGGGTTCGATTACCGGATTGGGTAAGGAATTTTTCTGTTCTCCGCGATGTCCAAACCGGCTCTGAGGCCCTGTCCACTTGGTACCGGGAGCTCTTTCTCCGGGGATAAAGCGACTGTGGGCGTAAAGCTGACTGCTCACCTCCATTTAGTGCTGAGGTCAAGAATGGTGGAGCTATACCTCCACTCACATATATGCCTTAATGGCATAGCGCTTAATTGATTAAGAACAGGGACAAGTTTACATTTTTGTAAGAAAAGATCGAAATTTTATTTATGTAAATAAGGCTTGTAGGCTCAAGCTATGAATTTCGCGTATGATGAGCAAGGATTTCCGTAGTTTAAACGTACCTTTTTGTGCACATGGAATCTCTCTTCTTCTGTTTGTGTGACAAGCAAAAGAAAGACACAGACCTAGGTATTGTCAGGCAGTGAAGTGCTATTTCAGGATGTTGTTAAGGTTAAATTGTCGAATCAAAGGGCGCAAAGGTTTGTTCATTGGACCAGGACGAATGACATTGCACCAGAAAGCGAGCCTATAAACGAAATTTCATTTCATTTTAATTTTTTTTTTGCGTTCAAACATAACTAGAGACTAACGAACATCCCTCTTCTGGCTGAAACTGCAAATACTATAACTAAACGTTTAAGACTACGCCCACCGGTGTGTCCCAGAATCCGGTGTCTTGAATGTTAAGTGGACGGTATAATTTGCACTTTTTGTTTGAAATACAGCCAGTGATATCCGAACTTTATTTCATTTTACATGACTTCGAGCACAGAGTTAATCAAATTTGAAACGGTTTTTGACCACAGAATAGCATATTTAAATAGCTTATTAACCAGTAGTTAAATTCGTGTTGAAGTCGTTAGTAAGATGCACAACAATATCTCTTCCACGGGAGCAACGTTACGTAAGCGCAATTGGATATAACGTCTTAGGTAAAGCTTAGTTCAGTTGACGTTCCAACAATAGACCCTTGTTTCCCGTGTGTTAAGCGTAGATCCCTTGTTATGCCGCCACTGTTACAGATTGGATAGATCAGGAGTTTATTTCGATATTAAGTAGTAATTCATGAACCATGTCCAACTGCACATGGTCACTGTAATCAGACTAATAACAATATAGGCATAATGTCAGTATGTGTCCCAGTGTGGTCATGGGGTGTCTAATATTTTGTTCCCAAGTAAAGATCGTTTTCTTTGTCACGGCTCAACTTGATAGAATGCTATTCTTTGATTGGAGCCAATGTATGCAGAATATAATAATAAAAAGAAACGGGTTTTCTCAAATGTTGTGTTATAGTTAGACTACATATGCTTGTAATAGGGGTGTCATTGGTTTCTGTATCATAGTTACTGAAGCCTTTTTCTTACATTTTTGTTAGCCCATACTGATGTACCCTCGTTTAAATTAATGATATTGATGATGGTAGTGATTTGGATCTAGTTGATTTAGCGGTGACGCTCTTCAAATATTTTCGGAAAGTTCTCGGTTCGAATTTTAGCCGGGAACACAGAGTGTCTTCAGCATTTTTGTAGTTTTCCTCAATCTCTCCAGCCACATACCTGGATAATACCACAGTCAGGCCAACTTCCCTTCACAAAACAAAATAAATGTGTGTGCATGCTCGCGTGGCAGGAAGGCATCATAGACTCAGGTACCGTTCCAAATATTGGCAAGTTAGATTCTAAAGGGTTCTGACGATGTTGTATAAGTCGCAGAATTACTGGGTTTTTGGACTTTTTCCTATCGTCCGGTATTTTAGAAAATAGAAACCACGACGTTTCGGAAATTGGACCTGTTTCCGTACTCAGGCATAGGGGAAGACGCCTGGTCCAGGGACCCAACTGATTAGGTGTGTTCCCCCTCAACTGAGGGTTGAAACAGATTCAGTTTCCGAAACGTCGTGGTTTATATTTTCTAGAATACCGGACGATAGGAAAAAGTCGAAAATCCAAGTAATTGACAACTCACTCAATGAGAGTAAGAGATAGCACGCGTTCTAAAATAACAAAAGCGACGCTTTTCTGAATATTATGACAGAAATGTCGGGTTATTCTAATGTCTCGAATAAGGGTGGGGGCGATATTTGATATGTCTGTATCGGCTTGAATGCGAGGACAAGAATAACAACCAGCTTTTTTATATCGGTCCGTGCGTTTAACTTGGCGAAGCTTTAAAGCTAATATATAGCTTTTGTAGTAGTAGTAACAACAGCAGCAATAACATGTCCACAGAGGTGGTGTATCTTATTCATTGAGACAATACTTATGACGTTGAAAAAATACGGCCATAAAATGCATGAAAGCTGTTGGTGTGCGTGGTCCTTGCGCAGTTAAGACAGTATTGCCAACCTATAAGGTAAATAGCCCGTACGGTGTATACATACATGTAAGAATACAGTTTTCGTAACGAAGGCAAATGAGTATCGTTAAGAAATTGTGTGTGCCGAACCAAATTTGATCCGGTGGGGGGGGGATTCTACGAGTAGTAGTGTTCAGTGGACACCACTCGTGTCAAATGGGCGCAGTGTTTTGTCAGTGTCTTAAGCGACCGGCAGTGGAGCCTGCTACCATCATTACTGTCAGCCTGAATGTATCGGAACAACATAGATGTATATTTATGTGTGCGCAGTCGGATATGCTGTGGGTCAGAGGACAGTCTTGGCCACATTGTTTGTGTGAACTGCTGTTATTTGTCAAAAATGTAATTGATTAGTTTTGCTGTGGATTGTTATGTGTAGCTATGTAGGGCATTGTAGTCAGGACCCATGTAAACTTCGTTGTATCCTTACTGGCGTTAATATGAATGCCCTGAACTTATCTTTACCCCTGTACGCCATATATATTTAATGCACCCTAGTTTCGGATTGGCTGATCTTCATATTTTCTGCGAGTAATAGGCCTACCGTATGTAATTTCAATAATATATTTTTTTTCAATGGCTCTTCCAGCCCATTCAGGGCCCAGGCATCTTATTCAGTTCCGTAATAATTTTTCTATACAGACGGTAGGACTCCTTGGGCGAGTGATCAGCCCGTTGCAAGGCCGCTACATAAACACAGGACAACACAAACAGAATAAACGCATGCCTTAAGTGGGATTCGAACTGACGATACCAGCGTCCGAGCGAGGGAAGACAGTGCATGCCTTAGACCGCGTCGCTACCGTGACCGTCACTTTCCGTCATATGCTTCTTCTTATTCACATAAAGGTTTCATTGTGTTTTTAATATATAAGATAATAACATTTTAGGCAGTTAGAAGCCAAGTTAGATGCATATGGAATTCAGTTATTTATAAAGAAAGATTTAAGACATTAGAACAAATTATATTTATTTTTTATTCAATTGTAAGGTTATAAAACCATGAAAGATAAGAAAGTAGGGCCTATATCCAAACACTA
Organism: Cryptotermes secundus; assembly: GCF_002891405.2. NCBI lineage: Eukaryota > Metazoa > Arthropoda > Insecta > Blattodea > Kalotermitidae > Cryptotermes > Cryptotermes secundus. The sequence continues at coordinate 1,144,789 of NW_019725416.1, read as the reverse complement.
CTAGTTCAGACACGTATTTCAAAAAGAGAATACGCGGTTAAAAGGTATGAGATTTTTCTATACTTTCAGAATTTAAAGTGTGTGAAAGTGATTGAAGTACACCCTATCTGGAAATGCAACTGTTGACTACTAAATACAGGTTGAAAAGAAAAAAAGTTTAATCATATCTGTGTGGAAGACAAACTGGTAGTTGGTAACTGTAGGTTGGTAGTTGTAAGGCGGGTGCAAATTGCGTTTGACTTGTATGTGATAGTACACTGTAAAGATATTCCAAGTTATTTCTGCTCAGTTAGGTGACTGACATGCCATTGTATGATTCGTCTAGCCATTGTATGATTAAAATAAAAGGCAGTTGCCCTGACGGCGGAAATAGCCTTGTTCACATGTTTAGGATTTGGGTTCCTGCGTGGTACACTAGAATTTTGTTGCAGTGTGCGGTCTTAACAAGGGCGCCAGAACTTTCGCATGTGCAGAAAGTAGGTTCACAGTATGCATATCAGACGTTCAGAGCAAAATCTAGTAAATTACATTAATTGTAAGATGAAATATTTCTTTTTATTTAAAAAAAACGTTTTTCCTTCCTTCCTACTACAATATTTTTTAAACCCTAAATTTCAGGGCTTGCGCAAAATGGCAAATAAGTAATCACAGTGGGCCTTACTTTTTTTAACCAAATGAAACTTACGGTACGATACCCAGTTCCTTTGTTACTCCTACTGTATATTGGAGTGTTGATGTTGTGTTGCGGTGTGCAGAAGGCGTTGTACTCCCCCTCCACCCTCCTGCAGTAATTATAGTATTTAAGATGTATTTAAAAGTTACGTGTGCCAGGCATTCGTCATAACTTGTATTTCGTTGAAAGCTTGTCTTGTACCCTCTGTTGTTTAGAACTTTAGCTGTGAAACACTGTGCACTGTTACAGTTGTTATACACATAGTAACAGTGCAGTTCATATGTGAGAAAACAAAACATTCTCGCATTCTGTAACCATATCCCAACAGAGGGATATTGACAAACTGTTGTTGCGACGTGAGGGGACATCTAGATCGAACGAAACAAGTAACTTAGAAATGTATGATAAAATTCTCATGTTGGGAAATATTGATTCGTTGAAGATTCGCAGTACGAGCAAAGATGAATTCGCTGTTCAACAGAAGGCCTTAGATGTGAATATGTATGCAGTTGATATGATACAAGCTCGCTACTCTGTAATTTCTTTGAATAGGCCTACGTGACGAGTGCATAGTTCCTTAATTAACCATTGCCGATCCTCATATCATATCCGTGAAATTTTGTTGTTTCTTTCCGCTATAATACGTAATTTTTCATAATTTAATATGTATTCACGTTTGTGTTGATAGTTCAGTGTTCAGTTCAGCACCTGGCATTATGGGATACTTTTAACATTCTTCTATACAAATTAAGTCCGAAAGTTCGTGACTGAGACAGTAATAGACTGGTCGATTTTCTGGACGTTATCCAGCGTCCTGCCCATCAAAGTGGGCGCGCGGTCTAAGGCATCAATTGTCTTCGTTTGCTCGAAAGCTGGGATCGTGGGTTCGAATCCCACTCAAGGCATGGATGTCTATGTACACGTTTATTCTTTGTTTGTGTTGTTCTGTGTGTAGGTAGCTTCCAANGTAGCAAAATATCTCCTGGCTTCGTTGACCGTTACAAAACTCAAACGTGGGTTGCCCAACCAGAAACGGTGAAGAAGATTAAAACCGCCAAGCGATAGAACATACGGAGAGAACCCAGTTCTTCCTTGTAAGTAAAGCTATCCCTGTATCAGGCCGTGAAGGCCCACAGGGCTGTGAGACGTTGAGGGTCCCACATTTTCTTTAGACAATCGGCTCAAAGATAGCGGTAAGGTTGTCAGCCTTACGCGCCGGCCGCGCTTTACTCCCCAGGAAAAGTATTTAATTCCTGGTCCTCATTTCTGTTAGAGGCTGAGTCAACCCCAGGGCCAAAGTGCGGCCGGAAGGATTAGGTCAATTGAAAAAAATCCAATGACTTCATCGGACTTGAACCCTTGACCTTCCGACTTGTAGCATAGTGCCTCAATATAAATAATAATAATAATAATAACCAGCGTCCACATCTTTATTTAAATTGACGTTTCGAGGGCTGAACTGGAACTGAGGACGGAGGCAGTCGTTTTAAATAAAAATTATGATGGATAGTGTACAGAACATTGATCGCTGTTTTTGTATGCAGTCTATATACTTCGGTCTATTATGAATTGTATTATATCCTAAACATTTAAAATGGAGGAGTAGAGTTACTTGGATTTAAATGTAAGTATTCTTTTCCAAATTGATTTTGTTTATCAGTTTATTTATTCGTTCATTTTGTGTTAGTGCAACTCACGTTTTTAAATGGCCCTTCTTTTTCTATTCCTAATATCAACAGAAAACAAAGAAATATTATATAACTTACACAGTGAGCTGTAAAACATTTGGAGAAACCTAACGCATAAATGTAGTGGAAAATTCCTTTTTTATCCGGTGTCTAGAAGGGGAAGTGAATTCTGGGTAAACCATCAGATATCTGTGTCCTAGTGAATATTTCATAATACGCTATGATAGAGGGATGAAAGTGCGAAGTTCTCTCAGAATAAAGAGTTTGTATGTAGCCCTAATATTCTGAAGCCAGTAAAGCAATGCTTGCTACATCGCAGTGTGTGTTTGTGTGTGTGTGTGTGCGCGCGTTAGATGTGAGTGCAATCATACTAACATAACTCATACATAAATATGTATTTGCCGTTTCTGTTTCGGTCGGTCAGTCGGATTGGCCCACACACACAAATCCATACAGTTGCAAAATACAAATCACCTCATTTGCAACATTGAGAATGTCGTTATGAAGCTTATAGCTTACCACGTGTTGGTTTTAGTTCTATACACCCGTAATATCTGTAATGCCGGAGTATACAGTTTCTGCAGTAATGACATATTATGTTTGAAGAAAACAGTCTTCTGGGATGTGGCACCGTGTAGATGTGGTGCTAACCGACGTTTCGGAGGAACGTATCGCCTTCATCATCAGGGTAGAAGGGAAAATAAAATCCGCAAGCTTGTCTGCTTGTACCGGTTCTCACGGTCTCTTCGCTTGCGGATTTTCTTATTTTCCCTTCTACCCTGAAGATGAAGGCGATACGTACCTCCGAAACCTCGGTTAACACATCTACATGGTGCCACATCCCAGAAGACTGCTTTATTCAGTCACCGCCGTGAAAACCTCAAATCTTACACATATTATGTATGTTTAGAAACGTCTAATTAGGGTATTAGTGAAACATGAATGTTTGGTGGAGAAATTTACATAGGTTTTAAATACATAAATAAATGTGTAGACGCTGCCGGTTGCGCAGAGGCCCGCTAATCTAGATAAGAGATCCCGCCATGCGTGTTTTGATATTTTATCAAGCATCTAATTACAATGAAGGGACTGTGTGTGTGTGTGTGCGTGCGTGTGTGTTCTGTTTGTATTATTAACATTCACTGCCTTGCAGAGTTGAACATAGTTTGCTCTTGTACACGTATATTGTGACCTCTTTCCTTCCTGGTCTGAATTTGGGAACCACAGTACAGTCTTTTATTTAGAGGGTTACAGCACGAATAATTTATCCCGTAAGGCATGTCGGATTACAATTATAAGGTGAAACAGAATAAAATGCATGAATCATGATGTGAAGAGACGAGATTACTCTTCAGTTGTTTCAAGATCAGCGAAGTAGCAAATGACTGTTATTTGAATATCTTGCAATTCATCGTACCTCTGTCACTTTCGTTTTAAAATCATCGGGTTTCGGGTCTTGTTTGGACATCCTTGATACTGTGTATTGGGACTAAAGTTACTTAAGTACGTACTTAAATATGGCGATTTCGTTGCATGTAATTATTATTATTCTCTCACCTTAATGTTGTAATGGTAGACTCGATGTACGGACGCAGGGAGAATTGTTTCTGCTGCCCAGTAATTGCGAAAAGCTTTATTCTTCTCAATTTTTGCAGCTGTTATTATTCGCGCGGTTACGATAATTTCCATGATGAGAGAAACACAGAAGACGAAACAAAAAAAAAAAACTTGCAATTTCATCTCAGCTACGTAAAATTTTTATGTCAAGGTAAAATGTGGGCAATATTCGCTGTGTAATGATGTGAACGTATGAGGTATAATTGTTAGAAGAGAAATAATGACACATGAATAGGACGAAACAGCCTCCCTCATATGGAAAATCAGTGCTGAGACATGTAGATCGGTGGGCGGGCGACATTGACCACTGTTTCGCCAGACTTGAGCCTATATAATCATACATTCCGTACAAAGAGACAATAATTTAATCTGTTAACGCTTTAAATCGTATTGTTTGGCAACTGATTTCTTCTGCCCCACACCGTCTGTTCACTGTGTAAGCGTACAGCGGCTGTGATATGAAATTAACATTACTTTCACGTAACTTAATTAAAGTCCACTCGTCGGACAAAACATAAACGCTGCATAATGTTTTCTGTTGATAGGGATCTCGCGCATTCAGCAGTATAGGTTAGGATCCGTGTCTCGCCCAGGCCTCTCCCCTCAAAATATGTATCTGCGTATAGATATTTATGTATGTTTAATATTGTACTCATTATCATTTGTTAAAAAGTAATATTTGTTGAATCTATGGAACGGAAGACGAAAACGAACCAAAAAAGGTAGACTAATTACGACTAATATTGCAATTGAAATCTTCAGTAAATTAGAGTTGATTAGAAACGGCTACCAAATTGAGGAAACAACGCCCGTACCCAAAAGCTATATGCCTATGAAAAGGAAACACATTCATACTGGAAGGCCGTAGACCTAGAAATAAGAACTTATCTCTTAGCCAGTAGCAATCGTGTAGGTCTGTTGCGTGTTTAAGTGCAGATATCGCCAATCCTGTACGGGGCTCATGTGTTGTGAGAAGCATGGAATGAAACTTGTACACGGTACTTGTTATTACTAACATAAGATCCATGTGATATGCTTANAAATTGCAGCCGCGGCGCGCACTTGATTGTACGCACTGTACTTTTCTACATGAGGAGAATTTAAATAGATGTAATTTTTAATTCTCTGTATCTAATTAGCTGTATTTATACGTGTTCACTGCAGGCATCCATTGTTCCCGCTGCTGGCTCTAATCTTCGAGAAATGTGAGTTGGCGACATGCACTCCCCGGGAGCCGGGAGTCGCGGGAGGGGATGTGTGTTCCTCCGAGTCCTTCAACGAGGACATCGCAGTCTTCTCCAAACAGGTGAGTCCCAGCAGGCCTCTTGCCCCTGTGCCAACTGCGTGAGATTCTCCCTACAAAACTTCCCATAAACAGTTTGTCTAGTCACTTTGTGAGTTGTACGTAGCGCTTTTAACCATCCGCGAAGCGTGGAATGATTGCTCTACAGTTATACTTTACTTAAGGACGCTGTCAGTAACTCGCAACTGTACACGACGACTTACAGGTGGTACTGAATAGTATGTTGAAACGCCAAACTTATGATATGGTCACGGTATTTGTCTTGGGAGACAAAGAAAACTTCGATACTCCTCAGTAAGGACAATCTGTGACATGGATGAGATTGAAACCGGGAACCCCCGGAATGCAAGTCAGACGTCCAGAGGACACAGTAGTTTTTGACCCTTTCATGTTTGAATAAGGTTTTATGCTCTGTTGCGTAGTGCTTGTCTGTGATATTCTTCCCAAGAAATGTGATAAAACTGACGTGCGCGTATGAGAATCTATTTTGTGCGACTCGAAAGGTAAAATATACCGTAACACGGATATTATTTGTGCGTAATGGTAAATATTGGGCTGTCAGTGTATAGTGTTCTAGTGGGAATTATGGAAATGTATTTTAGAGTCGACAGCTTGTAATTCGAATGTGACGCGGCGCCGTAATACACACGGCTAGGAAACGGAATTCGAAGGCTTGCATAGAACATGACTTGGATATGCCATGCCTTTGTACTTCAGTTATTCTTGTCATGTATTTCTAGTTTCTATATCCCAGACCAGATTCTTGAATGCCGTTAGGTTTATAAGTACCGAAAATTTTGGTTTTTTGCTTATTTTATTAACACATTTCAATAAACAGCAAGAAATTTCCGAGTATTAACAAAAGACATATGGACAAATATCTCTTGTCAGTAGGTAACATTTTTTAAGCCCACCTTTTTGGTTCTAATTGACAAAGGCAGCAACCTTCGTTAATATAGTTTAATAATAAGTTAATAAAAACAAGGGAAGTGATTTATTCCTAACGTTAGAAGGCCGCGCAAAGCTCAAGCGGTTAGTCACTGGCTTCCCACTACGGCCGCCTGGGTCCGAACCCGGGTCTGATCAAGTGGGATTTGTGGTGGACAAAGTGGCGCTGGGGCGGGTTTTCTCCGAGTACTTCGGTTTCCCCTGCCAATCGTCATTCCACCAAATTCTCCATCATCATAATCACCCGGGCAAGGTACAATAAGCCAATCATGGCCGCCGTGCCGAGTGGACCCAGTTGGATTCCACCCCTCACTGAGCGAAATTAGAAAAAAATATTTATGACATTGGGTAAGTACAGGCCCAAGAAACATAAATAAAGAGACCTACTCCTAAATAAGGCGTTTCTTAACTATGTTTTTACATGCTCTCGGGGTGGCAACATGTTAGCATGTTAGCGTAGCCGCGTACTGTCTAGTATGCCCGCATCACGGTGCAGGGTCTGACTGAATCTCACTGCAGCCCCCTTCTCTGTTCCGGTACCCTCCTTTTGCTTCACAAGCCTCGCATCGAAAGCATCTTCCAGTTACTCGAAAATTAGAAATACGAGTGTAGTTCGCGTCTTCCATGTTGTAGAGGCAGACATGTGATGCAGAAAACAAGAATATCTGTTAGAAGCAGAGATGTATTCCCAGTGTTTTCAGAAAACCACCTAAACGTCCCTCTCACACAGTAAATTTGTATGTCAGTACAGTATTTTTACGGCCGTGATGTGTGTCTGGGGTTGTCCACATGCTGGTCCTAAACTTGACGTCATCGGTTACGTTGACACGGGTCACGTGGCATCTGGACGGAGGATAAACGCTGAATTGAAATATATGGATAGTGACATAGAGTTTTAAGTCGAAGCCAGTATCGTATTGCGTCAAATGAAACGTATTTCGACATTCCTGAGTTCGTTTGTAGTTTAGTATTGATACATGCTCTAAGTGCTGAATTGAGACATGAGACACGTAATTCAGATCGGGCCAGATTTGTTTTGCTGTCTTTAATAAAATTATTTGAAAAATACGTTTCTGATAGACACAAAATCTCTATTTTTCTGAAACTGTATGTCGCACGAAGAGCCCAAATAAGTATCTGTTATATAATTTACATAAGATAATCTTAGAATTAATATAATTTTCCTGGGGAGTAAAGCGCAGCCGGCGCGCGTAGGGCTGACAACCTTACCGCCATCTTTGAGCCGGTTGGCTAGATAGTGTGGGACCCTCAACGTCTCACAACCCTATTGGCCTTCACGGCCTGGTACAGGGATAGCTTTACTTTTTTTACTTTTTTTACCCCCTTGGCACGACAGCCCCAGTGGGCCTAGGCCTATCTCCATGAACTTCTCCATTCATTTCGGATTTTCTTGATCGTACACATTCGGTAGGACTCCTTGGGCGGGTGATCAGCTCGTCGCAAGGCCTCTACCTGTACATAAACAGAGAAAAACGCACACACACAAACTAAACGTCCATGCCCTGAGTGGGGATTCGAACCCACGATCCCGGTTTCCAAGCGAGCGAAGAAAGTACATGCCTTAGATCGCTCGGCTACCGTGACCGGCCTTTCTACTTTTTACTCTTAGGTACTTCACTGAAGAAAAACAAAAATAGGTTTTGCCTTTCGTTTTCGACCTAGTTTGCAGATCAGTTAATAAATTGTAATTGTAAGCATTAACGTGCAGTAAATTAAACAGTGTGGTTTGGAGAACAATAAGTGAATCAACATCAAGCTGGATGAACACCCTGAATACCGCTTAATTCGGCATCGCTACCCTGAGTTTCATGCTAACCGACGCAGCTAGGTTCCTGTACTCTGTACATAAGATATTCAAGTAAATAATAATAAATATTAAAACAATAACTCACATAACAAAAAACATCAAAAACAACTTTTAGATTATTATATTGTCATCACTGATTAACCTTGCATAAAGCCGCGCCGAAGCTCAAGCGGTTAGTCGCTGGCTTCCCACCGCGGCGGCCCGAGTTCGATTCCGGGTCTGATCAAGTGGGATTTGTGGTGGACAAAGTGTCGCCGGGGCAGTTTTTCCCCGAGTACTTCGGTTTCCCCTGCCAATGTTCATTCCACCAATTGCTCCACAATCTCACCTATCATCTGGGGCTGGTACAATAGGCCAGAAGTTGCCGCAGTACAAGGGACTTAGTCTCAACCCACTAGCAATAAAAATGAAACCTTGCTTAAATACATTAGTTCGATCTGTGAGGACAACTTGCAGTGGCCATCATGCACTATCCGAAAGTAGAAACAGGTGTAGCAGGGACTTAGCCGATATACTAGGCCAATCGTTTACGACCCGTAAGATATTTTAAACGTTGAACTCCGATTATATCTTGTTTAGCAACCCACCAAACCAAACGAATCACTTCTTATAGGTCTAAGCGGTAGTTTGTAGTTCACATATTTGAGTAAGTACCAGCGATTGTCTTCAGTGAAGAATAGTATCCAGTATACATATATCTATTCAAGAAATGACAAAATCTCGCCCAGAAATTATTTCAGTCAAAACTTTCGTTTTGTGATGGAAGAGATCATGGAGGTTACCCTTATTTTTGTTCCCTTATAAGCTTTAATAAAATGTGTAGATCTGAGTTCCGATTTACACAGCTGACTTCAGGCATGTCTGCTGATATTGAATGATGTGAAGTCCGCTTATCGTAAGGACGAGAACAATAAGGCTAAAATTTAATTCTGTGTTAGTCATAATGCCATGCAGGCGTATGGAGGCGTCACAGTAAAACTGTATGCGTTTTCAATGCAAGAAGTAGGTGGAGGTGAGTGACAAGCCGCCCCGGGCCTCCGTCGCTATTGCTTGAGGATAAATAATCCCCAGTCGAGTTCGATAGAGGGTTGAGTAGACTCCAGAGCCGTTCTGAATGTACAGGTGAAGAGGAAAAATATTAAACGCCAGTAGCCGAATTTAAACTCCGGCCGTTAAACTGTCAGCAGTAAAAATTACTTTAATCGTGGCTGTGGGAAACAAATTTCGCCGGAAAGGAAAGCCATATCGCGAATGACCGAGAAATATTGTTGTGACACGAATGTTTACTTTAAGAATACTATCTTCTGGTTTGCAAATTCTTAAACTAATTTTCTTACTTTTTGGCACTGAAAATGTAGACGATATTTTTTTCCGAAACGGCGGACTTGTACCGGACTACACGATATTAAAACCCAGAGGCTTGTACTTCTCGTAGTCACCGCTGTGGTAACCTCGGATCGAACACGGAATGCGTGCTTGTCTCGAAACAGAAGATTGTTATTGCGGGTCACGCCTTTTGGTCCGGAAGAGTGGTGAAGCCCATCCTATTTAAGCTCCGTATCATATAAACTGATCCAATTGATTCAACGCGGGACAGACTTGTGAACAAGAAGAAAAATCTTTAGGTTGTTAAACAATTTTCATTATAATTTTCTGGGGAAGCAGCGAGACCGCCTCTATGCTCGAGTGGCCAGAGTTCCTGGCTACAGATCCTGAGGTCCCCGGTTCGATTCCCGGATCTACCAGATTTTCTGAGAAGTACTGGGTCTGGAACGGAGTCGACTCAGCCTCGTGAGGATAATTGACTAGATATTTCAAGGAAATAATTGATCCGGTTTATAAAACCGAAATTAACGGCCGTGGGGATTTGTTGCGCTGACCACGCGACACACACTATCCGCAAAAGTTGGCACTAACTTCGCCGACAAGTGGCGGTCGCTCGGTCGGTATAGTTCGCTTGCGGACTACAGTCCACGGAGGGGAAGCAGCTATTCATCCAATGGGGACGTGAGTAATACAGACAGCAAGTTGGGTATGCTGGATTGTCGTTACATACTGTGCTCCTCACCTTCGCCTAAAATCTATTGACAGAGTGCTCTNNCTCACGGCAAATTGCAGCCGCGGCGCGCACTTGATTGTACGCACTGTATAAAGGGATTTGTGATTTAAATGTTCTGTTACGACGTTCTGTTCTGACGTCACTTCCGAATATGGTTACAGATCTTCACGTCGGAAATTGAGCCACTAAATTTCTCGATTGGTGTTTTACTTGTCATCGCTTATCATTTCTGTGACCCACACATTTTCTGTGCCAGAACAACTGTGATTGGTTATTGTTAAGTTGATAAGGATTATGATGAAAGCGCTAGGCCTATGATTTATTCGTCGTAGGAAAGAGAAGGACAATGAGAGGTCCAAATCAGGAAAAATAATTGCCATTCGATGAATAACATTGGAAATATTGATATAACAGCTTCAGTTTAATTGCACGATGTGTTATATTCTTGGCAGATAAGCCTCGGGTCTTGTTCACATGACTCCCAACAAGCGCGATACTATATTCATATAAATCTTCAAGAACTTCTGTGACACGACGCGATCATGATACTCAGATACGTGAAAAACGAGAGTGAGGAAACCGAGAAGTAGCCAATTGTTACAAAATAATGCCTAACGACAGTCATATAACTGAGATTCATGTTATATTGGCTATGTGCGTCTTTTCGAAAATAATATCTCTTAACGGCAAATTTATTCGAACGCGCCGTGTTTGTACCAATAAATATGTTCAATTCTATGATGGATTGTCGTGATGAGAGAGAGAGGAACACGTAAAGTAATATTGGGTTTAACCTGGGCGGTCCCATACCATCATGAAGTCATTATGCGGGACGGGTACAACACAGAGAAGGTAACCATAGGCTTCGGCTTGTTTCCGTCCACAGTAACACAGATATGCAGTCAAACTGATTAAATCAGTACATGAGATAATGAGTCAGTGATTGTGGAAGCAAATCAGTGTTATACTGGGCATAATATGAGATATATCAGAAGATCTAACTAATCGATTACCTACTAATATTTCGAATAAATGTCTTCACACGTGTGCTAAGTACCTTTATTGTCAAAACTCAAAACACGTTTTTGTTTAATGGATATTTTCTTGCCCAATTTACCCGAATTTAACGCATTTCCGGACATAATTTGGCGTCTTCTGACCCTGGGAAAGGCGCGAAAAATTACACCTCAGATGTGCGAAATGTATTACTAATTTAGTTTGTATGTGCAGCAAGGAAATATCGAAGGACGAAACAGTTTCGGGAATCTTTAATTATTTTTATACCGAGCTACAAACGATCACGGATAACTCGTCAGGAGGGTATTTATATTAAAATTGCGCATTAAGCATATGTTCCAAAAGATGTTTTAAGTAGAAGTAGATTTTACCATAAATTAATGTCATTTATTTCATAAGTAACCAAATTAAATTGAATTTTGGTCTAATTAATTTAATGGCTTGCGGATACTCAAGAGATATACCATATTTACCAGACGCTTCCGGTGTATTATAATGAGACTGAGATAAAACAATATTAAAGTGAATTTAACTTCGTTGCCAGGAAAGTATAATGAGTAAAATCATGTTTAGATATTTTCCAGTAGGTCTGTAGACTACTGTATGTTCCTTTTTGTCATGCAGGTTCTTAGGGTTCGTTTTGTGAAGAGACAAAGTCAGGGATTTCTTGCAATTATGAGCTTTAGCATGTAAAATGACACGGTAATGAACATTCGGGTTCAATAAAATGCTGGGAAGTACTTGAGTGGCTGCACAATTGGCAGCTTCTCAAGAAGGGCTCAGCTCCATGAGTGAGTGAGTGAGCGAGCATGTGAAATGTCTTTGTAGAGGTACAAATTCCTTGTATCCAACTTCTCTCCAAGCATACCCGAGTGCTCGAGGAATGTTGAGTTTCATTCTCTTTCATGAAATTGCTGAGTATTTTTTTTTCTGCAGTAGAAAATTTTTGGGGAACCGGGATAACGTAGACGGTATAGCGACTAGCTACTGGCTGATCGACCAAGGGGTCGGAGTTCGGGTCCTGGTAGGGTCAAGAATTTTCTTTTCTTCGCGTCGTCCAGACCCGCTATGGGGTCCACTCAACCTCCTGTCCAGCAGGTGCTGGGGACTCTTTTCCCGGGGGTAAAGCGGCCTGGGCGTGAAGCTGACCACTCACCTCCAGCTAGTGTCGAGGTCAAGAAAACGTGGGTCTATACATCCACTCCCCCATACACCTTCATGGAGTAGTGCTTAATTAGTTAAGCACAGGGATAAATTTACCTTTTTTACGTTTAATAGAACATATTTCAAGTAGCCAGTATTGCGATGTCCAGTAGCAGACACACAGTGACCCATGACCAGTGGATATTTGTACTACCTGTAATTTTCTTAATATAATAGAAGTTGTTACGTTGTTTTTATTTTGCTTGTATGGGGGCCAGTTGTTGTAAAGTGAGCGATAAGGTTGTTATTAGAAGTATATGATATTTTTAATATCTGTCATTGTAAAATATGACTGATGTAAGAAAATGTGCAGTGTAAATTTGGATTTGTTGATAGTTGCTTTCCTAGTTGAGTGATCAATTAAACTATTCTGGGAGTCAAAATGTTGGTTATGAAACGTGTCTGACTGGTTGGTCTCAGTTTGAGTCTCAAACTGATGTTTACAACAAACAGTAATATAAATTACGAACAGACCTTTACCAGCCAACTGGGTCGTTGTTTTGGAAACGTTAAATCCAATTGATAAATCAACACGTTTGTTGTAATACCAATTTTATCTCCAACTTCCTGTGCTGTTCTTTCCCCCCTGCTTTTAAAAGCGAATAAATTATTACAAATCACACAGGACAGTCTAGTGTACGTTTGCATTTTGGCATGTACTTTTTAAATACGATTTTTTAAAACATATTGTATGTAATATAATATGAACTAATTAAGCACTACGCCATGAAGGCGTATTGGAGAGTGGATGTATAGATTCACGTTTTTTTTTTACCTCGGCAGTGGCTGGAGGTCAGCTTCACGCCCCTGCCGCTTTACCCCTAGGGAAAGAGCCCCCGGTACCAATTGGATAGGAGGCTGGGTGGACCCCAGAGCCGGTCTGGACGACATGGAGAAAGTTACCATTTAGCTGAGCTATATATTTCCACTATATATTAAGCTGATCATTTTTTCGAAAACTATAAGTTTGTAGACTACAATGTACATATATAGATGTAATATCAAATTTGGAAACTTCACCTTCCTTAAAGAAACAAAATCTTAGTTTATCTAACAAAGCGGACGCAAATTTCTTAAAATAAATTTTTGTCAGAAATTGAAATATTTGTACATTTATAGAAACCTTAAATACGGTTGATCTGCGAAAGTTAAGATTAAACACAGGAATGGGCTTTGTAACAAGGCGTTCAGAATATACGTAAGAACAGTTTATAACCTCTTAAAATTATACAGATCCGCCCAGAATAACCCGCCGTTTCGGAAGTGAAACTAGCAAAAATCCTTGGAGCCTCGTTGTGCAACATCTTCAGCTTGGAGGGACTGATTTACACGCTGTTGTTATAAAATATTGCATGCTTTGGACGAACTGTTTACATTTGTTGGCCCTAATGGGTTTCGTTACAAGGAATTCTCGCAGAATATTGAGTACCATACCAAGCAGAAGGCCATGTAAATTCACATAATTTCGTACGCACACAGGGACCCAGGCTGTTCAATGCAAACCATACAGACTCTAGGGGAAGAATAATTTTGCGAGGTTGCCGTAGTTCGCATTCAAAAACCAGATGCCAGTAGCAAGACGGTTTTGTTTAGGAGAGCTGCCCATCCCCTGTTGTAGCAGAGAGAGAGAGAGAGAGAGATCCATGAGAGTCACAACTAAAGCAGATCTGTGCTGCATGTTTCTTCCCCCCTGTTGGACCCTGCAACAGGCATTCACTGCCTCTCTTCTTAAGAAATCTGATCTGTTCTTTTCTATACACTTGGGATACGCCACCAAAAGTCCTAGAGCAAAACGAGTGTTATAGGGTCTAGTTTTACCCCTAACTTAAATGAGGGCTGTTGAAGAGTGGGGGGAGGGGGGTTAGAAGGATGCGAGGGTGATCGTGACGTAACAAGTGAAATGCGAATCTTGAGCAGTGAAATTTCGTATTGAGCTCCATTCTTGTTTGATTTTTTTTGCATATTATACCATGATGTAACAACTGCAAGCATGCCTTCTATCAAACAAGGAATGACGGAGCTATGAATTGTAAGTCGTACATGACGTGAAAGTCGTTGTGGCCTGTTTTATACTATATATTCCCTGCTCTCATGTAGATTCACAGGATAGAACAAACAGAAATCTCGGAATAGGTCCGCTTCAGGCACTTTCCTAATGCGAATCTGCAGCGTGAACACTGAAATAACCTGCTCAGTACAGTATCTCTCAATCACATCACCACTATACGACAGACACCATGGGATACGATCTTCTTCCGTTACTACCATTTTGAGTATAGAGCACCCGTGAAATGCTTCTCTTCGCTTTAGTATCTTAATCTTATACAGTCGGTAGGACTCCTTGGATGGGGGATCAGCCCGTTGCAAGGCCGCTACCTAGCACAAACACAGAATAAACACAGACATCCACGCCTTGAGTTGGATTCGAACCCACGATCCAAGTTTTAGAGCGGCCGAAGGCATTTCATGCCCTAGACCAGTGTTTCTCAACTGCCGGGCCGCGGCCCAGTACCGGGCCCTCGTCTTATAAAAAAAAATTACCATCCCGCTGTCTCACAAAGGAACCACTGCCCTAGAACACGCGGGCACTGTGATCGGCATAAGATATGGTGCGTCCTACTATATCCGAAGGTCTTTATGTCGAATCTTGGCCCTGCTGTCATGCTTTTTCAACACAATCCTCTGTCTTATATAAAATCTGGCCGCTTTCTGATCGATTCACATCTAGTAATCTTCCTTACGTTAATTAAATTCTTCGTAAGCGCAGAACTAAACGTGCGAGATGTAATACTGTAGTATAAAACAAGACTCCGTAAGAAACGTGAATCCGTACAGGGTAGCATACATGGGTGTGGGCTTTTTGTTCGCGGTTGGGATGTATAGTAAGTGAAACAGTTCGTGAAAGAGACTTTACTGATATTTGTAAGCTAAGGCCGTGGTGTGCTCTGCATAAAGAGGTTCAGCTACAAAAGAAGTTTTCTACTGAAAGTAAGGTTTCTGACCAATAAATACGTTTTCCAAAATGTACACTATAAGGCAGAACATATTTTCATTTAAAATGAAACCAATCTATTCGAAATTAAAATGCTTTCAGGTCTTACAGATAACGTTTATAATAAGTCCTGTACGGTATGGCGGCACGCAGTAAGCGTATTTGGTTCAGGCACTAAGCTACAAGCCGGAAGGTCGCAGGTTCAATTCCCGATGTAGTTATTTGATTTTTTAATTAACTTAACCCTTCCAGCTGCACTATGGCTCTCGGGTCGACTCAGCCTCTAAGAGAGGAGTACAGGAAACTTCCTGGGGGTAAAGGGCGGCCAGTGTTTAAGGCTGACAACCTTACAACCATCTGTGAGGTGGTTGTCTAGAGAATATGGGAGCCTCGACGTCTCACAATCCTATGGCCCTCCACGGCCTGGTACAGGGATAGCTTGGCACTTGAGGCTGATAACCTCTCAGCCATCTGTGAGCCGATTGTCTAGAGAAAATGTGGGAGCCTCGACGTCTCACAATCCTATGGCCCTCCACGGCCTGGTACAGGGATAGCTTGGCACTTGAGGCTGATAACCTCTCAGCCATCTGCGAGCCGATTGTCTAGAGAAAATGTGGGAGCCTCGACGTCTCACAACCGTATGGCCCTCCACGGCCTGTTAAAGGGATAGCTTGGCACTTGACGCTGACAACCTTACCGCCATCTGTGAGCCGATTGTCTAGAGAAAACGTGGGAGCCTCGACATCTCACAACCCTATGGGCCTTCACGGCCTGTTACAAGGATAGCTTGGCACTTGAGGCTGATAACCTCTCAGCCATCTGCGAGCCGATTGTCTAGAGAAAATGTGGGAGCCTCGACGTCTCACAACCGTATGGCCCTCCACGGCCTGTTAAAGGGATAGCTTGGCACTTGACGCTGACAACCTTACCGCCATCTGTGAGCCGATTGTCTAGAGAAAACGTGGGAGCCTCGACATCTCACAACCCTATGGGCCTTCACGGCCTGTTACAAGGATAGCTTGGCACTTGAGGCTGATAACCTCTCAGCCATCTGCGAGCCGATTGTCTAGAGAAAATGTGGGAGCCTCGACGTCTCACAACCGTATGGCCCTCCACGGCCTGTTAAAGGGATAGCTTGGCACTTGACGCTGACAACCTTACCGCCATCTGTGAGCCGATTGTCTAGAGAAAACGTGGGAGCCTCGACATCTCACAACCCTATGGGCCTTCACGGCCTGTTACAAGGATAGCTTTGCACTTGAGGCTGATAACCTCTCAGCCATCTGTGAGCCGATTGTCTAGAGAAAATGTGGGAGCCTCGACGTCTCACAACCCTATGGGCCTTCACGGCCTGTTACAGGAATAGCTTTGCCTTCTGCAGACCAAATGAAGGCCTGTTTACGTTACTGCTGAAAGAGTAGCTGCTGCGTATGTTATAATGGCTAGAATTGCCTCTGTCGGAGTTACCCTTAATGAATTGTGGCGACTGGGTTGAAGCTTGTGTCGCGATATTAGCGCGTCTTAAGAAGCGAATCCATCCGATAAGTAACACCGGACAAACTGATGAGACCGAACTGAAGCTGCCGAGCCTTGTGAAGAGTAAAATGTATTATCGGTTTCTGTGCAGGTAAATCGAAACTCTGTAATGCGTTACGTTGGCAGTTTCTGTGATTACAAGCGCATATCAAACGTCTGGAAAAATGGCGAAGGATTTTACGCGTACGTTTAATGATAGGACGAGTTGTGAGAACGGCACAGAAGTCAGTATTCACATGCGATATGTAGACCCGCATGTATGTATGGGTGTGGAACTTGGTCTCCCACAGTAAGGGAGAAACATGAATTAAGGGAAGGGGTACAGAGTACTGAGAAGAAATTTTTGGTTAAAGAAGAGGAAGGCACTGAATGATGTTAGGATGATCAGATAAAGGAGGATATGTGTGAGGCGGGTAACACGCATCGGAGAGACGTGAAGTGAGTACAGAATTTAGTAAAGACCTAGGCATAGAGGGAAGGATAACATTAAGATAGGATATGCCAATAGGTCGGACTCTGTCAGTTAGAATGACAGGATGAATAGTGAATAAATAAAATGAAGAATGTTGAAGGAAACGGCCGGATTTTAGGCATTTTCCCGGCAGTAGCTTGAAGGGACCGAGGAAAACCGCGAATATTCTCAGTCAAGATAAGGTCTTGGCCGAAATTTTAACCAGGAAGCACATTATTATAAGGCTGTAATGGTATCCAGTAGACTGCGTTGTCGGGTGCACTGGATTCATTTGGTTCAGGATCGAGTCTGCTGATCGTTGTCCAAACACGGCATCAGTCGTCAGGTTTCGTAAGAGATGGGGAATTTCTTGACCAGCTGACTGCCTAGTGCTCCACGAGAAGGGTCTGCTTCGCACAGTTGGATTATTCCGTAAATATTGTGTTTTTGACTTGCTAAGGTTGCACACTGTGCTTTCCTTGTAACAATTTAACCCGTCGCAGGTTTCTGAAATCTTGTTTCAGTTATAATGTGCAGTAGCCTTTTTTCCATTAGTTTATCGCCGGCAGTATTCGTTGTTCATTTCGTTAGAAGGGTCCGAGATGTGAGTTTTGTGTAAGGGGAAAGAAATTGGCCTCTTTCTATTCATTTTTTTTAAATCCGGCTTGGTGCGTGCGGTAATTTTTCGGTGTCTTGCTGTGCGTTATAATACTTGGTTTAGACTCGGAAGTTAGCGCTGTATGCCTGGATTATCGCATGTGTGTGTATGTGTGAATCGCCATGTAGAAGCTAAACCGGTTATTGTGTTGGTCCCTCAGCGTGCGTGCGAGTTTTGTCGAACGCCCTTTATCGGGGGACGGACGCATCGTTTCCCGGGGAACAATGCTTCACTGCCCCGGTACATTGGCCGCATGCGGTCGGTTGCTTTCTCCGACACGAAGAGTCTCCGGCCCAACTGCGTTTTCTTACTTGCGGTTTTTTCTTTTTATATCTGAATGCAGCAGCCACTGCTTCGTTTAGTGCAGGCTTATGCCTCGCGCAGACAATCTGTTTTGGAAATATAGAATTAAATTATTCTGTGATTAATTTTCCAAATGTGACAGTTTTTCATACAAATCTGGAACGGTATTAATAATTTTGCGTTCATATATACGGACGGCGTTTATGAATATGGAGATCATGAAGTTATTAGTTTTAATCCTTGGTCAGGCTATGCAACTTCCTACTTGTCATTTCATGTTTCGTTCATTTTAGGAGTTAGTTGAACAGAAAGTGTGCCAAAGGTACATAAGTCTTGCATTAAAAGAGCTGACTTTAACTTGAACGGAGCCAGCATTACTACCCGGAAGAAGTCATTTATCGAGACACGGCGTCTGGGTCTAAGCGACTTTACCTCGATTATGGGATGGTACGTTACCTTTCTGCGGTCCATCCTGTTTATTACAGAAGCGCGAGGAAATTTCCGCTTCGTTGTTATTCATATTCATACAAATTTCGTTTCCGCTATTTTCTATTTGACTAAATTGTGGTTATTAAAGTAGCAAAGTTGGGCCAGGGCCCCTCTGAAACTCACTCAGTATGAAGTGTTTAAGAGTAGGGTAGTGTAGCGGATGTTTGGATTTAAGAGGGGATGTAATTGAAGGATGGAAAGAGATGCATGAGAAGCTGTAGAATATTCCCCGTTACGGCGATCAGAGCGGAGAGTGTGAGGTGAGCGAAGCTGGGAGAATGCATGGGGGAAACAATAAATGATTACAAAATTTTAGTACAAATGTTAAAAGGGGGAAAAACCGTTTGAAGACCTAGGAATAAATAGGAGAATAATATTAAAATGGATATTGAACTTCTTAATTACTTAATATCCCATGGAAGATCATGTATCATGAGATTAATTAGTTAGGATTTGTAACTAAAGAGATATTCATTGTTTCCGTGATCCAGGCCCAAGAACCACCATATACGAAATTTTTTGGGACCTTAGTTGTCGAGCACTTCATCGGGTTTACAGTCAGAGATAAAAACAGACTGTCTGCATAACTGTAACTCTTATATTAAGCAGAGACACTAGAACAACTATTGTTACTTGAATGAAATTATTTTGCGACTATGCTCAATACAAAAACAGCATCAGTCACTTTCTCATAGTACTTCATAAACTCGCTTTTGTGCTCTTCTTTGTCTGCATTTAAGAGATAACTTGCGGGGTCTCCCTCTTCTCAACATTTTCCCGGAATCTGTTGCGTTGCATTTCATGTCCCAGATATTTTTGTTTTCAGTCTATTTTTTTCATTAATTTACAAACAGGCCTAGCCAAGGAAAGTTGCCCACACGAGTACGTCACTCACATCAGTCAGTAAGGCGCATGTGCATGACAGCGGCTGTCACTGCAAGCATAATACTTTTATGACCTAAGAAAATCTGAGATTCTGTTCGTGTGCGGGTATGCCACCAGAGCTCGTCGCTCTGTGCCTGTTATATATAACCATACAAGGTGGCAGACCATGATAAGCCTACCTAAACTGAGTTAACGAGACCCTGTTTGTGAAACACTCCGTCACATATCACAACATAGGCCCTAAGACGCTGCTAGAATTTTATTTCAGTTCTTAGAAATAATCCGCAATCCTTAAATTTGAGAACATATTGTTGTCTTTGTGCTTAAGTAGTTAAGCATTATGCCATGAAGACACGTGGGGGAGTGGAAATATAGTTCCACTTTTCTTGACCTCGGCACTAGATGGAGGCGAGCGGTCAGCTACACGCCCCGACCGCTTTACCCCCCCTCCCCCGGTGTAAGATCCCCCATACACATTGGATAGCAGGCTGGGTGGGCCCCAGTTTCAGAGAAAATTGAATCCGTGGCCTCCAGTTCCTGGCCCGTAGCTGTAGCGACAGAAATTCCCACTCCTCTTTAGCGATTGAAGCCAAAGAAATCTGTATTTACACCGTGTTTCTGTTGCGTTTTAATGGAATTAAAATTTGGTTCTAGTATTTACGTTAGACACATACACACTTTGCGTAGAAACTCCGCATATTCTAGGTATGATCTCTAGGAATATTAAGGAAATTTAGAATCAGTAACGTAAGGCGAGATGTGGGCCGCGCCATAGCTCAAGCGGTTAGTCGCTGTCTTCCCATCGCGGCGGCCCGGATTCGATCCCGGGTCTGGTCAAGTAGGATTTGTGGTGGACAACTGGTGCTGGGGTAGGTTTTCTCCGAGTACTTCGGTTTCCCCTGCCAATCTTCATTCCACCAATTGCTCCACAATCACCCTCACCTATCATCTGGGGCTGTTACAATAGGCCAGAAGTGGCCGCAGTACAAGGGGCCTTAGTCCCACCCTACTAGCAGTAAAAAAAGGCGAAATGTGGTTAGTTGTTAGTAAAATCATGAACTGTCGTTAAGCTAAGTAAGAAATTTTCAAAAAGCTCTTCCCACAATATAAATTTGGTTTCATAATATATTCGTATTATAATATTTTCAAATTTATATTATTTTATATTTTAGAAATTTATAAGGCCAACTTTTAAACTCCTACCAGAAATTATACATGTTTGTGTGTGAATCGGTGTTGTAATGTTCATGGAATTCCAAATGTTTTATCGAAAATCTAACCCTCATTTTTTTTTTCCTCGCTAGCCGCACGTCGAAGGGAATCCTTCCTGCCACTGGGTAGCAGAGTTGTATAAATATCACATGATATCTATGGAAATGATTGCGTTGCAGTCGATGCGTCTGCATAACCTAACTACTGACGGCCCGATGTTGCTCCAACATATCAGACGAAAGAAACATAACGTGCCGTGCTGGTATAAAACAAATAGGCCTACACCAAATGTTGTCTTATTCGATTTTCTCACAATGCATCATTAATATATTCCAACCTTCATGATATCAGAGACCCCGGAATGAGGAAAATTGATTTGGAACTTACAGTTGGCGGCGTCGGGACCAATACCGATGAAGAGGCTGTATATGTCTGGGCATTCTGTGCGTCTTTCATGGAGGAATTCGACGAAATATCTTACTTGGTTTTCTGAACGTGTAAAATCATTCTGCATCACGTCAAAGTTCCTTTACCAATTTTTCACGGGGAGGAAGCTCGCAAACAAAGGAAGGGAAAGAACTTAGTATAGTAGAAACGAGATAACAAGGATATACATTCACATTCCCTACAGAACGGTCAAATACTTCGTAAGATGAGGCACCGACTAAATAATTAATATTAATATCACTACATCTACATCACGAGCCTCCAAAACAATTTATTATATATACACAAAATATAGAATACTCCAATTTGTCCGTGGGAACACAACAAAATCACAAAAACCAACGACTGACTCGATGATGTAAAACATCACTCGAAGAATTTTATTCTTGTTTTATATTATAACTTTTGTTTTATATAATCTAATTTATTGTATCTTTACCCCAAGTATTTTAATGTAATTAACATTATTGCATCCAATTTTATTAGTACTGCAGTTCAGTGGTGTATATATATTAGCCATGTATTTGCCTGATGATGGCTGTTGGTAGCCGAAACATGTAGCAGACCCAAACTAGGCACTGACCTTAATATTGTTGTGTTCTGACGGTTTTAATAAAGAAAAAGGGATATAAAAGCCTAACTTGTAATAGGAACTGTATTTTCTACTGTTATTTGGAGACGACGCAAGGCGCTTTAAATACATTTTAGTCACACCTCGAAAAAAATACTTAATTTTCTGGCTTCCATATTGATGAATTTGGTGAAAAAAATATCTTAGAATATTTGAATAATTTGAACAGTAAACTGGATGTGATTGCACTGTTTGGTATAGAAACAATATTCTTTTCTTTTGGTGCTAAAGCCCCAATTTTGGGCCTTGGCCTACCTCTATGAAACTCTCCGTTTCATTCCGGTTAACTGGATCTTAAGGCGCGTCCACATTACTCGTGCTCGCCAAGCTTGTGCTCGTCGGAAGACTCGTCTGGCTTTTACTTGTGCTCATAAATCTTCGTCCACACTACTTCAGTTGCTCGCCAGGCTTCGGCGCGTGAGGTTCGGTATATTTACTCGTAGTGTGTATGGGCTGTAGTCGTATTTTAATTTATTGGCTATAGTTTTTAAATTAAAAATTAAAAATTTGCTTGTTTCGTGACTTGTCATATCGTCCACATTACTCGCGAGCATAGCGAGTCGCACGAGCACGAGTAATGTGGACACGCCTTTAGACATTCGGTGGGACTCGTGCGGGTGATCAGCGCGTCACAAGGCCTCTACCTGTACACAAACACGGAGAAATATACACACACATACACAAACACTAAATATCCATGCCCTGAGTGGGATTCGAATACATGAGCGAAGAAAATGCATGCCTTAGATCGCTCTGCTACCGTGACCGGCCATAGGAACAATATACTCGGATAATTTTGTAAATTGGCAGTGTGCAGACACTCACAAAGTTACAGAAATTAATTTAGGCTTAATACCTAACTGTAGCTGCAGCGAATTGTAATTAGAACCAATATTTATATTTTTATGAACCATAGTCTGTGTTTGTAGCATAAATTTAATTATGGATATATTCATTTTAATTCGTGTTGTCTATCAGAGATTGACTGAAACAATGAGATGTGATTTTTTTTGTATCATTATTACTGCATAATGTACCTTAATTAAAATCCCTTATGTAGTCCGTCTGTGAAGCATGATTGAAATCTGTGTGGATGTGGGAGTCAGGCTTTAATAAAAAATGCCTGAAATATACGTCATTCCATTAGAGCCTACTAATATAACAAAGGCCCCATTTTCAGTTCCAAGTATGACTGAGTTGGTGATCTGATGAAACCGTGTCAATATCACACTCAATTTTTTTGGGTCATGATATGTTTTTTACCTCCGCCAAAATGAATTTATGGGCGTGGTCTTTGGGCGGAAACTTGCTTAGAAATCAGATGAAGTGTGAATAAAATATATCTAAGCTTCAACGTATAAGAGTGGTTTAACTCAAAAGTATTCAGTTTGGTTTTGTTTTGGATGCCTTTGCTTCAATGAAGAGAATGAACGAATGTGTTTCGTAAGAAGGTTGACAATTACTCGTATAGGTCAACAGTTTGGATGCGAAACGCCACTAATAATGCAGTGTGTCAAGGTAAGAAGAGCAGGAAGGTGTTAATGTCATGCACACTTTGTAGCTGCCACGCCCATGACCGCAGTCTGACTTGGTCGAAATACAGGTGATATTTGAGATCATGTGGAGAGTAGTTGGAGAGAGGATGTGGGGGCTAGCAGATAGAATTTCGGTATTTTTAATATGCACCACGTAGGTCCGTGTCGCTTGTGAAAGGATCTTAATCTAGCCTAATTATGAATTTTTACTCGTACTAGAAATAGCGTTCGTAAAATGTACAATATAAAACTTTGTATGTATCGAATAATGCTTATTTTAAAGCAGTTACCATAACATGTGGAGCCATGATAGAGTAGTCGGTATAGCGACTGGCTACGGGCTGCACGAGCGAATGGTTGGAGTTCGAGTCCCGGTGGGGTCAAGAATTTTCTCTTCTCCAAGTCGTCCACACTGACTCTGGAGTCAACCCAACCTCCTATCCAATGGGTACCGATAGCTCTTTCCCGGGGGTAAAACGGCAGGGGCGTGACGCCGACCGCTCACTTCCAGCTAGTGCCGAGGTCAAGAAAATGTGGATCTATACGTCCGTTCTCCCATACGCCTTCATAGCGTAGTGCTTAATTAGTTAAGCACACGACCGACTTTACCTTTTTTGTCTTTTTACTCATGTGAGATCCCGAATGGTGCAGCAACCAGTACTGAGTGTAGAACGGTCCCGTGTGAAGGTTCCCTGCTACGCATGCGTGTTATTTCCACGTGTCTGATTAAGTTTCATACATTCTTGGCAGGGTAAATATTACAAGTTTTATGTACACCTACACCATGAATGTAGATATTATATATATATCTTGGAAATAGACGTGTTGTGCATTTAACTGTGCAACGTTTCCTGTTTATCACATTAAAAGTTGTTATTAATATAAAAGCTCTGCTGTTTTACGGGATTCTGAATTTTCCTTGTTTCTGGGAACACGTAATTAAATATGAGGAGGCGAAAATAATGATAATTTTTCACACCTTCCATGTAATAAATTACCACGAACGTGAATGCTTCGATCACGGTGTCCGACCGGTCTAGGGCATGAAATTTCTTGGCCCGCTCAAACATTTGGTTCGTGGTTTCGAATACTACTCGAAGCATGGATGTCTGCGTATCTTCCGTGTTTGTGTTGTTCTGCGACATAGCTATTCACCCGTCAAAGAAGTCCTACCAACTGCCTATAAGATTCATAGTTCCTGATCGATACTGGTGGGAAGTAGGCCACAAGGTCTAAAACGAAAGGCAGAAGAAGAATGAAGTGTTCAGTTTGTAGCTTAACGAAAATAGCGCATTGAAGGGAAGAACAGAACCAATTTTCGTTCTCAGAGTCGCGTATATTTCAGTATGAAATGGAGTGAACAGCTAATTCAGTTGAGCAAGAGCCTTTATTAAATACTTAACAATCGATCAGCTACTCAAGAAATTCGCCGCATTTTTTACGGAACTCGAAGTTTCATTACAGTATTCATTTTCCCCAAATCCTCTTCTTGAGCCAACAAACCCGCCTCACACTCACGCATTTTACTAACACCCATTTCAATACTCCCATCTTACGCCTAGGTTTTACAAATAGTCTCAGCCCGCCAGGTTCTCCATCAAAAATTCTGTTTGCATTTCTCATATTCCGTGAATTTTACATGCGGTGCCCATTTCTTCAGTCGACATAAAAATTTTAAATTGCTGGCGAAGGAAAAGGAGCTGCATATATAGGCCTGGATGTTCGTGCGTGCGTGCGTGCGCCCGTGTACGTATAATGTGGAGTCGAATCAAAGTAATTTTAATTTCGAGGCAAAGCCATTACTGTAGTCGCCTAACATAACTCTCTTAATACAAGACTGGCATTACTTTTCCTTGAATTATTTTTAATTTATTGCTTTCTTAAGAGTGTCAGGTCATCTGATGCTTGAAATTGTATCCAGGTGCTTTCATGTAGTGGGATTGTGAATACACGGTCATTCCTTTGAGACGCAGCGGCGACCGAATTAGATTCTGAAGCCGGTCGGTCTGTTCCTTCCGGAATTAGGTCCAAGAAACTTCTGAGTGCCAGAGCAGGATTAATCCGACATTTATTCTTTTCTCATAGCAATTGTCGACAACCAGGTTTCCATTTGCCGACCACAGTGGCCGCGCGGTCTAAGGCATCAATTGTCATCGCCCGCTTGGACACTAGGATTGTGGGTTGATTGTGGGTTCCAATCCCACTCAAAGGCATGGATGTCTTTTTGCGCTTATTCTGTGTTTGCGTTAGATAGCGGCCTTGCGACGGGCTGATCCCCCCGTCCAAGGAGGCCTACCGACTGTGTATAGGATCAAGAAACTGAACTGAAACGAAGCATTTCACGGGTTCCCTATGTTTCAAGTAGGAGGAAGAGAAGAAGAAGAAAAAGAAGCAGGAGGAGGAGGAAGAGGAGACGTTTCTTTTTAAGAAACCATGCTTGAAGATTTTAAAGTATTTTACAGACCTTTTTTTTCATTTTCGTTTAGTTTTTAATCCAGATTGGACATTCATGTTCTACTGATGTCAGAAGTTACATAACAGCTTGAAGATAACTAGCTTTAAATGTCATTACAGCTTGCAGAAATTGGTGTTGTGTGTGATTTCATTAGAAATTTGTTCATCGGATTTCTTCAGCTGCTATTGTGACACGGGACATGGCGGAGTTTGACAGCGGTGATAGGAACGAGTGACGTACGAGGTAATACACTTGAGAATGCAGTGGTGAAATGCAGGGTGGTTCTCAGGTCATTTAATATGCTGATCCTCTTATCCAAGGGAACGTTTCCCAGACAGTAGATCGTGCATTCTGCATTCCAGCTGTTTAGAGGGCAGGTTGTTGACCAGCAGTCTTTTTGTGCATGTACCAATTTTCCCGTATGATATCTGGAGCACCACGGTACGTTTCCAACCAAACTTTACACGAAGACTTCACAATACCATCAATACAAGATGAAATCAAGTCAAACATAAACAGATACAAAGACCGAACAACAGAGCATGTAAACCAGCTGATGAGTGACCTATTCACTCAACCCTTAGAAAACAGAAGACTGAAAAAAATCTGGCCAGAAGACCTTCTCGATGAAGTGTAACCATACCGAGAACCATTACTGAATGGTACCCGTCACAAGCCTCCGAATTTTAAACCATTTACTTATTACTCATACTGCTACTATGGAGTAGATTGTAAATTTGCAAGAAATAAAAAAAAAAGTACCAATTTTCAAAGTCGCGAGCGCACTTCAGACTTTGTGAAGAGAATGCAAATATGGCTAACACGCCATTTGACGTAGGCATGCATTGCATTAATGAACTTCTTAATAGGCTTTCTAATGATAGTATTGTGGCGTATGGATTCGTTGATAAGCGGTGACTCCGTAAAGAGCAGCCGTTGCTATGTAACGCACGCAACAGTAGAACGGGCCTATTCAACCCGTTTCTAAGCAACGGCTCAGTAAACATGCTCAACAATAGAGAAGCTGTGTTCTCTTCGTTGTCCGTGCCGAGGAGTTATCTTGAAGACAACTGAACAGAACAGTTCAGGGTTCAGTTTTGGAGTGTTAAGCAGCGGGCAACGGAGACTGAAAAATCGCTATTGGTAAGAGTCGTTACCAGGAAACGTTTAGTGAAAACATTGCAGAGGAATAGCCGTTGTCAGGAGCTGTTACCAAGCAAAGACAAGTGGAAAGTAGACTGAGAATAGTTAGTGTGGAAATCAACAATATTGTTATAGTTATTTGTAGTTACGGC
Organism: Cryptotermes secundus; assembly: GCF_002891405.2. Classification (NCBI taxonomy): domain Eukaryota; kingdom Metazoa; phylum Arthropoda; class Insecta; order Blattodea; family Kalotermitidae; genus Cryptotermes; species Cryptotermes secundus. Next base: position 1,117,564 of record NW_019725416.1, on the reverse strand, counting down.
CTGTAGGTGGTCAATAAATCTATTCACCAATCCAAACCCCGTATATAGACACTAATTTACGTGACGTTATACTTCAGCGGGGAAGTATTTGATCCTGGTGTGGAACCGATAGTAATATCTGTATGTAGTTGTTATTTCATTTACTGCAGCCCTTTCGGATCAATACAGGGATCATGGTATTAAAATGGCGGCTGCCGTTTACTTCCATATGATCTATCTATCTCTCTCTGTATATCCATAGCTCTGCAGCCCTTTTATTGGACCTTGGCAGTTTTTTCAGTTTCTTAATCCTATACACAGTCTCTAGGACTCCTTGGACGGGGGATCAGCCCGTCACAGGCCGCTACCTACACACAGAACAAGACAAACACAATAAACGCTTACAGTCATCCATGCCTCGAGTGGAATTCGAACCCACGATCCCAGCGATCAATCGAACGAAGGCAGTGCATGCCTTAGACCGCGCGGCCACTGTGATCGGCAGTTTCGTATGATACTAGCCCCGAAAATTTTGTCGATGCTACCAAGTTCCTAGCGTTGTTAGGCTACACGAGCAAGGACTCACTGCCATTTTTAATGTTGATCGCAGTACCGAGTTATGAGGCAGTCCTACACACGGAATCATAAACAGAAAGTTCTACTGTTCTTGCAGGGCCTGTCCAGAACAACATTTCTCAGCAGCTTCCCATTTTTGGCAACCGGCCACATACGAGTATACTTGAACTACATGTAGGCCTCGTAGAATGCCTTTTTCGCCCTTCTTGAACATTTGAGTTTATGCAGGATACTCTGAAAGGAGACCGAGTACTGTTGTGATAAGGGTCCTGCAGTGGATGTTCCTCATATGTTCGATGGCCTTTAATTGCAAGTATCAGTTTCGGTCTATCTCATCTCATAAACCTGGTTATTGTGTTCTGCTTCTGCCCGTTGCAGCCAATTTAAAGCCATAGGACACCAGCCTTCTCCTTAAGGGTTAATTTAATTTCTTTATACTTGTGCAGCAATATTATGAGTGTGTATGTGCAGTTCTGCCGCGCTGTCTGAGGCATGAACTGTCTTCGCTCGCTCAAATTCTGGGATCGTGGGTTTGAATCCCACTCACGGCATGTATGTCTGTGTGTTTGTGCTGTTCCGTGTGTACGTAACCCCAAGGAGTCCTACCGACTGTGTAAAACATCAAGAAACTGAAACAGCGGCCAAGGTCCACCACAGGGCTGTAAATAATAATAATAATTGAATTCAATTCTTTATTATTTATGTGCCGAGTCAACAGCCGCAAGGCCAGTTACAGACAGAGCACAGTGTAGATACAAGTAATTATATTATGGACAAACACAGCGTAAAGTCAAAGACATATTACAGACAAGCACTGGGGAAAACACAGTAATGCAGAAAAGTAAAGAAACAACAAACAAATGATAATAATAGCAATAATAATAATAGTAATAAGAAGAAGTATGTGTAGTTCTAATCTGCATTAATAGATCGCGTGCCTTTGGCACGGATGTGAAATAACCGATTCAAGCCGATTTCATTTGCAATTAATTTACACATACCCCACGCCATGGGATTTGTTTATTTCGATCAAAAATCTCCATTATTCTGGGCATATCGTCAGTGAAAGATGGCAGAAATGAGTGGAAGTTCGATTGTTTCGGCCACTCAGTTCCATATTAGCATCTGTGCGCAAGGAATCTTAACGTGCGAATTACTGAACCGAGAATATGGACAATGATGGAATACCGCCATTTTAGTTCTATCGCAACCCGCAACACACGGGTCATTGATGCGACCTACAACACCCTCTTCTTCTTTTTCTTCGTCGTCATTTTGTCCTTTCTGTTGTATTAATTAAAGGCTCAAGTTTCAAGTAACACGTTAAGACATTCATTAAGACTCTTTCGAAAACCGTGCCATAGCTCAGGCGGTTAGCCGGCTTCAGGGTTCGAGCCCAGGTCAGGTCATGTAGGATTTGTGGTGGACAAAGTGACACTGGGGCAGGTTTCCTCCGAATGCTTCGGTTTCCCCTGCCAATTCACATTCCACCGACTGCTCCACACTCATCATCTATCATCCGGGGCTGGTACAATAGGCCAATTAGTGGTCGACGTACCAGGTGGAACCAATCTCATCCCATGCCAAAAAATTAAAAAAATCGAAAGAAAAGAGTCCTTTGATCTGGAAATTCGCCCCCACCACCGGAACAGTGAAGTGTGTCATAACTCCCCCCTTGCCCAAAACATGGCTCAAACGTTCCTTCCAAATATTAACAGTTATTACGTGTATTCTAAAATCTAAATATATATGTATATAAACATTTTCGTGTGAACAGAGAAGTTCATGGAGGTAGGCCTAGGCCCACTGGGGCTGTAGTGCCAAGGAAAAAAAACATTTTTGTTCAGTTATAACTGCAAAGTTGTTTCTATAGATTTCAGTACAATTTTTACCGTCCGATTAATTATCACCCAGAATGAGCATGGGATCACAAAGACGTTTCGTGGCTTCCAGTCCGGGTCCAAGAACCCAGAATAGAACTGGAACGGCAAAATGCGACCCGCTATTTTTCCCCTCCTCGGAGGGAGGATTTTGCTCGCCGAGAATCATTCGAGGAATAAAACCTACATTCATGCGCTCGAAGTTGTGGAACAATTTTTGAATGGCTTCCACATGCCCAATAATTTGCAAGTGTGCGCCTTTTTTAAAAAGAATGTACTGGCTGTTGACGCGAAACTAATCCTGTTTAAAGGTAAAAGGTAAAGCTGTCCCTGTACTTAGCTAATTAAGCACTACGCCATGAAGGCGTATGGGGAAGTGGATATATAGATCCACATTTTCTTGATCTCTGCACTAGTTGGAGATGGGTGGTGAGCTTCACGCCCTGCCCGTTTTACCCCCGGAGAAAGCCCCCCCCCCCGTACCCATTGGATATGAGGTTCGGTGGGCCCCAGAGCCGGTCTGGAAGACGTGGAGAAGAGAAAATTCTTGACCTTATCGGGACTCGAAATCCAACTCCTCAGTCGTTCAGCCCGTAGCCAGTCTCCATGCCAATTGCGCTGTCCCGGTTCTAATTAATCCTGCTTTCTACCCATTAACCGAAGGGTCTCGGTTCTATCCTCAGCGTGGACGCATATTGAGTCATTTGCAAGATATCGTAGTGTTGACTACGAACATAAGAGAAATCGAAAATCCACGGTTTACGTTCGTTCGTCCCGTTCAGAATTTCAGTACTGGATTGAGGATGCTTGCATCCCAGGCAGCGTGGTAAGTTTCTCGAGCTCCAAAGTAATTAGCCAGGCATGTACTGGCCATATTAATCACGATGCACGTTTTATTTTATACGACTAATCAACTGGTGTTATTCTTTCCTTTCATCACGATTAACAACGTTATACCACTTTAAAAAATGAAAATCAGAACGTCACCGCTTACCCTGATTTATGTGTACAATTTAACCGCACTGACAATGCATATGCAGATCAGCACGCAAGAATTATGATTTCATGTCTAGTCTAAAAAAAAAAAAAAGAATAGGTGAGAATATCTGTTCTGGCTTATCGCGAAATTATTTTCAAGTAAAATGCCTTTCAACGTTAATGTAGTGCACTGTACATGTTTCTAGACCTGGCCGTTCTCAACGTACAACGCGTTTGGTCAAGTCCACTCAGATAAGGATTTAGGGTGTGTATGGATTATAACAGGACTTAGTTGCAATGAGTCATCCACCTTGCTTCCCACAGTGTAGCTACAACCTCTGCCCCGCTGCTTGCTTTAAATTTCTCGCGAGCAAATCTAAGGCCAAGGCTGAAACAAGCTCCATATTTGCTCCTACAGGTATAAACTCCGTGGGGTTTAGCCCGCAAGCGAACTGTACCGACCGAGTGACTGCCGCTTGTCGCTGAAGTTAGTGCCAGCTTTAGCGGATAGAGGGTGTTGTGTGGTCAGCGCAGCGAATCCCCACGCCCGTTAATTTCGGTTTTCTAAACCGGAGCCGCTACTTTTCCGCTCCTCAGTTATTCACACGAAGTTGAGTGAACCCCTTCCCAGATCCACTACTTCTCAGAAAATCTGGTAGTGCCGGGAATCGAACCTGGGACCTCTCGATCTGTAGGCAGGAACTCCGAAGACAACAGATGTGGTCCTTGTATATCCAAATTGATAGAAATAGAATATCTGATTGAAGTTTATTTGTTTTTGACACCCTATTACAGCAACAACTCTCATTAACCTTTCGATTATTTAAAATGGTAAATAAATGAAGGAGTAAAATTATTATTTTTGTTTTAAATTCCATCAAAAACACCCTGCTGTTACATTTCGGATGGCTCACATGTTCAAAAATGTTGTCAAAAGAAATGAAAGGAAAAAGAGACTGGAGCGTCTTCGGGAATGTGACACCGTGTAGTCCTGTTGAAGGTACTGAAATTTCAGAGGAACGCACTATCACAATCTTAAAAGCCGAAGAATAAGCCGATCATATTTTTCGAAATTGTAGGTGGAGGCAATATGTACCTTCGAAACGTCGATAAATCTCTACCAGACTTCATATCTATCACCTGAGAAAACAGTAACAGTTCATAGTCATCTGCCTCAGATTCTCAAATTTTACTTCACGCACTTCTCTTCCAAGCAGGGCTACCACTAATAATGATTCTCCAATTTTTGCGGGTTGTTAAATGAACATTGGAACGGGGTCCACTCAGCGTCTTGAGGATAATTGAAGAGATGTTTCAAGGAAATAGCGGCCCCGGTCTAGAAAACCGTGATTATCGGCCGTGGGGATCCGTTGCGCTGACCAGGCGACTCCCTCTATCCGCTAAAGTTGGCACTAACTNGAGGCTGAGTGGACCCCGTTCCAGACCCACTAATTCTCAGAAAAATCTTGTAGCTCCGGGAATCCAACCCGGGACCTCTGGATCTGAAGCCAGGAACTCTGATCACTATACCACAGAAGGGGGGTGGGGGGCACGCGGTAGCGTAGTTGGTTGAGGCACTATGCTACAAGCCTGAAGGTTAAGGGTGCAAGTCCCGATGAGGTCATTAGATTTTTTTTCGATTGATCTAATCCTTCCAGCCGCACTGTGGCCTTGGGGTCGACTCAGCCTCTAACAGAAATGAGTACCAGGAATTTTCCTGGGGGATAAAGTGCGGCCGGCGCGTAAGGCTGACACCCTTACCACCATCTTTGAGCCGATTGTCTAGAAAATGTGGGAACCTCAACATCTCACAACCCTATGGGCCTCCGAGGCCAGTTACAGCGATGGCTTTACCTTTTACGTAATCTCCAACTGTTATTTGAGTGAATAAATCGTGGAGATCGAGATGGGCGGAATATACAGCACGCATGGAAGAAGTGAGGAATACATATAACATTTTGACGGGGAATATGAAAGGGAGAAACACTTAGAGATCCTAGATATGAGGATAATATTAAAATGGATCTTGGAGAAATGTGATGTGGAATATGTATCTTTATTTAACTGACTCAGGATTCTTTTTCATTGTTTGACCTTTGTGAAAGCGGTGATGAACCGTCACTTTCCTTGAAAGTAGAGATTTTCTTAACCGTCTAAAAGGTATTCACATTTTCAGAGCAAGTCCTGAACCGTACAGTTAATTGATAAAAATGAAGTTAATATATCATCATCATAATCATCACAGTCGTTTGATCTTCAGTCGTATTTCTAGTACTAATGAAAGGTACCAACTTGCTCAACTAAATATCACACATGACCATGCACATAAATGTGTTGGTAATTTTAGTTCTGTTGGCAATACAAGAGGCATGTTTTCCCTAGTTTGTATTGCTGGCTTTCTAGTTGAGCGTAAACTTCTTTATGTCGAGAAAGTTGGGGGCTCCCTGCTGAGTGACGGTGCAGTCGATACCATGCTGGGAGGACAACCTCCACCTCTCCCTCCTCAGCAGTCTTTGAAACGGGGAGTAAAGAAACTTCTTTAGTTTTTTTTTTTTTTACATAGGCCTGTACATCCCTCGTTCCATGCCACCAATTTAATAAATCCTGTATTTATAAGCATACTGCAGGTTCCTCAGCATTTAGTTACCCAACTCTGAGGCCAGGAATTTTTATCGGGATTTTTTTTTTCGTGCTATACACAGCTCCATTACTCTCCGCAGTGGACAGCTCCTCCTGCATTTGCATATTTGTGACTTAGGCTAGCATCTTTTTGTCTGATACTTTAATATACAGGACTGGCGGTATCTTGTATAGGGCGCTTTGTGTTGACACAGAGTTAGGGGGAAGTATTTTTGTTTCTTGCAGTTAAATTGTATGGAAGTACAGAATATGATTTTACAAGCTTTGCTTCATGTTAAATGCAGAAGAGGCTTAATCTTAGATACGTTGACATAAATTGAAGTGTATAGGCAATAAAAGTACTGTAATGGTATGTTTAAATTTTTAAAACATAATTTCATAGTGCATTGGTATGGGCCGCAACTAAGCTCGGACGGTGTAAGCCCATCTCAATTCGTTCAGAACAGATTCTGTTGTTTACCCGTTATTTATACAGTGGAAATTTATTTAACAGCCTTAACAGAAGGAAATTATTTTCAGTTAATCGATTTTCTGAACCTTTTCAAGCGCAGTGGTTTCTATATCTACTACCTGCTTCCACATTAAAAAATCTGTGTTATTCCACCTAATGCATTTGTGCTTGTCATATGATTCTCAGAAAAACGACGTTAACCAGTAGATATTTCGTGACTTTAGTCTGCAATCGAACTATACCGTCCGAGCGACCGCCGCTTGTCGGCGAAGTTAGTGCCAACTTTAGCGGATAGAGGGTATCGCGTGGTCAGCGCAACGAATCCCCACGGCCCTTAATTTCGGGTTTCTAGACCGGAGCAGCTGTTTCCTTGAAATATCTCCTCAGTTATTATCACGAGGCTGAGTGGACCCTGTTCCAGAGTCACTACTTCTCAGAAAAGTGTGGTAGCGCCGGGAATCGAACCCGGACCTCTGGATCTGTAGCCAGAAACTATAACCACTAGACCACAGAGGCGGTTCTAATTGTAGAGATAGAAAGTTGAAATTTTCTTTTTTCTTCCATGAAAACGTATGACGGAATCGAGGCCCTAGATCCATGCGTCCTTAAGTTCAGCACAAGAAGGCGGTGAGTGTTCAGCTTCGCACTCCGTCTAACTTACCCGCGTGACTATTGGATAAGAGGCCGGGCTAATGTGGACGAGATGACAAAAATAAAAAACCCCTGCCCATCTTGGGAATTGAACTGGGATCATCCTGTTTATAGCCAGTCGGTATACTGACGGCTTTCAATCATACTTTACACGGACTATTAAGAAACAATGAACTAAGGGAGTGCTGCAAATGATTATGGTAGGCCTTGGCACTTTCACCCTTTCCGCACTAATGAAGGACCCCTGTGAAAAGAGATATCTATCATAAATCATTTTCAGAGGCTTTAGTTACATTTTACTCAGTTCTGTCAATCCAGTAAGGAATTATGACCTCTGCTTCTTGCCTGCGTTTTGATTTATGCACTGAATGCCTGTCCTCCCATCAGCTGTTTGTACTACCCGGAAGAACGGTTCCTTTCCAAGACATTAGTTTTATTATCTAAATGAAAGGAAAGGGAGTTGGGATAGCGTAGTCGGTTTAGGGACTGGCTACGGGCTGGACGACCGAGGGGTGATTTCGAGCCCCAGTAGGCGCAAGAATTTTCTCCACGTCGTCCAGACCGGCTCTGCGCCCCACCCAGCCTCCTATCCAACGGTAAAGCGGCCTGGGCGTGAAACTGACCACTCACCTCCAATCATTGCCGAGGTCAAGAAAATGTGGATCTATACATCCACTCCTCCATACGCCTTCATGGGGTAGTGCTTAATCAAAGTACTGGGACGACTTTACCTTTTAAATGGATAGAAAATGATTTTATGGAAATGGATACGTGCTATTAATTTGTGTGAATTAAAAAGATGTGTTTGTTTGTACCAATGTTCTTTCTGTAATATTGTGCTAGTCGTACCTACCGAGCGACCGCCGCTTGCCAGCGAAGTTAGTGCCAACTTTAGCTTTTAGAGGGTGTCACATGGTCAGCGAAACGAATCCCCACGGCCGTTAATTTCGGTTTTCTAGACCGGGGCCGCTATTTCCTTGAAATATCTCCTCAGTTATCCTCATGAGGCTGAATGGACCGCCTTCCAGACCCACTACTTCTCAGAAAATCTGGTAGCGCTGGGAGTCGAACCCAGGACCTCTGGATCTGTAGCAGGAACTCTGACTACTAGACTACAGAGGCGGTCGGTATAGTTCGCTTGCGGACAGCAGGTCACGGAGTTCTGTTTTATGCTAGGCGTATAATTAGGCGGTATTGTACAGAAAAGAAATGGGTCTTTGTGTGATTACGTGGAAATAACTGCGAGCGGATTCATGTTTGAAAATTCCGACTGTGCCAATTTTGAATTTGTGAAGGTGAAATGAGAATTAGCCCACATTCCGAATTCGTTACCGCCGTGCTGTCTGTAGGAGGCTCATGCAGTTGACGGAGTGAGAGGTTAGGTTCATCTAATGATCCCCACACTATGGGTTTCACAGTTCTCCCTTATAATGGGAGCATTATCAGGTTTCGAAGCTTTTTGTGTATTTAACTACAATAAGAATGAAAAAACCCGCCTCTGTGGTCTAGTGGTCAGAGTTCCTGCCTGCAATCCAGAGCTCCGGGTTAGATTCCCCGCGCTACCAGATTTTCTGCGAATAAGTGGGTGTCGAAGTGGGTCCACTCAGCCTCGTGAGGATAATTGAGGAGCTGCTTGAATGGAAAAGTAGCGGCTCCGGTCTAGAAAAACGAAATTATCGGCCGTGGGGATTCGTTGCGCTGACCACGCGACATCCTCTATCCGCAATAGTTGGCACTAACTTCGCCGACAAGCGGCGGCCCCTCAGTCGGTATAGTTCGCTAGCGGACTACAGGCCACGGAGGTTTTTTTGTTTGAGACCATGGAAGATATCTAGTAATTGTGTCTGTTTAATAATGCCATCGTCGCGAACATTGGGACTTTGTGATAATCTGGGTTGAAGCATCCTATAGTCATATCGGTGGTTACGGGTGTTTTTGAGGAACCTGCAGCTTTTACCTTCTATATAAGTTATGACTTATTTTAACCGTATTTTATTAGAAGAAATTCCGAATATTATATGGTGTATATGTTTTAGTGTTCTATGAAACTGCAAATTCTGAAGTAGCCCAAGATTTGCAATTTGATTTATCCTGAGCTCACAGTAGTATCTTGCAGATATTATTACAGTATTATTATTATGATTATCATCAACCTTTTAGGCATCGTTACTCACACGAAACGATTAACCCTTTAAAGAATAATTTCTTCTAAATAATATATAAGAACTCAGTTCATACCTCACAGGAAACACATTACGTCTCCGCTGCAAAGATTAACCGGTTAATGCTGTTCAGTATGAGAACCAAATAAATACACTCAGTGGACAGAATGCAGTTTTAGTATGGTAAAGCAGCTGGTGCATATAGTAACCACTGGACTTTTAAGGGGTTAAGCATGTTGAATTTAAAGCCAGTACCGTCGGATTATTATGCAGTTATCTGTTTAAAGTTACTGTATTTGGATACTTGAAATAGGTATGCAGATTTTCATAGTGGAAATTCAAAATTTAACGATACTAAATCCAAAATTTTTATCAGCTAATATTTTTAAAGTGATCATTTTTGGAACGGCTACTCATGAGAGGCGTTCTGTTTGCAGTGATTTTAAACTGAAGTACTAGACATGTCTGCACAGTGCTTCGAATCGACTATTACTGGAACTTGGAGAGGTCATTGAGCCACTCCACGACTCCCCCTCTCCCTGCTCCTTCCTCCTAACTGTCTGAGGGATCATTTATTGTGGTCCAGGATATTAAATCGCAGAGGTTCCGCCTCCCTCCCAACCCCTGCACTGCCAGACTGTCTCCCTGCACGTCTGCAGTCACAGTCAAGAAATTCATCCCAAAGAATCAAGACAGCTCCTTCAGTAAATTAAGTGGCTAACATCCGAACCATCGGGGTATGTTTCCAGGAAAGTTCCAGAATTTTTCTCAACAACGTTCAGACCGGCTCTGGGTTCCACACGGTCGTCTCTTCAGTGGAAACCTGTGGTTTTCGCCGGGGGTAAATCAACTCAAGCGTGAACCTGAACAATCATTCCTTCTAATGAAAATGTTAAGAATGTTTGGTAATTTTACGGTTATGGCTCTGCGGCCGGGGTGTGAAGCTGATCACTCGCTTCCTTCTAGTACCTAGGTCAAGAAGCTATACGTCTGCTCTCCCAGGGACAACTTCACTAAGTTCTGTGCGTGTTCATGTCACAGAGACAGCAGTTTGTTTACCTCTCTCTGAATACAGATGTATGTTTTAAACTTCTTTATCCGTTGGTGAAAATACTGCTGTCGTCATTGCCTTATTTACCTCCAAACTCTTGGGGGCCACTGTGCTACAGACCAGAATGATGCCGTTCGATTCCCGGTGAGATCATTGAATTTTTCTGTTGATCTAATCTTTCCAGCCGCACGATGGCTCTGAGGTCGACTCAGTCTCTAACAGAAATGAGTACCCGCAATATGTGCGGCGCGTAGGGCTGACAACCTTACCGCCATTTGTGAGCCGAGTATCTAGAAAAATTGGGAGCCTCGACGTCTCGCAACCCTATGGGCCTCCACAACCTGTTACAGGGATAGCTTTACCTTTGTTTTACTCCCAAACTCCGGATTTACTATTCCGAGTTGTTATACCGCAAAAAGAAATATTAGTCAATGCAGTATTTCTGTTTTTGGACCCACAGAGTTACCGTCCGTCGAAAGATACAGAAAATCGAATCAGAATCACGATCAGAAAGTGTAACTAGCTTATGGTTGCAACTGAGACGCAGTCTGTATTCAGATATCGGAAAACGCTGTTCATGCATGCAAGCAGTGTAGGAGGCTATGTATGGTCCGCAAGTCCCCACGCCTCGTACAAAAAGTCGAATTTGCGTGACGTGGGATACATTGCCTAAAATCCTACGTCTCTGCCATTACTGCGAAGTTGCTGTAGGCTACTATTACTAAAATTTGTTGAAGGCCTTTTTTTTTTTTTGTCTATCTTTATAACGAGGCAGTTCGTTTATTCCTGTTTGAAATTCAAATTCACGCAAAACATAAACAGGAAATGTCTCGAGAAGAAACACAGTGTACTGACATTGCAAACTTTGCAAAATAAGTTCCTGCAGTGTAGTAGGGAATGCTTCCAGTGTGTATGGGTGGAATGTGTTTTCTTGACGATAGAAATAGCTGACGTGCTCCTGTACAAGCTCGGCTACCCAAATGTTGAAAGACATAACTGGCGAGCATCATCAACGCAAGCCACAGTTTCTCCAAAACATCGTCTTAGAAAAGTAATGGGAAAAATATGAAAAAAAAAAAAAATAATGTTTTGGAATGACACGTCTGTTGCAGTGTTCATCCCTCGAATGATGAAAGCGCGTTTTCATAGCTCCACACTAAGCAAAATGACCCCTCTCCCCACATTGATACCCCAATAAGAAATTGAGAGAAATGTATTTAGTGCCTCTTGTTAGAAGGGCGCAAAAATTTGGGATATAGAAAACCTGGATGAATAATTAAGTATCTGGCCGAAAATAATCTCAGACGAAGTGAAAATAAGGCCAGGGGCTTCATAGAAACGCTTACGATTTTAACATTTTGTTGGCGGACAAAGATAGTGGCCGAATATGAGGCCCCCACTTACTGAAAAATGTTTCGTTTGATGAAATACAATGTCACACGATATAGATAGGCTTCTTTCAACACTCAAAGACGTTTTCTAATTTCCCATTCTAACGAATTTCACATCATTGGCTAAAGTCACTTGTTATATCATTACATTGCACATTTCGCAATGTAACAACCGCGTTGTTACTTGTTTTTGTCGACAAAACTGGCTTTGTTACAGATCTAGAAGCCCTCATTTTATTCGTTCATCAATGATTCTACGGCCCTTTGTTTCATAATAGTTTTTACAGTCGTAGGACTCCTTTAACGAGTGATCAGTCCGTCACAAGGCCGCTTCCTATACACAGGACAACACGAAAAGAATAAACGCACACATAGACATCCATGCCTCGGATTGGATTCGAACCAACGATCCCAGTGTTGGAGCGAGCGAAGTCAATTCATGCCTTTAGACAGCCCGGCCACTGTGATCGGCATTTTCATTCTATAAGCATATCAAATTTCAGGATAACACACTGAATACCGGATGGCTTCAACAGACTACATATCTAGTGTCTAGGTACACATATGACCTCACTCCGTATTAAAGTTCACAGTCAGATTTGCTAGTTACCGCCATCAAAGCTACGCCTCATCACGGTGTTATCCTCTGTCGTGAGAAAGGCTGACTAAGGCCTAAGTTTCATATGGCACTCCATTTAAGGGTCGTGCCTTTAGCGTTGCTGACGGTGCTCCGACAACTTAGTCCGTGGGTCATTATTCTTAGTGCTGATAGCTTTCAGTGGTCAAGTGTTCCTGAACATCGATCAGTTGATTCTGAAGTTGAATTGGAGATACACAGACAGCACGGCAATCTTATAAGCCTACTTTCTTTAAATTAGAAAGGATAGTAGGCTAATTAGGTGGTCACTATAGCCGAGAGGTCTAAGCCATGTACTCTCTTCGCTCGCTCGGAAGCCAGGATCGGGGGTTCGAATCCCACACAAGACATGTATGTTTGGTATGTGTATGTGTTTATTCTGTCTGTGTTGTCCTGTGTTTAGGTATAGGCTTTGGGACAAGGAGTCCTACAGTCTGTAAAATTATCATGAAACTGAAAATCAGAGGCCAGGACCCAAGGGGCCGGTGAAAGAATGTAAGATAAGTAAATAGCCTAGTCTCGGAAGAATAAAGATTTTCTTTTGTAGCGTTTGTGTTTCTCACACCATTGGTAATGAAGAATTCTGCCTTCTGGGATATAACGTGGTATATTCCTTTGAAATTCAACCGATATTTTTGAGATAACAGTTGCCTCTATCTTCAGGATTGAAGAATAAACCAGACCGCATACAAGAATGAAGCAGGCAGCAAGCTTCGCTTCTTTCACCGAAATGTCTGTTGACTTTCAGCGGATTATACAGCGTTATATTCCAAAAGAAAGAACTCTTCGAGGTTTTCATCTAATTAACCAGTCTGTTTCGGTTACCAAGTTTATCTAGACACGATAAACGAAAGAAACGCAAAAATATCACGGATCATACTTGTTCAGCAAATTGCTAATAGACCAAGCCATCTAGCATGCGCATACAGGAATTAAGATGGTAGAAAACCGAGATTAACGTCCGTGGGGTTCCGTTGCGCTGACCACGCTACACCCTCTATCCGCAAAAGTTGGTACTAACGTCGCCGACAAACGGCGGTTGCTCGGTCGGTATAGTTCGCTTGCGGAATACAGGTCACGGATTTTTTTTGTTGGATTGTGAATAATAAGAGTGTGGAAGAGCGCCTTTGCAGTGAATCACGAACATGAAACGTCGCTGGAGATACCAACCGAAACATGAGATGTTATACCTGATGACATATTGCTTGTTATTACTGCGTGACATACAGTCTAACCTTGGACATCTTAAAATATTTTGTAGCTTTGTTATAAAATTACTATACCGAAATGATTTTAGAAGAAAATTGTAAATGAAGCCCAGTACCTGGATATTAGAAATCCCAATGTTGTCACAGCCTTCAAGTATGCATATTTTAAAGGCTGTTTTTAATATCCGACATCTTGTCGTGTACTAGTTAACAAAAACACAAATACTAGAACACATGCCCGGGAAATTATGAATTTACTGCTGAGTGACAGGCGAAAATTTGCCAGTTCTAAGTGGGTACCATTTTCGCGAATGCAAATACTTGGATATTACAATAGGCACCCTTCTAGACTGTAATATTGCCTATGATGCCATTGCAAAGTGTGAGTTAAAATATATACAGGATGTCCCAGGGGGAATGTGCCAGACTTCGGGAGGGTGTTCCTTATGTTAAAGTATGCCGATATAACCCAAAACACCCATGTCCAAAGTTGAACGGTTACGGAGATAATGGCCAGAGAATTGTGAAACTTTGGCGGGTGTTACACACTTGTTGATTACCAAATTCATATTAAAACTGGCAGGAATATGTGGTTTCTGTAATGTTAATAATGTACGTAACATCAAACTAACTTGTGAGTGACATAAAGCCATTAAATTGAACTACAAGAAAACTCGCACGCCATGTCATAGTTGTCTTTAGGTTTCCAAGCACTATACATGACACATGAATGGCAAGCACTGACGTAACATGGCTGACTGCGCATTCTGGTATAAGTCGACTACATAAAAGTAAGGTAAAAGTAAAGCTATCCCTGTATCAGGCCCTGAAGGCCCATAGGGTTGTGAGACGTTGAGGGTCCCACATTATCTAGACCATCGGCTCAAAGATGGCGGTAAGGTTGTCAGCCTAACTACTAAAATACAGTACCTGCTTTATAGTAATTGTTCAAAGTGTCCTCTGCCAGCTGCAATGCAGTTTTCGGCACGCATCGTCAGGGATTGGGTAGCAGAAGCAGTGTTGCCTGGGTGGTGACGTATGTGTTCTGCCGCTGCAAAAATACGATCCCGCAGTGCTTCTCGTGAATCGACCTTAATTTCTAATTTCATGTGGCCCCAGAGGCAATAATCTAGAGGCGTAAGTTCTCGCGACCTCGGTGGCCATGCAACGGGACCACCACGACCTAACCAGCGGTTAGGGAAGGATTCATCTAAGTAGTATCTCACGTGCTGAGTGTAATGTGGGGGAGCCCCATCATGTTGGAAGTAGATTTGGCTCCTTATCGTTGACGGGATGTCTTCCAACAAACATGTTAACTCATTCCTCAGGAAGGCTTCATACGTTT
>NW_019725416.1:1101649-1102587 GCF_002891405.2 Cryptotermes secundus | reverse complement strand
ATTCTACGAGTGGACAGACGCGGACTTCTCTGAACCATCTCAAGAATGTTCTGTCGTGTGTTTACCATTCGTACATCCTCCCTTTCAGAGTGCACAGAAACACTCGGAAGAGAACCAGTATCACGCATTGTCTGGTGAATTTGCGTAACTACACTTCCAGATGGAATCCTTCGATCGGGAAAACGCCATTGGTATTCTTAAACAGCAGCACGTGCATTACCACAGCAAAATCCGTACACAAAATGCATATCACAATATTCCACATGTGAAAACACAAAAGGAATTTCAGCAACTCCGCACAACTAATTTACCAACCGTTGACAACGCGTTCGCAACGTATCCTGAAGGTAGCACATAAGCTTACGGCTAGTGTCAATCACCACACTCAAGGATAAATATAGATAAGACTTGTCAGCTGACCGGTACAGTTCGTGGACCCGCCAGAAGACCACAATTTTCTGGGGCCATTAACTCCGTAACCGTTAAACACATAGGTGTTTTGGGTTATATCGGCATACTTTAACATAAGGAACGCCCTCCCGAAGTCTGGCACATTCCTCCTGGGACACTCTGTATATTATCTAAAGGCATATGCAAAAGTAACATTTATGTCACGGCGGTTAAACATCGGAGATGGTGTTGTCCCTGTGACTAATTAAGCACCTTACCATGAAAACATACGGGAGAGTGTATGAAACTCCGCGCGACTCTGTGCAATATGGAGGTGACATCCGGGCCGCTTGCCCCCAAGGAAAGAAGACCAGTACGCAATGGAGGGGAGCCTGAGTGGGCCCCAGATCTGTCACTGCCGGGAACTGAACCACAGTTTCTCTGTTATCAAGCTTGTAGTCTAGTCGAAGCACGAGAGTTGAACACTTAGACATATTTTCCTTCTTACGCTTATATGCCGGGGTACGCGGTAGCGCAGTTGGTTGAGG
>NW_019725416.1:1099187-1101635 GCF_002891405.2 Cryptotermes secundus | reverse complement strand
GTCGAGAGTTCAAGTCCCGATGAGGTCATTGGATTTTTTTCCAGTTGACCTAATCCTTCTAGCCGCACTATGGCCCTGGGGTCTACTCAGCCTCTAACAGAAATGAGTACCAGGAATTAATTAAATAACTTTCCTGGGGAAAATTTGTGAGCCGATTGTCTAGATAATGTGGGACCCTCAACGTCTCACAACCCTATGGGCCTTCACGGCCTGTTACAGGGATAGCTTTACTTACCCTTGTATGCCACGAATACTGGCTATTCATTTATTTTTCGGAAGTTTTTTTATTGTTTCGTCTTCATTTGAATGAAGCCGGGATAGCGTAGTCGGCATAGCGACTGGCTACGGGGTCGGAGTTCAAGTCCCGGCAGGGTCAAGAATTTTCTCCATGTCGTCGACACCGGCTCTGGGGACCACCGAACTTTCTATCCAATAGGTACTGGTGGATTTTTCCCCTGGGATAAAGCGGACGGGACGTGGAGCTGACCACTCACCTCCAGCTAGTGCCTAGGTCAATAAAATGTGGATCTACATATATACGTTCCCTCATACACATTCATGACTTAAGTGCTTAATTAGTTAAGCACAGGGAAACTTTACCTTTACTATCTTCGTTTGATATACTTGTTGCCTTTTGTTTTTGTGATTCGGGAATAAAGGATGCTGAAACATAAATATTTCCCCGTCTTACGTTTTGAGACCCTAGGGTGTAGGATTCGCGGAACACTTTCAGTACGTACCACGTGCAAAGAGACCGGAACATTTCTCATGTTCTTACTTTTACTTCAGCTAGGAACATTTGCCATTTTTGTAGCGTCCGGGTTTTAGTTTTGGATAGTTTCCAGCAGTATCACTCGTGCATTCGTGCTGGAAGTCCTTGTCACATCAGAGAAGAAAGTAAAAATTAAATCTTTATTGTACCAGTTGTAGTTTTGAAGCTCACTTGTTACTTCACGCAGGGCAGTGCTGGTGTTCTTTAGTTCCCACACAGTCTAGAAAGCGCTGATTTCATCCAAGCCATATAACTTGTTCCTTCAGAGCATTACGTCTCATTCATGTTGTTCCTACCTTACATGAGTCACAGCTGGATATTTTTCTTAAACTGAGTTCTGTGAAACAGATTTAAAAATTGCTCTGCATTTAGATAGCGTCGGCATTGTCAGTTGGGTTGAAACTTGCCTCTCGTACCGCTACTGAAATCTGCTGAATTTCGAGGTTCTGAAAGTGAGATGCTGAAATATTATACGAAAATAAATTAATATTTATATAATCTTCATTTTATTCAGGTTATAGGTCTTTTGTGGATATTGATGGGAAAGCCAGAAAGGAAGAGACCACTGGGAAGACCAATGTATAGGTTCGTGGGNAGTGTAATGTGGAGGAGCCCCATCATGTTGGAAGTACATTTGGCTCCTTATCGTTAACGGTATGTCTTCCAAGAAACATGGTAACTCTTTCCTCAGGAAGGCTTCATACGTGTTTCCAGTTAAATTGTTGGGAAACACAAAACNGATTTGGCTTCTCAAAAAGGGCTCAGGTTCATGAGTAAGTAACTAGAAGTCTTCTGTTCCAATATATGTGGCCTCAGCTGTTAATGAAAAGTGACATTGCTATTTCTGTTCAGAGCGTCTTAATTGTTATTACACTTGTACGAAATTTTAAAAATGTAATTGAAAGTAAGTACATAATTAAAGCATGTTAGTATTCATAAAATGTTAAGGAGACAAGAATGGATAAAATTAAAAATATATTGGCGTTTGAAACCTTGAAATGCTGTTTTCAGTTTATAAAGAAATTATGCACAAGATATATTTCTCATGAGCAGTAAGAACTAATAATAAAACTAATGTATTTGGGGCGTGAGACAGTGTAGTTCTTTGAATAGGTACCAGTGTTTCGGAGTAACGTTCTATCTCCAGCTTCATGGTCTTATCTCCAGAAGCATGAAAGTAGAAAGAAAAATTGCGTGTGCATAATATTGATGTAGGCCTAACTGGAAAAAGAATTGCATTATCTTTCTAAGTGAAAAAGTAAAAGTATCCCTGTAACAGGCCTCGGAGGCCCATAGGGTTGTGAGACGTTGAGGGTCCCGCATTATGTAGACAATCGGCTCATAGATGGCATCAAGGTTGTCAGCCTTACGCGCCGGCCGCACTTTACTCATCAGGAAAATTAGTTATCCTTCTAATGGCCCATAAATCATATTAAGTTAGGTGAAATTGTAGTGTTCTGTTCATGGGTGGCCCTTTCTTATAATGATACTGAAAAGTGTACGGACGATTTCCGTGGTTATTATTCCATATCGGACTGGAAGGAATAGGTCTATACTGGTGGCATATTAAGAAGACTTTGAACTGTTTAATTTTTTAAAATAATTTTCCTGGGGAGTAAAGCTCGGCCGGCGCGTAAGGCTGACAACCTTACCGCCATCTTTGAGCCGATTGTCTA
>NW_019725416.1:1030036-1097203 GCF_002891405.2 Cryptotermes secundus | reverse complement strand
CCCTGCAATGCCATCTCTTGAAGAGTTGTGTCGTTAAGATTCTTGAAATTTCAGCTGTGGCTGTCTATAATTTCAAAGCGCAAGCAACGCTGCATCATGTGTTCTGACCTTGAATGGAACAGTACTGTTCTGACGCTCGTCGGATAATGGCGGTTGAACAGAGAGCCAACATCAAATTTTGTTTGAAGTTGGGCAAAACAGCCGGAGAGACGTACGAAATGATGAATAGTATGTGTGGTAGAGATTGTTTGAGTCACTCGAACATTTTTCGATGGTATGCTATATTTCATGACGACGGGGAGGACATTAAAAACGCTCCACGTGCATCAAAGCCGAGAACAAGTCGAATTGAAGAAAATGTGAAAGAAGTGACCGAAATCCTTGCATCAGAAAGATGTGTTTCTGCAAGACTCGTCGAGTAGCTTTTGGGAATACCAAAAAGTACTGTGCATCAAATTTTGACCGAGGATTTGGGCAAACGGAAGGTCTGTGCGCGGTTTGTACCGCACGCGCTGTCAGGCGATGAAAAACATGCCAGAGTGGAACACTGTAAAGACATGTTACGGTCGGCCCAAAGTGATACAGAATTTACAAAATCGATTGTTACTGGTGACGAGACATGGTGTTTTCAATATGAGCCTCTCACAAAGCGGCAGAGTGCAGCGTGGCTGAGCCCAAAAGAAGCCGAAACCAAAGAAAGTGCCCATGCAAAAGAGTTGAGTAAAGACACTGCTAACCGTTTTCTTCGATTCCAAAGGAATCATTCACAAGGAATTTCTGCCAGAATGGCAAATACTGAATTCTGATTATTATCTCGGAGTCCTCGAACGTTTGTTGTCGAGAATTCTTCGAATTCGACCTGAATGTCGACAGCAAGGTTCCTGGTCCCTCCTCCACGACAGTGCCCCACCCCACAAATCGAAGATCATGCGCGATTTTTTGGCCAGAAAAGGGATCACAGTCCTGATCATCCTCCGTATTCGCCATATTTGGCTCCAGAAGATTTGTGGTTGTTCCTAAAAATTAAGTTGGCAATGATAGGAGACCGCCACGACAACATCCAGGACCTCCAACGGGAATGTACCACAGTTTTAAATGCGATTCCACAAAAGGAGTACAGTGACTGTTTTCGAAAACTTTTAAATCGATTCCAGCTATGTACTGATTCAGAAGGAGACTTTTTGAATAGAGAGAGATAAATTTTAAAACTAATTCACGTCTTGTATTTTTAATGAACACAGTCCTAACAGAACGTGGACACACTGTGTATATGAAGCAATTGAAGACACGAACAGCACGCGGTGTTCGCAGAGTGAGTTTAAGCCTTTCTGTGAAACAGGCTGATATGCCGGGCATGGCGTATTTGAATTTATGGAAAAGAGAAAAATCTCTTTCCCCTGCCGAGAATCGAACCCTGACTCTGACTGAACTGGCTTTGCTCCCACGGCTGCTGCTATTTATTCATATTGTTAAGTCTTACTCTGTCACTTCAGATGGAAGTCTGAAGCAACAATCAAAACCTTTGATTGGCCTCAAAGTAAATGTACATATGGGTTTTTTCGTGACACACATGTAGAAGGCTCAGCTAAGAATTCGCGACATTCATCTTGTTAAAGGAACGGAAAATGTATCAAGTTCTATAGGCCCATGAATGTAATGTTATTTTTAAGATGGAATATACATAAGTTACAACGCACAACTTTGTTCAGATCGTAGTGTTCTGGGCTGACAACCTGTATTCATGTAGGCGGTTGACATTTCAGAGGATAATGCTGCATCTTCTTCTAAGGTTGAACGATTGAATGACTGCTAAATTTCTGCTGGCACTCACCAGCACAGTAATTCTTGGTTCCGAGTTCCACGGGAATCACGACCATATTTTACTCTCACGGCTCTGGGAACCTTGAAATTTTCTCGTCTTAAGGGTTGGGTGGTGAAGTGCTGACTCAAATGATGAAGATGGATGCAGTGGTCTTCCGGAACATAATCTTTCTACAAGACTACATGGTGTCACAACCGAGAAAGTCACAAAATGAAGAGTCAACTCCTTGAGAGCATCAGAGCTTAACAGCTTTCCTTATTCACATTCTTTCTAATCTTATCAGAAAATTATTCATGTCTGTTTCGGCAACTGACCGCCTCTATGGTCTACTGGTCAGAGTTCCTGGCTACAGATCCAGAGATCCCGGGTTCGATTCCCTGCGCTACCACATTTTCTGAGAAGTAGTGGGTCTGGAACGGGGTCCACTCAGCCCCGTGAGGATAATTGATTAGCTATTTCAAAGAAATAGCTGCTCCGGTCTATAAAACCGAAGTTAACGGCCATGGGCTACCTTTGCGCTGCCACGCGACACCCTCTATCCGCTAAATTTGGCACTAACTTCGCCGACAAGCGGCGGTAGCTCGGTCGGTATAGTTCACTTGCGGACTCAAGCCACGGAGCTTGTTTTGGTAACTGGACCACCAAATATGAGGCCCTAAGCCACCCAGTGAACATTCCAGTAATATCTGATGACAGAAACCATGCTAATGGGCCAGTGAGTTTCTATTCACATTCTCGATGCTTCCTTCGAAATTTTCATATTCATGTTTGCATGTTCAGCAGAGTTCCTCGCCGTCTGACTGTGGCATTACAAGTCAGACAGTGCCCTAAGAGCAAGACACATAAATGTCCATATTATTGGATTTGCTGAATAGTTTACCTTTTCTTTCCACCCTTCATTATATATATATTTTTTTTTCCTGCGCATCAGTTTTACTTGTGAAATCTGGTGTCCATTATAGAGATCTATAATAGTTGACTGCTTTCTTGACGGGGGGTTTCACATACAGAGTTTCTTCTGCTGCTCTTTTTTCCTTTTACATAAGGCAAGTGACAGAATGAGGGTGCGGTAAGTTCCATTGAAAATGAAATCAAAATGTGGCAACGTCGTTACCTCCAGAACTCCTGCTGTTTGCTTATTCTGGTCATGTGATCAACAACACAAGGTAGAGAAAGATTTACGGCCTGCAGGTACTAGTGACCCCCTCCCCCTCCTTGTACCTAAATAATACCCACCCCTGAGTTTTTACCTATTCCTATATACCAAGGTTTTTACCTGTGTGCTTATGCACTGAGGCTTGTCCTAATCGCTTTTTTCGTACTTTTGTAACCCCCACACTCTTTGGCCTTATTTCTCTGGGTCCCCAAACCAGGGAATAGAGAGGCCAGCATGGTATGTGTACTGCAACGGGTCTCCAGAATTGTTTTCTTCTTCCCCACGGCATCGTTAGAGCTCGCTAACTTTTCAGTGAAATTCTACGGCTACCGGAGCATCCCTCCTTCTGTATGCCTGCTTGAATCTCACGTTCACAATTTCAGAATAAGAGAAACCCTGTTAACCGGTTATTGTTCTCCCCCTTTACAGTTTATTAACTGTGGACGTCGTAGACGAATGTTGTATAGAAAAGGATATTTGCTCCTGAGAGAGATGAAGAAACGCAATGAATGTCCTGAAGATGGAGGTAGTATTTCCTTCTGAAACGTAGGTAAACATCTACCAGACTAAGCCGACTTATAACATGTCATGTTTTTATGTTAATACTGCATTTATTTCCTTGAACCAATACCTTCAAATCATGTAACGACACTAACACCTTATGTTATAATTGTTCGTGTGCCCATTTTGGTACCATAACACACGTTCCGAAAATACTCTGTTCTGGCTCCGGGCTTTCCGGGTTGGGGGGCACTTGGTAGCGTAGTTGGTTGAGGCATTATACTACGAGCTGGAAAGTCGCGGGTTCGGGTCCCGATGAGGTGTTTTTTTTTCAGTTGACCTAATTCTTTCAGCCGCACTATGGCTCTGGGGTCGACTCAGCCACTGACAGAAATGAGTACCAGGAATCTTCCCGGGGGTAAAAGGCGGCCTGCGCATAAGGTTGACAACCTTACCGCCAATTCTGAGCCGATTATCTAGAAAATGTGGGAGCCTTGACGTCTCACAACCCTATGGTCCTTCACGGACTGTTACAGGGATAGCTTTGTCTGTTTTTACTTTACCGGGCATGAAATGTCAGGCGTGTACGTGAAAAGTATTACTTCACATTACGGAACTTAATTAAATTCGTTAGACTTTCGTGAAGACGGTGCCGAAAATAGGAGACGAATTATATAGTGTAGAGCCAGCAACGTTACATGCACTGAAACACAGTTCTGAATCATAAGGAAGAAACCCGTACCCTTGGTAAGATCTGGGTATTCTCGCAACGGTGAACATGTGTTGTGGGGAGGCATCTTATCTCAGAAGATGGAAGCCTTCAGTTCACACCTAGTGTGATGCAGTAGCCATCAGTTCTCTTAATGTCCCAGAGCCGTGCATGCTTCTAAAACAGTTTAGGGCAAAGTTAGTGGCTGGGAAAGTGACATATTATTCTTTCAACAGGACATTCCTAGTTAAAACGTCATTGGGTAACCAATAATATTTTCTGCAAAACTGATTATTTCAGTTATCCTCAGAAGATATGTCTGCGGATAGCAATGAACACATCAGACCCTACGCGTTATGGGACAATTGATAGTATCTGAAACCTGAGATTTCCCGGTCACAGTAGCCGAGCGATCTAAGGCATGTACTGTCTTCGCTCCCTCGGAAGCTGGGATCGTGGGTTCAAATCCCACACAGGGCATGGATGTTTGGTGTGTGTATGCGTTTATTCTGTGTGTAGGAAAAGGCCTTGCGACGAGCTGATCACCCGTTCAAGGAGTCCTGCCGTTTGTACGAGTAAAATGATCATGAAAGTGAGAAATCAGCCCTATGATCCGAAGTGGGAGCAAGAGGAGGAAGAAAACCCACTAAATTTACCGCGTCAGCCTATCATAAGTCTAGTGTCATGTGAACACAGATTTATGTATTGTAACAAAGCAATTCATTTATTTCTTTACGTCCTTAACTGTCTTCTCTGAAGCTCCTAAGTTGATACTTGTCGGTAGTCTGTATTCCTAATGAAAATTTTAGTGACAGTATAATTTTTTGTGCCGGTCACGGTAGCCCAGCGATCTAAGGCATGTACTGTCTTTGCTCGCTTGGAAACCGGGATCGTGAGTTCGAATCCTACCCAGGGCATGGATGTTTGTGTGCGTTTTTCTGTGTTCGCTACGAGCTGATCACCCGCCAAAGGAGTCCTACCGAATGTGTAAGATCTAGAAAAACCGAAGTGAACGGAGAAGTTCATGGAGGTAGGCCTAGGGCCACTGGGGCTGTAGTGCCAAGGGGAAAAATATAATTTTATGTACGAATTACAGAGCAATTTCATAATGAAAGTAGGTATGCATATAGAACCTTAATGAATTACACTACTTTTTCCGTGAAGTTTGCTCTGTTACAGAAAGTAAAAGAGAGGCAATTTAACTTATACAGTGTCCTTATGTTTAAGATTTCTTATAATCATGAGAAGAAGCTTTCATCACTACTGATTCAAGGGGGAGTATTTATTTGTTCTCTGACCTAAACATTCCTCATCAGAAGAGATCTGTCGGCAATACATGAACTCTTTGAAGTCATTTCTGTAAAACTTCTAATAAAATCAAACATTTCAAATTCTTTTCCTTTGGAGTATTTGCAGAGAGTTACGTCAAACGCCCAGTCACGGAGCTGTTGACAAACGATAATCCAACAAGATGTTAAAGTAAAAAAAAAGTAAAGCTATCCCTGTAACAGGCCGTGAAGGCCCATAGGGTTGTGAGATGTTGAGTGTCCCACATTATCTAGATAATCGGCTCAAAGATGGCGGTAAGGTTGTCAGCCTTACGCGCCAGCCGCGCTTTACTCCCCAGGAAAATTATTTAATTAATTCCTGGTACTCATTTCTGTTAGAGGCTGAGTCGACCCCAGGGCCATAGTGCAGCCTGAAGGATTAGGTCCATTGGAAAAATCCAATGAACTCATCGGGACTTGAACCCGCCACCTTCCATGTTCAAATTGAAGCGCCGTGAAAAATCATACCTTTTTTTTTGCGTCTTGTGCTCTCAAAATTTTATGATGTTTTAAAGGCCCATAAATCCCATAACGTGCTACAAAATTGCCCGTGTCCTTATCCACATGAGCAAATGTGTAAATATAAAGTTTTTCTTACTTAACACTTGAAGTTCATCACATAGACCGCCTTTTAACTGTTCTCAAAATGAACAAAAGTTCGATGGGGTTCTTATTGTAAGAAAAACTGTCAATGGGGAAATTAATGAATATATGGAGGAGAGAAAATCTCTTTCAATACTGGTCTGTAAATCTTGGTTTACATGTGATGATAATTATAGTTCATAATTATGTAGTTTGAAATACAGAATGAAGTAAAGTAGCTCAAGACAAGTCTACCAGGCGAGTTTTGGCTTTTGATATGATTAAATTTCTTGCTCATCTTGTCCCCACTGTGGAGCGTAGGGCTGATTTCTCAGTTTCATTGATCATTTTTACAGACGGTAGGACTCCTTGGACGGGTGATCAGCTCGTCGCAAGGCATCTACTTAAGCACAGGACAACACAGACACAGAATAAACGCATACATACATCAAACATCCATGCTTTGTGTCGGATTCGAACCCACCATCTCGGCTTCCGAGCGAGCGAAGACAGTACATGTCCTAGACCGCTCGGCTACCGTGACCGGCATGAGTAATATTTTGGAATATCATAGTATAGGCATGTACACTTTCTAGAAAAATACATTTCATTGATGTGTGAGGGCGGTAATACAAGTGTTTTTTTAATTATATACCGTGCAGAGAACATCTGGAAGTTGGGCGCGATCACGTGTTGATACTCTGAAGTTAACGTTGCATGAGTGTTAGTATGTATTCATATGTTCACATTGACCAGTCTCTAAAAGTAAATGCCTTTCTCGACTCGAAGTTTTGCCATTTGTAACCTCATGGTCACAGACTGGGGTCAGACTGTGTACTCTACCTGAACTGCCCTCTCCTTAGTTAGAGGTATATTGTTCTTTTTTTGAGTTATTTTTCTCTCCCAGCGCCTGCTCCCTCATTACCTGAGCTGATAATCTTCTGTTTTGCACCCCCTGCTGTGCACAGTGACAGCCTGTCTCTTCTGTCCATCTCTGTCTGTACATGTCTGCAGATATTTCCTTCTGCGCCTTCTTTTCCACCACCTTTTTCATTCTTCTTCGAAAAGTTTGGGGGTTTGTGTCCCGTTCGCAAGACCACCCAGCTCAGAGGTTAGGTCAGTGTTCTAGTGACGTTCGTCCGTCTGTTCAGATTTCACAATCGTGAAGTCTCTGTGTTGATACGTTGTGACGAATGTATTTATGCATTAGGTCAGAGCTGCAATTGTTTCAGGTTTTGCATATTCTTAGTTCGAAGCTAAATTATGTAAGTGTCACTCAGTAGGTAACAGCAGTATCTTCGTTGGCCATCGTGTTAGTTGTCATGAGCCGCGACCCCGGTTTGGAGCCTTAAGGTCTCTTGATCGAAACCTGAAATTGTTCATAAAATCATCATTATTATTATTATTAAAGCTAAGACAGCATGTTGTGTTCAAGGACACTTCCTAGCCTTTAAAGAGGGATTGATTCAGTACAGTGTAAAGTTTATACTCCAAGATGCCTTAATAAACCTCAAAACAATATTAGGACAACGAGGATATACGTGTAGGACGTGAAGCACACGTGAGAGACAAGGAGTGCATATAGAGTTTTAATCCGAAAATGGCAAGGAAAAAGATATGATGGCATGGATCGGATTGATCTGGCTCAGGATATGGACCAGTGGAGGTCTCTGGTGAACACGGTAACGAACCTTCGGGTTCCATAAAATGCTGGGAAATTCTTGAGTAGCTGTATAATTGGCGACATTTCAAGAAGGGCTCAGCTGCATGAGTGAGTGAGTGAGTGAGTGATCCATATGGGCCTATTTGTAATTGTGAGTAGGCGTATAGTTTGCGGGATAGACTGTATGAGTGTTCCCATTTCTGGAAACACTGTAGGACTGTTATACATGTCCTCCGCTCCTTCAGAACAGCTGATAACTTCCGCTTAGCCGCGCCTTTCATGTGTAGTACGCACCGATGAACGCCCAAAAAGGTCTACACCGATACAATACTTTCATACGCTGTATAAAACGGGGGGTTTAAATGTACCGTAACAATATTACTACGGACCTACTGGGGTTGTAATAGGGAGGCAGTTTTGACGAACTGAGGTGACCCTGGCATCGCTCATTTGCCAGCCAGACGGTCTGTTTAACCACCAGTCCCGTATTGATTGTTCGGGGTACGAAAGAGAGGGTTTAGTTGTATTAGTATACCGTATGAGAACATAGATCCTATACTCAATTCTGTTCCTCCTTCGGCAACTCCCGTGGAAACTGTCGTTACCAGACTTGAACGATACAGCCAACCAGTTGTGTTGGATTGATAATGCAAAGAAGACGAGAGTGAAAGGGAAGAAAATGTATATGTTCCGAATTAAGCACTACGCCAAGAAGGCTTATGGGGGAATAGACATATAGATCCGCATTTTCTCTGTACTAGATGGAGGTGACTGCTCAGCTTCACGCCTCGACCGCTTTACCCCCCTGGGTAACAGCCTTATGTACCCATTACATAGGAGGTTGTGTGGACCCCAGAAGCGGTTCGGACGACGTGGAGAAGAGAAAATTCTTGAACCTACCGGGACTCGAAATCTGACCCTTCGGTCATCCAGGCCGTATCCAGTCGCTATACAGACTACGACACCCCGGCTCCAGTCTGTGTGTCATAGAGGCTTGAAGTAAAATTGGAAACACCAAGAAGAGAAAATAGTTTTGAAAAATAGTCGAATTATGAAAGGAACGATTGAACGAAATGTATAAATGCCTGAGCAATTTTCGTAATCTTATGTAAATTTCATTATTTTCGTTAGCTAAAGCAACTCTTTCCTTATTTGACGTAGCTATGTATTAAAAGTCGCGGGTTCCAGTCCTGATGAGGTCATTGGATTTTTTCAGTTGACCTAATCTTTCCAGCCGCACTAGGCCCTGGGGTTTACTCAGCCTCTAACAGAAATGCGTACCAGGAATTAAATAAATAATTTTCCTGGGGAGTAAAGCGCGGCCGGCGCGTAAGACTGACAGCCTTACCGAGATCTTTGAGCCGATTGTCTAGATAATGTGGGACCCCCAACGTCTCACAACCCTATGGGCCTTCACGGCCTGCTACAGGGATACCTTTACTTTTTACTTTTTATAATAATAATAATTCTGTTCAGTATTCATTTACGTGCTGAACTCAACAATCAGAGGCCAAATACATAATTATCATGAATGAATACAAGAAGTTCTGGGAAGAACTAATCTCCTACGTTCCTAGCTCTACAATCTGAATATTCGATGAAAGTAGATGAAACTTCAGTCAATCTGCACAGTGAATTAAAACAGTTCAAGAGGCTGTAATGTTGATATTGCTGATCGCAGGGATTTATACAGCAAGCCATTAAGATGACTTCATGTATGACGAAATACACACCACATTTCATAGAGACTGGTACAGGCGTTCAAGCAGTATTAAGGGTTTGCCTCGGAAATTTTGAGAGGCTTTCATGTTGGTAATACTGAAGGGAGGGATTTATGAATTACGCCGTTGAGATGGGGCCCGAGTATCAGTATCATGTTTCATAAAGACTGGTTCAGACATTCGAAAGGATTTAGGGAGGATACACAGACAGACACCGACACACAAACATACGCACACACAGACAGCAATGTGATCACATGAGCTTATAAATAATGTTATGTTAATAATGGTGATAAAATTCTTCTGTTACTGCACAGGCTGGTGTAACGGTGTCGCTTCAAAGTTGTATTCAGATCATAACCGGTCTGAAACTTGGGCCATAGGCCCGGCTCCAGGTTTTCCAGTTTCAGTCACTCTCCTCAGTTGAATATAGGCATAGCATGTTGAAATAGTACACGAGTACATTCATAATTCTTAGTCACCATTTATTACCTACCACCATCTCAGTAAATGTCATATAACTTGTGTAGTTGGAAGAGCTTCGTTAAATAATCTGATAACCACTTTACCTCCTCCTAGTTTTCTATTGTGTTAGCTTATTTGATTATGTTCTATTTAACGGCACTGTCAATAGCTCAGGGTACATAGTGTCTTATGGTGGGAGGAAGGCCGATCACAACCGCCGCGCGGTATTAGTAATGAAATTTCTTTGCTCGCTCGAACACTGGGATCGTGGGTTTGAAACCCACTCAAGATATGGATGTTTGCGTTTGTTCTGTCTGTGTGGGTAGGTAGCGGCCTTGCGATGGGCTGATCACTCATCCCAGGAGCCCTACCGACTGTCTAAGATTAAAAAAAATTGAAGTGAAAAGAAGCGTTTCACGGATGTCCCATGCTCCAGGTGGGAGCAACAAGAATGAAGATAAGTAGGGTCCATGTTAGGTGTGTCCCTTGTCACCACGGCTTGGCGCTTCCTCAGGTTGCGGATGGAGGAGACGGCCTCCAGGTATGAAGGGAAGCTGCGAATATATTGAATAAGTTGTCTCGGACAGCCGACAGGAGGTGGTCCTCCAGCTTTAGGGTTAGGCGTGGGGCTAACAACTCCTCGCCTTAAAAAGTAAGCTTGTTACGAAAATGTTCAGAAAGCCTGTGACCTGGACGGATCCTCTGGATAAACGACCTAGGCTAAAGAAAATCGATATCTTAGAGGGATGGGATGGTATGGATTGGATTCATCTGGCTCAGGATAGGGACCAATGGAGGGCTCTTGCGAACACGGTAATGAACCTTCTGGTTCCATAAAATGCTACACAATTAGCGGCTTCTCAAGAAGGGCTCAGCTCCATGAGTGAGTGAGTGAGAGAGCTAGGGTAACAGAGTGTTTAAATTTAGGGATGGTTGTTTACATTGCATTCAAAAGGATGAGGAAGTAAGTGGTGGTATATTAATTTGAAATATTGTTTAGGCTTGCACGTTATTAGTGGATCTAAATTTCTCCGAATTGTGTTGTGTTTTTTCCAGTGGGAATTACCTAAGAACTTAAGTTGGCTACACTGACTGAAAATGTCGCCGGTTTAGCCATTACCTCTAGGGAGTAACAGCCTCTGCCGGCTCTTTATGTCGTCACAGCCATTCTGCTATTGGACGTTGCGAAACAGCTGTTATACTCGTAAGAAATGAGAAAGAGTCTAAACACTGATTTGGTTAGACTGCCTTTCCAAATGAATCAAAGTAACGTCTGAGAATTTCGGGGAGTTTCTTTTTTTGAGTATAATAGTTTGGATACTCAAGAGACGTAATTTATATTCTTAGACTCTTGACTTAAATATTGAGAGAACACTTAAAAATAGACAGCGGTAGGTCTGTCCGAAACTTCGCTGTTATATGTTTTACAGTTAGCCTAACCTGAGCTCTAACTTTCATGAAACTACACGGTAAACGTTTTACCTTAGTTGCTAATCATAGCAGAGGCTTGAATTCCCGTCACAGTGCACTACAATTCAAATAGAAAATTTGAATATGAAACACCAGTTCTACGGAGAATTGTGTTTTTTTTTATGCCGTGCTTATTATTATCTTCTTGCATGCACTGTGAAGGATTAAGTCGATTCCCTTATTGTCTTTTCCATATATACAACATAAGTTAATATACCAAAGCCCTCTTGAGAAGCCTTCAGGAGATTGAGAAATTCTTTCCCCCCCCCCGAACCCAACAGTACTTTCTTAGTCTCCCATTGGTACCCGTCTCGTGCCTTATGAATTCAGTTTATACTCCCGTAATCTATTCTTTTAAGATGACTTTTATACTTGTAAGATTTGAGGTTTTCACGGCGGTCACTATGAAGAATGCCTTTTTCTGGGATATGGCGCCGTGTAGATATTGTGTAAACCGACGTTTCGGAGTAACTAATCGCCTCCATCTTCAAGGTATAAAGAATCCGCTAGCGAATGAGCAAGTGGCTGCATCTGGTGCTCACGTTGGATCCTCGCTCGCGGATTTTTTATACCTAGAAGATGGAGGCGATACGTTCCTCCGAAACGTTGGTTTACACAATATCTACACGGCGTCACATCCCAAAAGAAGGCATTGATCAGTTTTAATTTTGTCTTCAAACTAATCTCACTTCCCCAAAGCTGTCTCTTTCCTTCAGGTGTTCAAAACTAACATTCTGTGTGATTTTATCAAATTTCAAACGTTTCTCCCATTTCATATTCATTGATTTGATCACTAAAATATCTGGCGAGCTTCTTGTTATGCAGTTTATTAAATCCGTATTTTATTTACTCTTTCCTCCTCATATTCCCTTCATCGATGTGTTGTAAAACACCTTCAATCAACATTCTCTGCAACCAGTTACAAACACAACATGCCACTTCAGTTCCTAACTCAATATAATATATCCTTTTTGGTGCGAAGGTCTGAAGGAAAGCGACAACTGGAAAGACCTAGACGTAATGAGATATTAGTGAAGTAGGAAGAGGTGGTATGGGCTTGATTCATCTGGCTCAGGATAGGCACCAATGAACACAGTAATGATATTTCCGTGAAATGTTGGGAAATTCTTGAGCAGTTGTTCTACTGACGGCTTCTGAAGAAGGGCTTGGCTCATGGAGTTACTTATAATGGAATATATGATATATACAGTAAGGACAGTCTACATAACAATATTTCTGAAAGGACAACAAAATAGACACTAATGCGTCAACATTTTGTTTTTATTTGTTCTTCACGCTGCATATTCCGACCCTTATTTTTGGTCTTCATCAGGCGCATGATAAATACAAGCATTATTTAATTGAATTGTATCTTTAATTCCAATATGGATCCATATGTATTTAACGTAGCCACTCACCTACCTGAATGGCGACACTATGCCAACACACTCAACTACAGAAGCGCCTTTATAGCCCCTGGCACCACCACTCTCAACGTACACTAGCTGGCGTCTTAATCCAACAATAAATACAGATAACTCGCATGTAACCCACTCATGCATTGGAAGCGACATCTTACCGCCCGATATTCACACAACTAAAATGAAATTTTCAACAAGCACCAGAATCAAAAACACAATTTACAGTTTAGCAACCGGAATAACATGCTTTTATGTCGAACAAAAACTCTGCGAGAGCCAGGGGGGTGAGCGCGTAGCAAGTTATGACACCAGGAAGGATGGAAAGAAGGAGCCGGTGGCAGCCAGCGAACTCTGAGAGCGAGTGCCAGAGACAAGGGAATGGCTTGTCGCAAAGAGATGGCAGCACCATAGGGAAGGAAAGGAGGTGGGATACGAGTCCAACAGAACGGCTCAGGTCTTTCACTTTGTTTGGTTTAGCAATAGGATCCGCTATTGTTTCTCCATCCTGCCACAACCGGTATTTAGTGGGCGACAGAATTATCACGTAAATAAAAACCGATTTATTACTATACGTCTGTTTTGAAATGAATAGGGAATACTACTCTGTCGGTTTATTTTGTGATAAGTTGTAGGTTGTGACGAGGTAACTGTGTGAACGTGCACGCGAAATCTCTGTCTTATGTTCCGGTAAGTGAATTCCCTTGTCTGAGAAGGGACAAACAATTTTGAATCCCGTTTGATAAGGATGTAAAGTACACGTTCAGAAATATCAAATTAAAATGTATTTATTAATGATGTGATAGAAGAATTGCAGATTTTCAGCTAACTGCCAAGAATTTTCGTGTTATCTCTTTAAGCTTTCTTTCTTGCAATTGATTTTTATTGTTATCACAGACATATTTCATAATTTATCCATTCTTTCCAGGTCGATAGACATGAGTATAAAACAGTGCTCTAATGATATGTAACATTAATTTTGTTTTATTTCTTAAAAACAAAGTGATTTCCTAAAGCAAACACATCAGCTGATCAAAGGACATGTTAAAACAGTTGTAATCATATTAATCAAAACAAACGAACAAACAAACGTATAAGACATTTTCTCTCCTGTACGCTCTCTCTTGATTTCTAGACTTTTTTTAATTTTTTTATTGTTAGTGGGGTGGGACTAAATCCCTTGTACTGCGGCCACTTCTGGCCTGTTGTACCAGCTACAGATGATAGGTGAGGGTGATTGTGGATAAATTGGTGGAATGAAGATTGGCAGGGGAAACCGAAGTAGTCGGAGAAAACCTGCCCCAGCGCCACTTTGTCCACCATAAATCCCACTTGACCAGACCCGGGATCGAATCCGGGCCGCCGCGTTGGGAAGCCAGCGACTAACCGCTTGAGCTATGGCGCGGCCTGGATTTCTAGACTTACATGGCCGTTTAATTATTACAATAAATTCATAATTTGTTTTATATGATATGCCGATTCGTTGTGCATGGCAGTCGACCTCAGTGCTTGTTATTCACATGCCACTTCGTCTCTTTCTGACCTTCTTTAGCGAGATAAATATTAAACATTATTAATGTGAAGTTTCTGTGAGTGTAATTTGATTTTTATATGGGAGCGAAATTAGGGAGGGAGGTAACCGAGGTTTGGGGAACTTTTGTGACCCTTTTCTGCCTGCTGTGTTATATTAGTGTCTTGCTTGGCTGACTCTTCGACCCTGATAATGGAGACGATACATTCCTCCGAAACGTCAGTTGACTTTCACCGGACTATACTCTAGCTGTATACCAGAAAACAGAACTCGTCATAGCCCTAGCTATGAGAACCTCAGAAGTTTATATTATATATTTTAACATAGTAATCCTCCTCGGTTAGTCTTGGCGGTATCATTGGCTGAAAAGAGAGTTTTCCTGCGTTTCATCGACAGCCTCACGTTCCTTGCGTGTGACGTCAGCTTACATGATGCCTCGTTTGCTCATAGCAGACACGAAATTTAATTTTCAATGACAGTGAGGTGGAACAAATCATACTTGGCTCGTGTTTTCTGTGGTTTGCTGCATAGAATTTTAATCTGTATTGCTCCAGTTCAGAGGAACTAATATTGCAGCTACATGGACTGTAGCATAAATGGCATTAGTTTCGTAATCATTTGAATCGTACAAAGTAATATAAGCTGTTCTGATTGTAAATTTTCTATTTTTTTTTTTTATTTTATGGCCCATTGAGCGTTTATATTTCCATGAGATAAAGGAAAGTTACCTTTCTCACCACCGAACCGTGGAGGTCTGATTGTAGAGGTGGAGTTAAAGTTCAACACTAGATAGGAGCGAACAGCGCCACGCTCCAGCCGCTCTATCCCAGGGAAAGACGTCCCCCGTGTACACTAAAAAGTGAAGAGACCCAATGCCACTTCTGACATGGCACTCTGAATCTTCACAAGTCGACGAATTTTGCGTGGCAGTCTCCTACCGAGAACTCATAACTGTGTCACTCACTGTTACTGTCGTTATATAGCTTCCGCACCGACCACGCAAAAACACAGCCTTTGTTGTTGAAACGCCTTTACCGAATGATTGCATAGCAAAGGTCGTTGCACGGACCCCATAGAAAGCTAGTCATGTGATAGCTACCATGCTAGTTCATTGGCGCGCTGACTTTTGCCTAGCAACTAACTATAAACATTCGTCCTATTGTTGAGTGTGCTTACGCGAGATGTTTATCGCGCCGTTGCCTAGCGATACACATTACAATACCTTATTTAGGCCACCGCCGCTTTCTTCCAAATCCTTTCCAGTTCATCAGTCATCTTACCACCCTACGGTATGTAGTGTGTTTATATAACCCTCACACTCACGTATACACATATACACGTATTAGTTCTGTGGAACAGCTTTGTATATAATTCTCCTTTCATTATTTTTTTTTCAGATTCGGCAAGAGAAGCCATACTACATAGCTGACCCCGAAGTCGACTCACTTGTAAGTATTCTCTCCTTGATACAGCTTAATTATTAAGTATAATAGACTTAGAGAGAGTATCCATTTTCGCAGAAGGTAATAACACCTTACGAATCGCGTTACATTTTATACGGGCCTGCAAATGTCGGATACTGTGCATGGTACAGTTGTAACATTCCTTTGTTTTTGGAAATTGTCCTGTTCAGACGTCCTCTCTCCCTTAAGAATATCTGAGTAATTACTTAAAGTAAGTGAGTGCCTACTGCCAGTTAAGTAAACCCTCATATAGGCGCTTTAGTATTGGGACTTCAGTGGGTTTGTGAGCGGTTGATTCGTTACATCAGAATTATAGTGCCTTGTCAGTCAAATGACACTGATGGCTGTTTAATTGCTAATTTACGAAACGTCGTATATATGAAGTATAAGCCACACAGTAAGCTGTGTGCATTGTGATATCAATATAATGACTTATAGGCATAATGTGAAACATAACGAACATTCTGTGTGCATAAAGATGAGGCACTCCCGAAATTGTAGGTCTGAGTGATACAGGTGCACTTGGAACCATAGACACTGTCACTGGTCGAGCTGTTTTTGTTGGTTATTTAAGAGTTATGTCAGTATTGGGACTATATAACGTCGGATGGTAGTATTAATGATGAACTGGAAGGGATTTGGAAGGAATCAGTCGAGTTAATCGAGGCATTAGCCCAGCATTTACCCGAATGGACTGAGGAAAACCACGACAAACTTCAGAAAGAATACCTGGTATCCTGACCAAGAATCAGATCGAGCACTATACGAATGTATTCGGCCGTAAATCTTATTGCTTCAATATGATTTCTTTTCACCACCTTGTGGGTCTTCCTTTCTGTCCGCCGTATTCGTTTAACATGTACATTGTGAAATATTCTTAGGTCATCTTTCATTGGAATTCCTTGTTATATATTCATTATAGCTGAATGTTTGCCATTCTGTCGCCCCTTCCCCTATTTGTGTTAAATTGTAAATATATAACTCCTGTCCTGTTTAGTGTCCCTGAGTTAGAAAATCTACGTGTGTCTTCATTTGTTCTGAAATCTCAGTTGGGCAGCCTAAATTTCACACACACACAAGCTCTCGCTGACAATCACGCGCTCTCTCTCTCTCTCTCGCAGACACTCACGCGCTCTCTCTCTCGCACACACTCTCACTGACACACACACACACTCACTCACGCTTACACTTTCACACACTCTCTCACTGACACACACACACACACTCTCTCTCTCTCACTCACTGACACCCACGCCTTCACACACACACTCTCTCACTGACACTCACTCCCTCACAGACGCTCACTGATACACACACACTCTCACACTCTCTCTCACACACACTCACAGTCTCGCACTCTCTCTCACTGACACGCTCTCTCAGACACTCACACACTCAAGCTCTCTCACTGACACTCACACTCTCACGCTCTCTCTCTCTCACACGCGCGCGCACACACACACACGCACACACTCCCTACACCATAGAGAACACCTCTTTCTGCAGCTCTTCTGTTGCATGCGTGTCTTGTGGCCATTACCTATCAACGACCCTTCTTTACAGGGCAATTATTTAGCAAGCAAGCGCTGTTGTGTAGCTGCTTATTTCGCTGTCGTTGCCTAGCGACGGAGCTACGTGTCATAATATTTTCTGTACCAGAAGATGTTCCAAATATTTCGATTATCTGAATGTCAGTGGCATCGTTCATACTGAACAGTCGTTGCATTTCTAGGTTTCATGACTGGGTAAAGTTACGCAGTCGTAAAGTATAATTAAGTCACAGTATATCACCCCATGTATGGACACAGCCCAGCTGCTTGATATTAAAATGTTTCTGAATGCAGTCCCTAGACCAATATGAAGCTTCTCTCTCATGTTTCAGGTAACTTTATTCCCTTGAACGTAGAGCAAAAAGCATCATTTTAATAACGATTTTACACTTCATCGAAGGAACATCAAAATAGCAGGGAAATTATGGTGTCCTGGGTTTGAATCTTTGTCACATCATTGCGTGATATTTAAAATGATGCCACGTGCACTTAACAGAAATAAAATGAATACTTAAGGGTAGAAAAACCCTGAATAAGCTATCTTGATTAGACTTAACGTTTTATTTTTTCCTGCAGTCCATACAAAGCAGCTTTGCATGTATACTGACGTCATAAAATTCGCAGATTTTATTCCGATATGTTGAGACAACCGCAGGTGGCCTAAGCACCCTTTGGCTGGTCTCTATAGGAGCGAATGGAGCCGTAGCGCCTACATCTTACCGCGAAATGTTGCGTGAGTTGTAAAGTGTCACAGCTCTGTTTTGAAACCTTTCCCGTGAGCAACTTAATTCGCTCCGTATCTTTCCAGACAGTTTTGTTCAAATTTATAGCTTTGCCAGTGTTAAAATAGACGCTACAGGATGTGAATGACCTCTTTTCGTGATTAACACTAATTAACACTAGTTCTGCAACTAAGCTGAATGTTGTGCAGACCGCGTCTGTGGTCTAGTGGTCAGAGTTCCTGACTACAGATCCAGAGGTCACGGGTTCGATTCCCGGCGCCACCTGATTTTCTGAGAAGTAGTGGGCCTGGAACGAGGTCCACCCAGCCTCGTGAGGATAATTGAGGGGCTGTTTCAAGGTAATAGCGGCTCCGGTCTAGAAATAACGACTGTGGGGATCAGTTGCGCTGACCACGCGACACCATGTATCCGCGAAAGTTGGCACTGACTTCACCGAAAAGCGGCGGTCGCTCGGTCGGTATAGTACGCTTGTGGATAAAAGCCACGGAGTAGTTTGTTTTTATTAGAGCAGAATAGTGTGAAGGGATTATGCATTTACAACGTCGAACCCATAAATCTGAGAGAGAGAGCGATAATTCTTTGTTGGTTGTGTTCTTGTATAATAGATCCTAATTTTGAGACTCCGAATTGTGTTGGGAATAACTGTTGAATTCCTACTACGTTTTCTTCTTTATCGTAGTCCCAGTTTAGATAGTGACTCTTATTTGTATTGAATCTAGGCAGTGTACTCCGAAACGTCGGAAGAGCTACGGTACTTCATGTCACACGTTTGTTACATTTGTATTCTACAATTCTTGTATATCTTGACTGGATATATCTAAGTCCATACATTTCTTACCTGCCCTCTGAAGTGCCGGGGTTCGGTTCCTGCCATCAGTGCTATCATCCAGTGCGTCTCCAGAGTGGCTCTGGAGATCACTACAGAAAATTTGCCAAGGAATCTTCTCTTTAAATTAAAATTGTGGAGACATGAATCTGGGACAAGCTGTCCATTATATTAAACACAAAATCGATTAAGCCGTTGGAGGAATGGAGGTATAGCTCCACGCATTTTTAACCTTGGCAGTACATGAAGATGATTGTTCAGCTTCACGCCTCTGCCACTATATCATTGGAAAAAAAAAATCCTTGATATCTCTCACATAGGAGCTGGGACCGGTCTGGTCATGGTTGAGGGTAGAAAGCTCTCTGCTCTTACCTAAAATCGAATCCCGATTCCTCTGTCGTCCAGCCTGTATTTACTGAACACAGTAACTGAGGTTCTGAATGCATAGAACTTTCCCTTTACCATTCAGGCATATTAATGAATTCAGATGTACACGGTGTGTCCAGGATCCGTTAGGACTCATTTTTTTTTAAATTTTGCCCTGCAATGCCATCTGTTGGCGAGTTGTGGTGTTAAGATTCTTGAAGTTTCAGCTGTGGCTGTATATAATTTCAAAGCGCAAGCATCGCTGCATCATGTGTTCTGACCTTGAATGTAACAGTACTGTTCTGACGCTCGTCGGAAAATGGCGGTTGAACAGAGAGCCAAAATCAAATTTTATTTGAAGTTTAGCAAAACAGCCGGAGAAGCATACTAATTGATGAAAAGTGTCTACGGTAGTAATTGTTTGAGTCGCTCGAACATTTATCGATAGTATGCTGTATTTCGTGACGGCAGGGAGGACATTAAAGACGCTCCAGTTGCATCAAAGCCGAGAACAAGTCGCACTGAAGAAAATGTGAAGAAAGTGACAGAAGTCCTTTCATCAGACAGATGTGTTTCTGCAAAACTGATCGAGGAGCTTTTGGGAATACCAAAATATACTGTGCATCAAATTTTGAGCGAGGATTTGGGCAACGGAAGGTCTGGGCGCGGTTTTTACCGCACACGCTGTCAGGCGATGAAAAACATGCCAGAGTGGAACACTGCAAAGACATGTTACGGCCGGCCCAAAGTTTTAGAAAATTTACAAAATCGATTGTTACTAGTGACGAGACATGGTGTTTTCAGTATGAGCCTCTCGCAAAGCGGCGGAATGCAGCGTGGTTGAGCCCAAAGAAGCCGAAACCAAAGAAAGTGCGCATGCAAAAGAGTTGAGTAAAGACACTGCTAACCGTTTTCTTCGATTCCAAAGGAATCATTCACAAGGAATTTCTGCCAGAATGGCAAATACTGAATTCTGATTATTATCTCGGAGTCCTCAATCGTTTGTGGGCGAGAATTCTTCAAATTCGACCTGAATATCGAGAGCAAGGTTCCTGGTCGCTCCTCCACGACAATGCCCCACTCCACAAATCGAAGATCGTGCGTGATATTTTGCCCAGAAAAGGGATCACAGTCCTTGATCATCCTCCGCATTCGCCAGATTTGGCTCCAGAAGATTTGTGGTTGTTCCCAAAAGTTAAGTTGGCAATGATAGGAGACCGTCACGACACCATCCAGGACATCCAAAGGGAATGTACCACAGTTTTAAATGCGATTCCACAAAAGTAGTACAGTGACTGTTTTCGAAAACTTCTCACTCGATTCCAGCTATGTATTGATTCAGAAGGATACTATTTTGAATATAAAGAGACATATTTTGAAAATAATTGACGTATTGTATTTTTAATGAACACAGCCCTAACAGAACCTGGACACACTGCGTATATGCGTAGGCAACATTGCGGCAGTATATGAAGATTTCGAAGGTATAGGATGTTGAGGTAGGGTGTCCCATATGAAAGAGGGGTTTCCATGATTTATTGATACTTCCTTCCCCCCCACACTGCCCGTTGAATGGTCACCATGTACCCTCCTCTTGGGACATCATCGTCTCATTATCCAGTACAGATAGCCAGCTGTTATATAAAGACAGCTAGCTGGTTGAGTCAAACACAGCTAGTTAGTTAAAACGTAAGTTGAGGTTATTAGCTGTAGAAATAACGGGTCTTTGCTGTTGCAAATGAATGAGTTGGGTGTGGCCAAACGTTTATTACTGTTTATTAGGTGACAATAAACAGAAAAGTATAAAGAAGAAAGTGATTTCAATTAATACAAATTATACGAAGTAACTCAGGACTACATAAAACCGAGAGTTAATTCTGGCGTCTCAACAGATATCAACTGATATCAACAGTTAATTATTTCGGACACTTTTGGAAATGTAACATGTAGATGAACCAGTCAATTAAAAATATATCCCAATGTAATCTTTTTCTTATAACGTAATGTAATAAAATAGCATATGAATGAATAATAAAAATTACAAATGATTTATTGGAACCTGTTCTAATAACAGGTAGGCGAGGGTTTGAAATTAATTATCGTAGTTAATTATAACAACTTCTGTAAACTTGTCTTGTTGGGAAAGAAAAAAATGTGGCTAAAACTGGTAGTCGTTTTAGAAACCCATAATGCAAGAGTATAACTTGCTTAGACTCGGTTAACTTTGTTCTGCGCATGCGTCAGTTCCTTTCCTGTGAACGTATAAAAATACATTTGGTTTGTGACTTCATCATCTGCCGGAAGTTAAAATAAATCTGGTTGATATGTGTATCAAAGTGCGAAGGTGATGAATTGATTGATTGGTGTAAAATTAACGCCGCTGATAATCAGCCTTACATTATTTACTCACTGCATGCTGATCACCATTCATGTCTTTCTTGTTGTTGCTTGTGTCGCTGTTTCTAAATTAATAACAAACTCATTGGGACGAACTCATTCTTAAGAAGCTAACAGTCGCTCAGAAAATCCCTCACCTTTTCCGGAATCTGAAAATCCTACCGCTTATTTAAGGTCCATTTTAATAGTATCCTGCTATTAGACGTGTGGTTCTCATAAATGCTCTCTTTTATTCAGGTTTTTAGACCAAAAATATATGTGTATATCCTATTTCTCTTGTGAGATATTGTAGATCAGTTTAATTCTATATTTATTTACATGCTAATTTAACAGCCTAGAGGCCAAGTATGAAATAAGCATAAGTAGAGGAAAAGGAAGGCACAGCTAGAGTCAGGCTAAACACAAAATATTGTCTCGAAGACCAACAGCTCCCAAAATGGAAAGACAGAATTTAGAGCCAAGGTAAACTTGAATAAGGAACAGTACATCAAGGTCGAAATCTCCTTTATATAAAATGTGGACTTTTAAGTACACTAAAGCATTAACATCATAATAATAATGATAAAAATAATACGAAACAGGCGTCATCACTCTTCCTTCAACGTAATGAAAGTGAAATATAACATTTTAGTAATTTGTTGTCGTTACGTGGTGTGTCTGCTAACTGGATATTTATATGAATGTAAATTCTTTTTGATTTTCCTCCAATCGTAGAGACCCAAGATGGAGTTTCCATTACTCTTCTGTGTACCCAGCATAATACGAGGACGTCCTCGCCTTGTAAAGATTGTGGAGCAAATGGTGAATAGTCAGTTGAATTCTGTAATAAATTAAGAATTAAGCTATATCGTTAACGTCTATTATTTATCTTCCGTCAAAATTGCAACACTTTAANAACACGAATTAAAACAGTGTAACAGTTTTTAACACAGTTTTAGTAAAATATGTGTAACATAAAAGCACCCTGAAGATGGCCGTTTGAGGCCGAAACATGTAGTGTTGAAGTGTAGAATGTAAAAGTGTTGCAATTTTGACGGAAGCAGGCACAATAGATCACTGTGGTCGCGGTGCAAGGGCCAAGAAGGCCCACCCCTTATACATTCATTCATTCATTCATTCATTCATTCATTCAATTTTGACGGAAGATAAACAATGGACGCTAATTTGAACAATTGCACGGGATGCTGAAATACAGAACTGTATCATTAAATTAAACACCCATTTGCATCGAGAAGAGTATACGATTTCACCGATTGCTTAGTAAATTCATAAAATATATTGTGACATGACGTCCGAAAGCCGAAATATTGAAATCAGAGGAGACGTCTGTTGCTAGGCAAGTGCTCAGTAAACATATTCCCGTTGCAACGAATACGCAATCAACAATCGAAGAACTTCAGTTGCTATGCAACAGCGCTGTAAACACGCCTTCTCAACAATAATGAGGCTGTGTTTTCTGTGTGGTTCGTGCGGAGGGGTTATGTAAAGGACAAAGAATATCGTTTGAGTTGAAGAGGCTTAAACTTGGCGGCGGTCAGGCATACGACCGTTCAAGTGACTAGACTGCCGTGGTAGCTAATAATACTAGGATATTTATATATATATAAAAAGGGCATAATCTGCTGTACCTAGCCTGGACTGACGGAGGCCGTGTATATATGTACATTTAAATAAGAAATAAGTTTTATAAATATGTGTAAATACAGACAGTGGAATTAGTATTACAGACTGACTGACAAATGACAGACCCGACCTCTCGTCAGAGAGGGCGCTACACATGGACAAGACAGTAACTTTCATTAAAAAGAAATATCTGGTCATGAGCCCCAGCTGGGGCTCGACACCAAGACAGACAGACCGACTGACCGTCAGTTGCAACGTGACTCAGACTCAGACGTTTGAGTTGAGTTACGAGACGCCAGCCTGCCAGGATGTGAGCTTTGGAGCAGAGGAATAGAACTGAGATAGTTGGCTGTTGTCAGGAGAGCTGAGTCGAGTTCCACATGAGTAGTTAGTCGAGAGCTGAGCTTTTAGAAGATAAGTGAGAGAGATGACAGTCGAAGGTGATTGAAAAGAAGTGGCAAGGAAGGAACTAAGGTGTGAAAAGAATGAGATTTGAAGTTACTGCGAGAGTGTTAGGAATCCGTTGTCAGAATACGACTAGTGAAGACTGAGAACCCTAGTGGGTGAGTGTAATGGTGAACTGTAAAGTGTATAGATCAGCGATAGCGTTGTACTGCCTGTAGTCCCGATTGGTGTATATAAGGTGTCAATAAATCCAATCATCCAGTCTAAAACCGATCTATAAGTCACGCACACCACACCTTACATGTGGCAGTCTTTTGATACCTTCTCAGAGATTCCGTATATTTTCATTAGGCCTACTAATTAGTATACAGAATTATTCGCCGTCCTTTGCGATTATCGTTTTCTTATTTCCTTCAGTTTTGTACTGCACTTTGCCCTCAGTTAATTACGCCTTTGATAATCCTAATCGCACATTATCGGCTTGTGAGCCACCGCAGCATTTGTAACTGTTATATACAGCATTTCCTGATACTCATATGAAGTAACAGATCTTCAAGGAGCGAAGCTTGGACAAGGATTTTACTCTTTCTTTGCTACTTCTTTTAGACAAGCTGCTTGTCTAGCGATAGAGATTTCGCACCCGAATAGAAATATTGAGGAGCCTTTTTTTTTTCAGGGAAATGGGGGATACGTTTGACGATTATGCTGCTGATGATATTAATAAATACCATTCTGAATATCTGCTCAAAATTTACAAGTGGTTATACCTCGGGGTGCAGTATTTTTTTTTTATTAACTCTACAGCCCCCTTGGGCCCTGGTCTTTGATTTTCAGTTTCATGATGGTTTTAGAGACGGTAGGACTCCTTGGACGAGTGATCAGTTCGTCGCAAGGCATCTACCTAAACACAGGACAACACGAATACAGAATACACATACCAAACATCCATACCTTGTGTGGGATTCGAACCCACGACAATAC
This sequence comes from Cryptotermes secundus, assembly GCF_002891405.2. Classification (NCBI taxonomy): domain Eukaryota; kingdom Metazoa; phylum Arthropoda; class Insecta; order Blattodea; family Kalotermitidae; genus Cryptotermes; species Cryptotermes secundus. The sequence continues at coordinate 1,072,483 of NW_019725416.1, read as the reverse complement.
ATGCCTTAGACCGCTCGGCTACCGTGACCGGCGCAGTATTATTAGTTCTGGTATTAATAAATATAAAATTTATAGTATGTTCGTCTTCATAGGCCTCTAGAAGTCATGTATATTCAAGTAGGCAGAGTATTTTATTAAAGTAAATTAAATTTCCTCGGTGTCTGGCTTTCTCCAATTTATTAACGAATTCTTCCTCTGACCATATTATGGCAAAATTCGAAAGTATTTTAATCCGTTTTGCGTAAGACTGATCCTCAACGAATCCTACTGACTCGCTACAAGATTCACAATTTCAGAATTAATTCGAAATGAGCTCAGGTTAAGTGAGCCTAATCCGTCAAGGAAGAAAAAGAAATATCTTAACGTTGATTGTGTGTGGAATTTTCGGCTCCGTTCTTGGGATGGATTTCTTGCTCTTGAAGAACCACTGTAGCAGTTAAGCTAGTGTACAGGTTTACGATAATGCAGAAGTACATTCATTGCCCTAATTGTAGGTACTCCCCATGTTCCTTTCCAATATAGAATTAAGTAACCATAATAATTTCATTAATTGTAATAATTACATATCTTTAATAATTGTGGTGACAACATTAAATTATAAGTTACTGAAATATTTAAAGGTAAATTAAGTGATAATATGTATACTCGTCGATTTTGTTGTTTCGGACACTCGAGTTAACAATGTCAAATTATCTTCAGTGTTATGTTTCACCCACTCTCACAGTTACGGCTACTCGCGGAGAGTCTAGAACCTGTAATTATACTAAACAGAGAATTACATAAACTTAAATTCCCTTGTATTAACATCCTTCGCTAGTCAAATGGCTTTATTTTGAAGATTATTTTTCCTCTCGGATGGAACTACATGTAGTTTGACAGACAGGGGGCTGACGTAGTGAAGAAACCTTTATATTCTTTAGAATTATAGAATTACCTTCTCCTGAATCGAACTATGTTCCCATAGGAACTGCTATTTTTATATACACTCTAAATATACAGGACACTACAATTGGCAAGGGACGTTGACGAAAGGAAAGGCTTTTTACCAGGATTTATTGCAGTCATTCTGGCTTTAACTGTCCTTTAAACTGTGTCTAGCACAGTAACCAAGTACTGCATACTTCGGAATGTTGCTTTGCATAGTAATGACGCAACAGCAGGAAGCGAAGTGATTGTATGCTTAAATTGATATTCTAATTGCGAATATGGGAACTCTTAAACGTGCTACGTGGTCAAGTATTAACAACTGTAGGTACACGAGTATTTGTTAGTCTGCAGAATCACGTAATCCTAAAAGATTTGAGGTTTTCACTGCTGTGAGTATTCAAACTGTAGTTTTCTGCGCTGTGACACCGTGTAGTCTTGCATGTAGACGCTGACGTTTAAGAGGGACTTAGGCCTCCATCTTCAAGGTCTAAGATGGAGGCTGAGGCTGGAGCCAGTTAAGTTTCTCCATAATATTGATATCCATGTACAAGACTATACGGTGTTACAACCGAGAAAACCACAATCTGAACTTACGCCTATAAGTTAGCCCGATATTTACTTGTAAGTCCATTATCTTAAGCACACTTGTATTATTAGTCCTGTAGTAAACGTAAATATTTCTTAATCTTTGTTTAACTTCAAACTCCTTATTTTTCCTCATCTTAGCCTAAATGAAACTGAGGAAAAATGCAACTTCGATTTCGACTTCGTTTCCTCGGCACGGTGATTCTTTCGATTTAAAATTCAAAATGAAATATATAACTCTATAAAATAGGAAGGGGCACGCGGTAGCGTAGTTGGTTGAGGCATTATGTTATAAGCCGGAACGTCTTGGGTTCGATTCCTGATGTGGTTATTGGATTTTTTCAATTCATCTAATCCTTCCACCCTCTCTATGGCCCTGGGGTCGACTCAGCCACTAACAGAAATGAGTACCAGGAATCTTCCTGATTGGTAAATGGCGGCCGGCGCGTAAGGCTGACAACCTCACCGCCATCTGTGAACCGACTGTCTAGAAAATGTGGGAGCTTCGACGTCTCACAACACTATGGGCCTCCACGGCATGTTATAGGGGTAGCTTTACCTTTTTTTTATAGAATAGGAAGTAGCGGGCAGTCGATAAGTGCAGCCCTTTAAGCTTAAGGGTTGATGGGGATTAAGTAGAACTTAGTGGAAAAGAGAAAAAGCATTTTGGGGAATGTTGGAGAGAACCTCAGACCATTGTTCTTGCCCACAGGTAACGAACCTTCAGGATCCAACAAGAAGGGGAATTTCTTGACTAGTTTAGCAACTGTTAGCTTCTCAAGAAGGACTATACTTCTTGGAAGTATAATAATTATAATCGTTGATCTTCCGAGGAACAAGAAAAGCGAGAGTGTGTAAAATGAGGGTGACGTAAGCTCAAGTTATCGTTTCCTAGTTAGTGAATCGGTTCACCATTTCTGGTCCAGATCAGACCTATGCACCGCCTAAGAGTCCAGAAGAAGTGGTTCGAAATGTGACCAGACTCTGTTACAATTACAGAGTCTTGGTAGGTGTTTCTTTTCCGGAGAAAAGGGAAATCAGCCGGAGGATAAAGACATGTGCTCTCATGTCTAGTACCGAGGTCTGGAAAGGAGTAATATTTATCGCCAAGTCCTGGAGACATCCCCACGGCGTGGTGCTCAACCATGAGTAATGGTCTAACATTATACTAAACGTATATTTATTGAAGTGTATTCTTTCTTACGAAATCTGTCTAAAGCTGCAGTAAGTGACCAGGGAGGATGCATTTGTCGTTCAGTGACTGCCCTGCGGCGTATCTTGTTCTACATGGGGTGCTTGCCCATAGTAGTACAAGCCACGCCAGACTGTATAATAATTGGGGCATTCATAGCAGCCCCTCCCCTTGTGACCACATGCATCAGCTGCTGCCATCACCTTCCAGTGATATTCTTTCAGCTTTAAGTGACAAAGGATAACATCGTTGCGTGCTATCAGAGCTAAGGTGGTCCAATCCACTTTACTCAAGGCGCTGAAAACGTTTTAGCTACTTGAATGGTATAGCAGTACAGTTTGAAATATAGTAACAGATCAAATGTGTATCGATACAGCTGGCATTCAGCTTATAATACATGTGAAGAAATGTGTTAATGTCGAAACTAAGAAACAGATGTCGTGTTACCGCTCTCGCAATTTGTTGAGGGTCTTGTGGTTAATGTCAGTTTTTAGCCTGGACTTTTTATTCTTTCTGGTTCACGTTTGAAATATTGCGAGAGGGCAGACTGATTATTTATACTTAATTAGTTGCTTAGTCCTTCCATTTATGAAATAAATTAAATTGAAACAAATATTTTCTGAAGATAATTTAAGCCAGAAGGAAAGAGTCCTCTGGTAAGACCAAGGCGTAGGTGGGTGGATAATATTAAAATGCATCTTAGAGAGATAGGATGGGATGGTATGGATTGGATTGATCTGGCTCAGGATAGGGACCAGTGGAGGGCTCATGTGAACACGTTAATGAACCTTCGGGTTCCATAAAATGATAGAAAATTCTTGAGTAGCTGCAGAACTGGCGGATCCTCAAGAAGGGCTCAGCTCCATGAGTAAGTAAGTAATTAATTTAAGTCCATATCAGATCAAGCACACCCCTAGAACCTAATTCTAAAGACATGCTAATAAAATACAATGGTTTGTGTCAATAATTAATATTTAACATTCCGTAACGGGCTCGTAATGGGCTCTTGTGAACATGACTATGAAACTTCGGTTTCCATGTAGTATAAGAAACAGTGGATCTCTGGACTATCCAAGCGACTATTGGTTTCTCAAGAAGGGCAGTACTCTGTGGAATTAGGGCTGTGAGACGTCGAGGCTCCCACATTTTCTAGACAATCGGCACACAGATGGCGGTGAGGTTTTCAGCCTTGGCGCCTGCCGCCCTTTAACCCCCAAGAAGATTCATGGTACTCATTTCTGTTAGAAGCTGAGTCGACCCCAGGGCCATGAAGGTTTAGATCAATTGAAGAATCCAATAACCTCTTCGGGTACCGAACCCGCGACATTCCGGCTTGTGCCTCAATCAACTACGCTACCGCGTGCCCAATTTATTATATTTATGTACATTATTTATTATCTGTAGGCTATTCTGTTAATGTTCGACAGTTCTGTAATGTCTTATAAATATGCTTGTTAGTTTAAATTTGGCTTGTACAGCTTGAGATTCCACATATGTGAAACGTGTCCTGCTATTGAACGTCATTTCAGAAGTACTGAAGTCCAGTATTGTTTCTGCTGTAAAATCGGGCACATATCCGAATAGGTAACCGAAATTCTGAATTGGCCTCTTTTCTCTTATGGGAAAGCAGGCCAATATTTCCGTACAGATTTCTGCTCAATATTTATGAGTCTTATTATAGATAATTTCGTCATTCATAACTCTTTCTATAAGAAAACGGCGTAAATAACTGGAAGGAATATTTGACTAAGATTGCGATTTTCTGAGTTAAGATACCTTGCAGTTTGACGGGATAGAAGTCTTCTACCATGAAGATGAATGGAGCAGTTTCCTCCGAAGCATCAAGCCATCTACAACCATAAATTTTCAACATCACAGGACAACCTCAAAATCTCGACTATGCAGTCAGGTTTTCTAGTTGTATTCTGTACTGTTTTCCATTTGAAACATTTTCCAACACAATGTTGTACAGGCTTTAGGATCTCATAGTCACTCAGATAAACTAGAAAAATCCCAGTTTTCGTGGACTCAGAATTTGATTACGTTCTTTCCAAGAGTCCTCCACTGGACTCTTTCCTGAGTTAGATGAATTAAACCGATATACATAGACCCAGACATGTAACTGTATGGAACGATGTCTTCTTGAGAAGCTAATAGTCGCTCAGCTAATCCAGAAGTTTCCTAGTTTCCATAGAACCCGAAGGCACTTTATCATGATCACAAGAACGAGGTATTCTACCCTGTCCCGATGCAAATGAATCCAATCTCACACACTTTTTTCTGTAAGATCCGTTTTAATATAATCACGCGATCAAAATGTACTTCCTGTATTCTGGGTGGAGTGATTGTATCTTATGTACAGACACTATTACTCGATGGTCTTTTTTTCCTCGTCTCCAGGTAAAGTAACCTTGGCTTCATCAAGAGTTCAGCTTCATTGTGAGCGCCTATCTAATTTGAAAGAAGACTTCATGAATAGCAGTGCTTTATGTTCTCAAGTACAGTAAAATCAGATTTAAGGAATTAGCATTACTGTCCATTTTCTGTGCATGCTCCTCTACGGGTTTCCTTCGATTTTCTTTGTATCCTTGCTTTACATCAGCACGGTATGGCATAGAGTGTATTACTTACTTAATCATGGGCCTGAGCCCTTCTTGAGGAGCCGCCGATTCTGCAGCTACTCAAGAATTTCCCAGCATTTTATGGAACCAGAAGGTTCATTACCGTGTTCACAAGAGCCCTCCACTTGTCCCTACCCGGAGCCAGATCAGTCCAATCCATACCATCCCATTCTATACCTCTAAGATCCATTTTAATATTGTCCACCCACCTACGCCTTGGTCTTACCAGTGGTCTCTTTCCATCTGGCTTTTCCACCAATATCCTATATGCATTCATCGTCTCCCCATTCGTGCTACTTGCCCTGCCCACCTCATCCTCCTTGACTTGATCATTCTAATTATACATGTAGAAGATACAAGTGCAGTCAGTAGAACCTTCTAAGTATGTTTCACATGCGCGTTGATTGTCGGTGGAAGTTCTGTGTCTTCGGGTGAAAAAGTTCTCAAAGGTTCTGAACTATGAGCGGAAAAGTGTAACATGGAATGTTATGTGTGTCTATGAGTTAGACTCATAGAAATGAGCAGCAAGATAATTGATAAGTACATACATCGAGGTTCAGTGGGCGTGCAGGAAAACAGGTCAAGGTTAGCATTGAACCATCAGACGATTATAATGTTTTCCCGTGGAAACGGAAATGCTAGTAATCAGAACCTACGTACTTATGGAAACATATCAGCAGTTAAGAAGGCCGACTGTCTGTGTGATAGCATATCGTACAGCAGGGTTGTTCAATTGGCAGCACCCGGGCCGAATGCGGCCCGCGAATTGCTTTTGTTCTCCCCGCCACACAAACATCTGTCCCATAAAATATGCGTTAACCGTTTCCTTCTCTTTAAGAGATATGCTGCAAATATTGTAGGAAAAATTTTACGAAAGGTATGTAATACTTGAGTTGATATAAATAACTTAGAAATTGTGGAAGTAGTATTGGTCCATGACAGAATGCAATGTTGATAAAATCTAGCAAACCTTTGCTGGCTGATTTTTATCACCGTCTACCCGACAGAATTTAATTTAAAAGCATACTTCTAGCACACTTTTCTTTCTTGAAGAGATGAAAAAGGCTTTTGAGTTCTCCTTGTCTGTGTATCCCCCCTTGTTGCTAGGCAACGGCTTTGTGAACACGTTCGCACAACAAGGAATACACACGCAACAACAACTGTTGAGGGCAGTGTTTTCTATGCAGTCCGTTCTGTATCGAACACTCAATATTCAGTGAAAGAAAGTAGGCGATTGGAACTTCACCTGAAGGAGAGAGACGTTGAGACTGATCAGGTCTTAACAGATGAGGCGGCACTCTTGTATGATTAATGCCCGAACTTTAAGACAAGCTTGCTGTGATACCATTATATGCTGGCTGCAAAGTTTAGGGCGAAAATTTCTGTTAGTAAAATAGGAACGCAGCAATGTGAATGGAAAAATATCTTAATTGTATGCATCCTGTTGTATGTTATAAACAATGTACATAAAATGTATACACAAATATGCAGTCTACACAACAATATTCTGTATTTAAAACAAAGTAGACACTAGTATCTACTTTAACAAATGATACAATAGTGTCTACTTTGTTTTAAATACACAATATTGTTGTGTATACTACATACTTTTGTATAAATTTTATAATAGTGTGACATGTTGCGCAAAGGAGAACCCCCCCCCACCGGCAGTGACGCGGCGGGTGAGTCAGCGCTCCCCTCCCCCTCCTCCGCACGGTAACGTAACGGTGACGCAACAGGATTGTTACGGTAGTAACAGCGGTTACTTCCGCTAGCGTTACTAGCAACACAGCGCCAGGCAACAAGGGTGCCTATTATGTGGCCGTTTTCCGTATTGTCCGATCGAGGCTACATAAGGAGCAGCGAAGGCTATTCACAGCTAGAGTCAGTCAGTCCTGGAGCTACCGCCGAGTTAGCCAGCAACAAGTCAGTTGTATTCTGGCATTTGGAGTGTACTATTTGTGATACTGCAGATAGCAGTAATCGTAAATCTGTAATTTGGGTGATTGTAAGTGCGAATGTGAAATAAAATTCGCTATATAAAATACGGCGTGAAGTTATTTGTCGCGATATACGCCCGATACGCGACAATAGTTTTGCAGTGCTTGTTAAGAACGCCCAATATGAACACGTTACCCTAACAATACTGTTTATTCCGTACTGAGAGACATACTCCCAAAGCTCTGGAAACAAAGGCAACGGCATTTCTACCTCTACCCCGGGCTCAGAACCGTTAGTCCTACAGTGACTTGCCGTGGTTGCAGACTCCTAGCCGAAGAGTTGGACTGACTTAGTAATTGACCGGCCGACCGACCGCCTGTCGTAACGTAACTTTGATCAACCCTGAGACGTAGGCTTCATGTTCCTCGGGGAATTCGGTATCCACCAAGACTAACGGTGTCACAACATAGAAAACTACAATCTGAATGTAGGAACATCACATTCTTTGTCTACATTCTTGTACTCTGCGGCTACAGGTATACTTAATATTCTATCCTGTCAACTAAACTTAAGTCTCGAATGCATGGAGGTTTGCCTTCACGCCCAGTATATTTCTTTACGTTTAGTGGTAAGGCACGGGGAGCACGCGGTAGCGTATTTGGTTGAGGAGCTATGCTACAAGCTGGAAGGTCGCGGGTTCAAGTCCCGATGAGGTCATTGGATTTTTTTCAGTTGACCTAATCCTTCCAGCCGCACTAGGCCCTGGGGTTTACAAAGCCTCTTAAAGAAATGAGTACCAGGAATTAATTAAATAATTTTCCTGGGGAGTATAGCGCGGCTGGAGCGTAAGGCTGACAACCTTACCGCCATCTTTGAGCCGATTGTCTAGATAGTGTGGGACCCTCAACGTCTCACAACACTATGGGCCTTCACGGCCTTCTAAAGGGATAGCTTTACTTTTACCTTTTAGTGGCAAGGCACAGGGATGACTTTACCTTGTGTACACTGGGATATTCCAGCCATGAAGCTCCCAGTGTCACGATGCTGCAGTCACACATGTGAGGGTTCACGGATGAATGATTTGCTGACGCTCAAGTCCACCCAACCCATCTGGCACTCGCGACATGAATATAGTGAAGCAGCTTGGGTAGTGTGAACGGCTTCATGTAGATCGAGCCAATAAACTTGTCAATATTCATATTGCCCGAACACTCTAAGCGACGCGTCTGCCTCATGTTCGGAAGATTCGCCAATTGAATCGCTGTTATGTGCCATCCTATATCTCTATGATTTTACGAAAGATATTTCTGTCACAGTGCCGTTTTGATACTTCAGTTGTTGACCTGGTCCTGGGCCCCCACTCCAGATACGGATGTTTTGAGGCCGCGCCATAGCTCAAGCTGTTAGTCGCTGGCTTCCCACCGCGGCTGCCCGGGTTCGATCCCGGGTCTGGTCAAGTGGGATTTGTGGTGGACAAAGTGGCGCTGGGACAGGTTTTCTCCGAGTACTTCGGTTTCCCCTGCCAATCTTCATGCCACCAATTTGTCCACAATCACCCTCACCTATCATCTGGGGCTCGTACAATAGGCCAGAAGTGACCGCAGTACAAGGGACTTAGTCCCAACCCACTAGCAATAAAAGAAACGGATATGTTATCAGGAACTTCCTTCTAAGCAAATGTTGGAGCTGATTTTCTGGTTTCGTTGTTCAAGTATCTGCTGGCTTCTACTAGGTCTATGAAGCTCACATTTACAGTGTGCCACTATATGTTGTCACGCTTCATGGGCGTGACTGGTAATAACGCGTTTTGGATTGGATGATTGGATTTATTGATCGCTACTTTACAATCACAATCAATCACAATCACAGCTCATAATAAATGGCTGTCGAAAACTCGCTTCATTCTTTACTGGAATACGCGTGTCTTCTCTTCCATTGTGACTGACTTGGTTCTTACTTACGAATGACGAACGAAGACTCACTTGCAATTGAACTCTGAACTCTCTTACGAATGACTCAGTGAATCTGAGTCTGAGCCTTATGTTAAGACCGACGGGTGAGTCTCGGCCAGTCTCTTGGAATAAAAGGACCCATATGGGGCTTACGGCCAGATTTTTATTATTGTCAGACGGTTGCGGGTTTGTTGTTATGGCGCGCTCTCTCGGACGAGAGGCCGGGTCTGTCGTTTACAATTACTGCTGGGGCTCACCAGCGCAGTCATTCTCAGGTTCGAGTCCCGTGGGACTCGGCGACCATATTTTATGGTCTCATATTCGAGACGTCCCTTCTCATCGCCTGCTACGACTCGCAGGGTCACGGTTGAGGTATTCCAACCTTCCTTCACGCGGGAGTGAATAACTCAATGAACTTAGGAATGCACTCTTTTTTAACTCGGGTCGAACTGAATTAGAGAGAATCACCTCGAATAATTTGTCTGTTAATATCTGTTTTATCCGTTGCTACGAAACACGCGTCAATCTCATGACAACGCTTTATTTCTGCAAGTGTATTTGTTGCCGCGGATACCCGCTTTTTAGAGAACCGTTGTCTAGCAGTGGACTGTTCCGTCACGTTATGATTTATGAACACTATTTTATACGAAAGTTGAAAATGCGGCATAAATTCAGGAATTGAAGAACACGTCTTTTTGCGAATACGAAAAGGCTTAGCGTTCCAGATAGAAGTGTGGTGTGCCCCAATGAAATTCTGCGTGTAGGAAACGTAGAGAGTTACTATTAATCATCTGTTGTCACCCTGTTCTATATTTTATCTTAGGTTTATGGTTAAGATGGCCGTGTAGTGTAACACTGTGTCATGCACTGCGTGGATGAAGTACCCAACAGTCAAAGCCCGTATGCATACCCCACTACTTTCCGTAAGTTTCTCATGAAAGTAAAAGTTAACCGCTAGGTACTGGCCGTTAAGATTAGCCTGTAGCCAATAGCGGGAATAGAACCCTGGACATGGCCAAATATCTAAAAACTGGTTTATGTTCATCACATGATTTCAGTGAAGGACGCATGACGGATTTAAGAGCCCCAGTTCAGCCGCTACAGCTGTGTCTGTTTTTGTAATTAATTGGTTAATTAGAATCAGTTGGATTGAATGTATATTATGTGAACGTTGTATAATGAGACGGTGTCATCTTTCGTTTAAGTCTTGTAATTGTATCGTAATCGAACTTAACTTATTCATAGAGCTGAACCCTTCTTGAGGAGGCTCCAATTCTGCAGCTACTGAAGAACTTCCCAGCATTTTATGGAACCCGAAGGTTCATCACCGTGTTCGCAAGAGCCCTCCACTTGTCCCTATCCTGAGCCAGATCAATCTAATCCATACCATCCAATCCTATCTCTCTAAGATCCATTTTAATATTGTCCACCCACTTGGTCTTCCCAGTGGTCTCTTTCCTTCTTGATTTCCCACCAGTATCCTATACGCATTTATCTTCTTCCCCATTCGTGCTATATGTCCTGCCCACCTCACCCTCCTTGACTTCATCATTCTAATTATACGTGGAGAAGAGTACAAGTTATAAAGCTCCTCAGTGTGCAGTTTGTAATCGAACTTAACATAACCAAAAAAAAAAAATAAATGATTTTACACCATATGGCCACAAGTACTTAGATTGGAGGACTATACGAACATGATTCTTCGCTAGTTTCCTGTATTTTAAAGAATGGCCTATGACCTATAACTGTCAAGACATTGCGTGGCAGCCAGCGTCCATTTGTAGTTAACAGCTATTAATTCCCAGGCAAAGAATACATAGGAAACCGTTACCTAAGAAATTGCCTAGGCAAAAGGGACAGAATTGTTTGCGTTCCCACTACAACGAAGACCCTTCAAGAAGGTGTCTTCTAGTCCGTCCGAGTGTAGAAGATAAGAAACCAAACGGAACACAGGACAGAGACCCCCCCCCCCGTGTGGAGGCGGGGTCGAATACCTCCACCGTGACCCTGCGAGTCGTAAGAGGCGACGAAACGGGAAGTCTCAAATCTGAAACAGTAAAATATGGTCGTGAGTCCCAAGGGACTCAGACCCAAGAAAGACCACGCTGTCAAGGACCAGCAGCATATACAAAAGACAGACCCACAAAATTAAGACCGTAACTGTCAAACAGCAATAAATATCTGGGCTCGACACCAAGACTTACTGACTGACTGACTGACCGACCGACCGACCGACCGACCGACCGACCGACCGACCGACCGACCGACCGACCGACCGACCGACCGACCGACCGACCGACCGACCGACCGACCGACCGACCGACCGACCGACCGACCGACCGACCGTCAGTCGCAATGTGACTTGGACAGAGACGCCCCGTGTCGTGGCGGGGGCGAATACCTCCACCGTGACCCTGCGAGTCGTAGGAGGCGACGAAAAGGGAAGTCTCAAATCTGAGACAGTAAAATATGGTCTCGATTCCCTAGGGACTCGGACCCGAGAAAGACTGCGCTGGCAAAGCCCAGCAGCTTATACAAAAGGCAGACCCGTCTTCTCATCAGAGAGGGCACCCCACAAAAACAAGACCGTAACTGTCAAACAGCAATAAATATCTGGGCTCGACACCAAGACTTACTGACTGACTGACTGACTGACCGTCAATCGCAGTGTAACTTTGACTTAGGACAAAGAGATCCAATGAGATAACGAGAGAGATCAGAGAAGACCAGAGCGGAGGTCAGATCAAAGGAGAACTGAGAACATGTCAGATCAGAGAGAGATGGGGGGGGGGGCAAGAGAGAAGAATACCGGTGGAAGAGCGAATAGCCGCTGAACACGAGACGTGCATCATGTGGAAGACGCTATTTCAGAGTTACTGTAATTGCAATTGTAAACAACTTATCCAATTAACAGCTTCGTCTAATCCGGAACCCATTGATTTCTTGTCGCGTTACCAGGATACGTGACATTTTTTTTTTCTGAGGCAATACATACAAGAATTACCCAGATCTTTCAGTAAATTAAAAACATGCCTAAATAATATTTCCGAAGTAAAATTTATAATGAAACTTATTAAGAGCTAGAATTAGCCCGCGGTGCATTCATTAGGTCACGTTGCAAATCTGTTTATCTATGACTCTACAGCCCTTGCGGACATTATCCGCTTTTTCAGTTTCTTAATCTATACACAGTTGGTAGGAATCCTTGGACGAGGGATCAGCCCGGCGCAAAGCCGCTACCTACACACAGAGACATCCATGCCTCGAGTGAGATTGGAACCCACGATCGTAGTGTGCGAGCGAGCGGCGACGGTTCCTGCCTTAGACAGCGCGGCCTCTGCTAGCGGCACGTGTTGCCTATAGTTTCCGTGAATCTTTCGAAATGGAGGTGCAGTCTACAGTTGCAGTGCCGTGTTTATTTCAGATTGAAATGCTTCACACCTGCCGGTCACATTTTCCGCGCGGTCTAAGGCATGAACCATATTCGTTCGCCCGAATGCTGGGATCGTCGGTTCGAATCCCACTCTTGGCATGGATTTCCATATTGCGTGTAGGTAGAGGTCTTGCGACGGGCTGATCCCTCGTCCAAGGAGTCCTACCGATTGTGTATAGGATCAAGAAACTGAAAAAGTGGCCAAGACCCAAAGAAGGACTGTAAAGTCATAAGAAATTAATAATAATACGTTTTAAAATTCGCTTAGTGGGGGGTGGAGTCCAACTGGGTCCACTCGGAACGGTGGCCACTGATTGGCCTATTGTAGCCTGCCCCGGGTGATTATGATGATGGAGAATTTGGTGGAATGAAGATTGGTAGGGGAAACCGAAGTACTCGGAGAAAACCTGCCCCAGCGCCACTTTATCCACCATAAATCCCACTTGACCAGACCCTGGATCGACCCCGGGCCGCCGCGGTGGGAAGCCAGCGACTAACCGCTTGAGCTATGGCGCGGCCATAATCACGCCTTACTGAAGAACTGTTTTAAGACGCTGTGTTACATTTGTATGCACACACCCTTAACTCCCTCTCTTCAACAACATCTACATATAATTCTAGTGCAAGTGGTGTGAATTCTATGTACGTATGTGTATCTAGCTCGGTAGGATGTTTCCTGTGCGAAGCCAAAGGTGCAACTGCATTCCTGTACGCAAATCTCGCTGCAGTGTGACGCCATGCCGTATTCTGATGACAAGAAAATGGTGAAAGAAACGGGAAACAGTCTTATCCAGTGATTATCAGGGTTGATGGGTGTCTCTTTTTTATTACCTCAGTGTGTACAGGCTGCTGTCTGTCTGTCGATCTGTTTCATCGCTTACTGTCAACATACGGGCTATTTTGCATTTCCTTGGAAACGGTTTCTATGCAGTGGGTGTTTCTAATATTCAGGTTAGTTTTATTGACTTCTCATGTTTATGAAAATAAAGTGTATAAAGAGATAAAGATATCCGTGTAACAGGCCATGGAGGCCCATAAGGTTCTAAGACGTCGAAGCTCTCACATTTTCCAGTCAGCTCACAGATGGCGGTGAGGTCAGTCCTACGCGCCGGCTGCCCTTTACCCTTCAATGAAGATTGCTGGTACTCATTTCTGTTAGAGGCCGAGTCGACCCCAGGGTCATAATGTGGCTGGAAGGATTAGTTAAGTTGAGAAAATTACCTCATTAGAACTCGAACCCGCGACCTTCTGGCGTGTAACATAGTGTCTCAATTTTATATCTGTTTCTCGTAGCACTGTATATGTGAGACAGAACTTGAAGGCTTTATCTGAACGTTTTAAAATAACTCTGTTGTTCTGGTTTTCTTTCCCACGTCCTGCATCAACATACAAAATACTCGACATAATCCTGAGGTTTTGTAAGTGATGTTTCATGATTTCTTGAAGGAGTGCGACTAACAGACTTTGCCACATTAAAAAAAATGTTCTTCGTTTGTATTTCTATGCTATTTCCTTTACAATTCTTCTTCACGGTATTTATCTTTTTATCCAATCGGAAATTTGAAGCCAGCAAAGTCTTGCTTTTTTTCCCCCTTGACTGGGAACTCCATTTGCAATCACAGCAATGCAGAAATAGTGTAGAACATTCTGTTGTGTTTAAGATAAAGTGAGATAGCTAATATACTGACTTTAATCTAAATAGACTATTTTACTGCATAATTCTGCATATTCGTGTCAATTTATACGGAATTTTTCGTGCTGTTCTCTGTCCATGATCTAACTACCCATGTTCGTAGTAAGAACTATAAACAGAACTAGTCAGGGACTGAAATACCTTGATCCTGATGGGATTGTAGGCAGAATTAGTTCCGTAAATTCACTGAAGAGGAAAGCTTGTCTCTGCGAATAAAGCTCTCCATGGTATAAGCGGAATCCGGGCCAGCCTCAACTCGCCGGCCCGTCGGCGTAATAGATTCCTTTTGATGTAAGTTTCATATCACAGGCTAGACTCATGTCGAAGTGCATTGCGTTCACATTTAATATACTTGCTTACGTTGGCAGGTTGGCGTTGACTGCGGTAGATTTCAGTTTGTTGTGGCGCCTCCTTTCTGATTCATGAATCATACATCACGTCGCGTCTCTTGGTGGGTCTGGCGTAGGAATTTGTCGCGCCCCTGGAGTATAAAGAACATTCATTCATTAATGGCTTTACAGCCCTTTTTGAGCCTCTTCATCAGTTCCGTACTCTTTTGTACACAGACGGTAGAACTACTTGGACGGGAGATCAGCCTGTCGCAAGGCCTCCACTTACACACAGACCAGCACAAACAGAATAAACGCATACACACATCCATTCCTTGAGTGAGATTCGAACCCACGATCTCAGCGTTCAAGTGGGCGAAGACAGTTCATGCCTTAAACCGCTAGACCACTTTGATCAGCGTGAATAACACACCAATTTTAATTATTAGTCACATGTTCTTTGAGAGTTCCTGCCTACAGATCCAGAGGTCCGGGTTCGATTGTTCTAAGGCTAAACTATTAAGAGTACATTCGTGAACCCTGCAGTGCATGTGTTCACATACCGTATCGGTCGGTGCTGTGACTGGACTGAAGATGATATCTACTGTAATAAATATGCAGCGTTTATTTCATATTAGTAGCATTTCAATTTAATCTCTTGACTGCTCTTATTGCTTACATCATCCGATGGAGTAGGGTAGTAAATAATGAACATAGGTTAATTATACCATATGAGTATTGTTATTTGCACGAAACATCCCCGTGAGCATTCAGCACTCCAGTTAAATGGTTCCGTCGCCTATGCATTTCAGAGTACAACATTGCGCATGTCTGTAGCAGAGATGCTATCAAAAGTGCTGTCTCTTCGAGAATGAGAGTCATGTAATCTCGTAAAAGATTATCAGCGTTTCAAAGGAAATTACTGCATCCATCTGCAGATTTGAAGGATAAGTCGAGCAAGCAAGCGGCTCTATGCTTACTGTTTTCTGGTTACTTCCTCGTCTATGTTATCCTGAAGGTGGAAGCTATATTTCCCACCCATACTTAGGTAAACATCTACCAGTCTGCATGGCGTCAAATGCTATAAGATGGTACTCTTCGAAGAGGCCTTGGCTGTTCACAGCGGGTCTAGATAAGACTTTGATCGAGGTCTCTTAGTGGGAGTCGGGAACCCATGCTGGAGGCGACAGCCAAAGGTAATAAAAACACTCCGTGGCTTTAGTCCGCAAGCGAACTATACCGACTGAGCGACCGCCGCTTGTCGGCAAAGTTAGTGCGAACTCTTGCGGATAGAGGATGTCGCGTGGTCAGCGCAACGGACTCCCACGGCCGTTAATCTCGGTTTTGTAGACCGGGCCACAGGTAAACGTACGGGAAAATAGTAGTATCTCTGTTATGTAAACTTGTAGTTTATAGAACTTTCGATTCGTGGCGCATGCCTTGGAATTTTATTCTTCGTTCCCCCAGGCCCACAATGGCTAATTGACTTCACAGCCTCCTGTTCAGTGGGTGCTCTTCCTCTGGGATAACATCTGCAGGAACATGAAGCCTGACCTAGAGTGTGTTTAGCTTTATGTCCTCGGTCCTTATGCGCCCAAATGACATAGGGACACCATCACCTTTCAGTAAAGTAACCACAGCGAAGAGAATTGTTTTCAAGTTTCTGTGTTCGCGATCCCGAATGAAGTTTGGCTCCGCTGATGTAGCGTAGATGTTGTAAATGGGGGAGAACGAGGCTGAAGCTAAGTGAAACTAAAATTTCCTGTCTGGAGGTTGCTGTGGAAATGATAAGGAATGGCGCACCTGCTCAAGATTTCAGCTGAGAAGTGACTTTACTGTGAGAGAACAAGCCTGTATGTCCACAAACTCTGACATGACAGCCTCTATTGTTAGAGGTGTTGTATCTGAGGACAGGAAGACCGGTGTTGGTCGTCGTGTACTTGCTGTTTGCGAGAGATAATCGACACGATGTTTACTTGAAGCTCACAATAGTGCGATAGACTTACTTACTTCCTTCCTCCTGCGATTGGGGGTTGAGGGGGGAAACGTTACAAGGGGACGGAGTAGCTACGACTGTTAAATATTAAGGTGAACTATAATGGTGTAATAAATTTCGTGTGTTGCCCCAGGGTGCCATGGTTACCGTACTGCTTATACGTGGTCCTTGAATCGAATCTCATCATAGCATTTTTCTGATTTAACTTACTTTAACCAAGTTGTATGCAATAGAATCCCAGTTCTTAAAATCACCAAGATCCAAGTCGGACATTGCTCCTCATCCTGACTCAGCTCATGTCCACAACTTATTTCTGTTAAATTTTAATATTACGCTGAAACCTCGTAATCCTCACACGAGGCCTGCTGTTAATGAGATTTACAAAGTAGAATTGTTCGTCGTAACTACTTCATAAACTGCGCTTCTGAGCAAACAAAAAGAAACAAACTCCGTGGCTTGAGTCCGCAAGCGAACTATACCGACCGAGCGACCGCCGCTTGTCGGACGTTAGTGCCAACTTTAGCGGATAGAGGGTGTCGTGTGGTCAGCGCAGCGGTTCCCCACGGCCGTTAATTTCGGTTTTCTAGGCCGGAGCCGCTATTTCCTTAAGATAGCTCCTCATTATCCTCACGAAGCTGAGTGGACCCCGTTCCAGAGCCCCTACTTCTCAGGAACTCTGGTTCTGTAGCCAGTAACTGTGACCACTAGACCACAGAGACTGCCAATATAATTACGTCTGTATACACATACGCAAATCAGCATTACTTTGTAAGATTTGAGGTTTTCACGGCTCCGACTATGAAGAATGCTGTCTTCTGGGATGTGGCACCGTGTACATCTTGTGTGAACTGATGTTTCGGAGGAACGCATGGCCTCCATCTTCAGGGTAGAAATATCCGCGAGCAAGGAACCAGAGTGAGCAGGTGGCTGGAGACTGCAGCTGGTTCCTCTCACGGATTTTTCTACGCTGAAAATGGAGACGATACGTTCCTCCGAAACGTTGGTTCACACAAGGTGTACACGGCGCCAGATCCCAGAAGACGGCATTCTTCAGCAATGTTTTTATTAGCCAGGAAGTTCTGCACCTGAACTTCTTTCATATGTAGAGGCAAGATGTGGCGAGGTCAGTCATCAATTAAACCAGTCTCGTTACATTGCATTGAGTTAATTTTAATATCTTTCGCTTTTGTAGGATATTAATTTATACGGCGGTATCTAAAATTAGATTTATGCCTTTCAACTCTTTTAGTGAAATCATATTATCTCATGGGCCGCGCCATAGCTCAAGCGGTTAGTCTCTGGCTTACCACCTTGGCGGCCCGGGTTCGATCCCGGGTCTGGTCAAGTGGGATCTGTGGTGGACAAAGTGGTGCTGGGGCAGGTTTTCTCCGAGTACTTCGGTTTCCCCTGCCAATCTTCATTCCACCAATTGCTCCACAATCACCCTCACCTGGGGCTGGTACAATAGGCCACCCCACCCCACTAGCAATAAAAAAAAATATATCATTCTTCATTCGTTGATACGTAAAACTGTGTTATTTGACTTCAATTGACATGTGTGAAAGTGTAATTTGTAACATATATTATTTAAAAGAAATGTGTCAGAAGCGGTTATTCATCTTGCCACTAGGTATAATGCGACAAGTTACGCGTAATTAGTAATTTAACATTAATTAGGTTGTTATGGAAAAGAGACAAGGACTTGTCGGGCCACCATAAAGCATGCATGATCTAACTAAATTGCTTCCGCAGTGTTTCAACCAGTACAACTTACGCTAAAGTATCCTGTAACTTGAATTAATGGCGGTAATTACGACACAGTTGAGAATGCGACAAATGAACTTCGTATCTGAGCAATAAAGGCCTACTTTTTACCCGGTTTTTGCACAGAATTTATAATAATCGCTTACTTTCCTTTGATACCATACGGATCGCATAGAAAACGACGCCTCAAACGATTCTTCGTTGCCGCGGGAACGTGTTTGCCGAGCCATTGCCCAGCAACGATAAGATACACAGAAAGATCCACAGACACTCCTTTGTTAGCACAGGACCGCACAGAAAACGAGGCATCCAACAATTGTATTGTTATGTNTGCATTTACGAGTATTCATTGCCGCGAGAACGTATTTACAAAGTCGTCGCCTGACAATGGAAGGAGGAATACACATACAGACACACAAGACTTATGGGAAAGATTTATGAAGTGTGCCGTTGAGATGGGTTCAGGCGCCATGATATTCATACTAAGTTTCATAAAAATTGGTTCAGCCATTCAGAATTGTAGGGGGATACAGAGACATACAGACACAGACAGCGTGATGATCGCATAAGCTTTTTATTATTTTTTCACTGTAAAGAAGGTAGGCTAAAAGTGGGTCTTACTGAGATAGGATGGGGTGTTATGGATTGAATTGATCTGACTCAGGATAGGAACCAGTGGAGGGCTTTTGTGAACACGGTAATGAACTTTCGGGTTTCATAAAATATTGGGAAATTATTGAATGTCTGGGCGACTGGAGGGTTCTAAAAAAGGGCTCAGTTCCATGGAGTTAGTTCGGTCAGATGAAGAAATGCTTCACAAAACATGCGGAATTACGATATTGTGATGTACATAAGATTTTGTTTTAAACTTAATGACTGTAAACACTTAATTAAAATATATACGAAAAAAACGCTGATCTATGCTGCAATATTCACGTTCATGAATTTTTCTTTTTTTTAATTATTGTGTTATATCAACCGCCAACCTGTACACCTTTTTTGTTTCCCCTTCGATTTCAGTTCGTCATGTTCGCTGTCAGAATGCAATATAGGAGAACTACTCGCTACTGACGTTTGAGTGGGTTGGTAGTCTTCAAATATAATTGTGTAAGATATTTTGAAGCAAATCCCTTTAGATAGACAGTGATTAAATCTACGGGGTTCGCTTGTGGCGGTAATGTGAACTGCCTTTCATTTACGGTATTGTGGTAGGAGTGAGCTTACAGTCATCTTTATGCATACTTCTCTTCTTTTACAACCAAATTAGAATTTACGTTCAGTCATCATTCAGTTTTCTTAAAGTGTACTTTCTTTAACTTTGTGAGCACTAGCAGTCTCTACAACGGTACGGAGATATGTTTTCGGTATGTTCCATGTCCTTTAACAAAATAATAGAAAACCGAGATTAATGGCCGTTGGGGAACCGTTGCGTTGACCACGTGACACCCTCTACCCGCTAAAGTTGGCACTAACTTCGCCGACAAACGGCGGTCGCTCGGTCGGTATAGTTCGCTTGCGGACTAAAACCACGGAGTTCTTTATGTTTGGCGTATGTTCACGCCTCGTCATCTAAGCAACGCGACGTAAGGTTTCACGTACAGAGAGGCAACGTAAGTCATTTCGTGAATAATATGTTGACTCTTGGATTATTTAAAGACGCTTTATCAACTACCTTGGATATATAGCTTCGACTGGTAGTATAATTATAAATGGTAAATCGGAAAGAATGAAAAGATAATGTTATCGAGGCTCCCACATTTTCTAGCAAGTCGGCTCACAGATGAGGTTGTCAGCTTTACGCGCCTGCCGCCCTTTACCCCCAGGAAGATTCATGGTACTCAGTTCTGTTGAGTCTTCCGCAAGGCCATAGTGCGACTGGAAGGATAGGTCAAATGAAAAATCCAGCGACCTCATTACGAATCGAACCCGCGACTTTCCGGCTTGTAGCATAGTGCCTCGATCAACTATGCGTGCAAATTAGAAAGAATATGGGAGGAATGGTTGTGGCCCACTCTTCCAGAATGTTCCAGAAATCCTCGAACCCCTCTTCAGGATGCTTGGTCTGTAGCCGACAGTTGAATTCTGTTCTTAATGCAGTTCAGTTCTCACTCATCTCGACTGAACACGTTTCGGATCCCAGATTATCGGCATTTTCAGAACACTTGACCTCAAGGATCGAAGAGTGAAGCTATTTCAGTTTGTCAGCATTAAGGTGAGTGCTGTGGGGTATTTGCTCCGTTCGACGTAATACTGTTGACACTAAGTCTTGTAGCCTTGGGTTCTCGTTGTTGCAACAGCCAAGATAAGCCATATTCCCTATTCGTTTTTCGCCCCTGGACATAGCTGTACATGTCCCTACACTTCAGGGATCTAATGAACAAGATCGAAACATGGTCACGAACTGCGGATTGTTCCTCATTTGTTCCTTGAATTTATGTTTCATGTTATGTTTTATAACCTCAGCACTTTGCTTTCAGCAACATGTCTCTGACCATATTCTAAGGGTTCCTCAATTCTCAGTTAGACCTTCAAATGCTTTCGAAATTTCGTTTATGTTCCCGGTGAATTATTTTCTCACAGCAAATTTTCAAACGTTGCTGGATTCATGAATCTACCATTTTTTTTTCATTCATTGAGATGTATTTTCTCTTGTGCGTTGAAGTAAAATTTTCTGCCTTATAACACGTTGATTGATCGCAGTTTCGCCTTTTTTGTCTCTGGAATGTACTCTGCTCAATCTGTTGTGTACTGTCGATCATGTTTTTTTTCAGTCCCTTCAGGAGAATTTAGAAAATAAAACATTGAAATTGGCTACGACCATATTTTCCGCGATTAGTTTCATTTTACTGGACACTATCATTTCACTCTAAGTAACCTCTTTAATCCTTATCTTATGTGATTGTGAGGCAATAGCTTATTCAAGATTTTGTCACCTGAGCCAGTTCTTTATGGAACCAAGTCACTATTATGACGCCCCCATAAATAGGTTCCTGCATATCATCCGAAATATAGGATTAATAAAGAGTTAATGAACCGGTCACGGTAGCCGAGCGGTCTAAGGCATGCACTGTCTTCGCTCGCTCGGAAGCCGGGATCGTCGGTTCTAATCCCACTCAGGGCATGGATGTTTGTGTTCGTTTTTCTGTGTTTGTGTAGAGGTAGAGGCCTTGCGACGAGCTGATCACCCGCCCAAGGAGTCCTACCGAATGTGTAAGATCTAGAAAAACCGAAGTGAACGGAGTTCATGGAGGTTGGCCTAGGCCCACTGGGGCTGAAGTGCCAAGGGGGGGAAAAAAAAGAGTTAATGAAAGGGGAAGTACAATAGATCATTGAAGGTCGCGGTGCAAGGGCCAGATTTTATGACCCATCCTTTATACATAAATACATACATCCTCTTTAATCTTGGTACAGTGTTAATAAATAACCCAATAACTTATAGAAACAATTAAACCTGCTTTAGCTGAGAGTGTGCTTCATACTGATCAAACATAGTGGCCATGTTGGGAAATATTTTAATTTCTTACAGGAGACAATCCTCTCTGTGCAAGACGTTTGTTCAACATGCATATGGTCTATTTGTTTGCTTATACTTTCTTGAGATTTCGCTAGTAGCCAACAGCTTACACAAGACGTCTGTTATCCTGAGTGTGGAGTGTTGTATTTCCACAGCAGGTTAATTATCGCAGTTACGGAATTCGTATTTTCGTACCTACATATAATGCTTTCATGCTTGCATAAAGTAAAGTAAAGTAAAGTAAAGTAAGGCTAAAGGCCGTGTAGGCCCGTAGGGTTGTCAGGAGGGTCCCATGGATACATAATGTACGTATATAAACCCTACGCCCAACACATTCAAGAAGACATACATATTTTTAATTTGTTTAATTCTGGTCCGTCACACTAACAGGTTTACAGTTAAGTTTATTTCAGCCCAATGTGACATATAATGCTTCCACCACTTCAGCACTTAGTTACCGAACATGTTTCGATTCATAATGAATCATCATCAACGGTATACCTCTACGATCAGGAATCCACTAATACGTAAAAGTTTTAAAGAGTAGAAACACTTAAAACATTTATGATGCGACTATATGTAGTTGTTGATTTTTGTCGTACAGATGTTGACGTAATTTTTTTTTGTAATAACGTTTTTGAGCTGTATTACTTAGAAGTGGCGTAGTTGCAGATAATTAGAAATGTTCCACTGTATTTTATATAAAAATTCAATTTGTTTCACCAGAGCAGCTTTCCTTACATTAAAATTATGTTTATGAGTGTGTGTATAAACTTATTTTAAGATAAGAATTTTATTCGTGAACCAATGTGGGTTGGTTTTATCGTCCTTAGTAGAGGAATTGTCNGTTTATCCGTTGGTGGTGTGTTCTTGTTATTAAGGGTGCTGTGCACAGCACAGCACGCCATTATTTCCGTAACCGTTCAACTTTGGACATGGGTATTTTGGGTTATATCGGCATACTTTAACTTAAGGAACACCCTCCCGAAGTCTGGCACATTCCTCCTGGGACACCCTGTATACGTATATGCAGACAGTAGAATAGAACAAATACTCGCGCTTAGGATTTTACATGATTTTACTCGTTATTATGTAGTACTGTATTATTGCTTATCCTTTGTGAATTAAATATGTCAGTAGCCTTGCTTTCAGTGGCTGGTTTCACCAATAATCCAAGTGTGTAGTCCTTAGTAAACTGTATTGCAGGAACTCTGCTAGTTACACTCAGGAGTGGCCGCGCCATAGCTCAAGCGGTTAGTCGCTGGCTTCCCACCGCGGCGGCCCGGGTTCAATGTCGGGTCTGGTCAAATGGGATTTGTGGTGAACAAAGTGGCGCTGGGGCAGGTTTTCTCCAAGTACTTTGGTTTCTCCTGCCATTCTGCATTCCACCAACTGCTCCACAGTCACCCTCACCTATCATCTGGGACTGGTACAATAGGCCAGAAGTGGCCGCAGTACAAGGGACTTAGTCCCACCCCACTAGCAGTAAAAAAGAGACACTCAGTACTGATCCAGGCCAGTATGATGACGACACTTAGCAGTACCGTTGAACTTCGGTCGTCGAACATTTGAAGCGTGTTCGATATTCTCCCAAAAGTCGTTATTTTTTTTATGGATGACGGGTATGCTCGAATCTATTAATATGTTAATTTGTAATGGCCATACCCTTGAGCGGAACATGCAGAGTTACCAGATAAAACCAGTGTAATTTGTAATATTCGGGCCAGAGAACTCGGGATGTTATACGTTAGAATTTTGTATCACGTATATTGGAATCAATTAAGCCTGCATACAATTTAGACCCTTGAAGTGCAGATTGAACTTGAAGCAGTCAGTAGCAGGTTTTGTACTCTTTAGCATGAAATATTGGATTGTTATTTCTTCATCCTACACAGCGTTGAAACTCATCACAACTGCCGGTTCATGTTCGGAGTCCATGAAATCAACCGTAAATAACTTAAATTTCAGTGTACATACATACTCGGGGGGACCGGATAACGCAGTCGGTATAGTTCGTTGCTGTATAGTCTGAAGTTCTCAAAATGCCTGGAAATACATCATACTATCACTTTTATTAGTTACTTGTAGACGGGATTTGGATTGGCGAATCCATTTTTTTTGGATACTCACGAGTTGTAACTACAATTAGTTACACACTCAAGATTACTGTAACTATTACACATGAAATAACATCTTCAACATCTGTTAACACTTCAACAATTCAGCTGCTTTCGGAATTCTCTTCGACATCATTGTCACGTCTAGCAAACTGCTGTACATATTATTACTTCGAGAGGACTGAATAGGGACCATTGTTTGTCTTTTAAGAAGTCGCTACCATGGATTTGCCGTTGTCCGAAATCCGTTGGCACGAATAAGCATTTAGCCGACTGTTACCTAGCAATGACCGTCTTTTCTGAATTCTTTATTCCGGCTTTCAGGCGTCATGTCATACTACATAAAAATATATATAAATAAACATATTCACTTACAGAGCCTACTGCGTGTATTTTAATTCGCCGAGAGAAATGTACCGTAGCCAGATTTTCCTTATGTTCAGTGAATCTAACAAATTTCATTCTAACACGTAGTCAGATTTCTAAATAAAGAACAGAAGCGATAAATCTACAAGTATCAGAATTTTGAGTGCCCTGTACTCATGAAGACACACTATACGGACGGATTGACGGTAAGGGAGGAACGAGCAGTATTGCAGGTGTTGGCTCGTGGGAACAGGCCATGAAACCGCTACATCCATCGGAGAGGTCGACTCTGCGTCTTGAATGAAAATTCGGCGCAGTGATCTACCTGTTGCAGTGTCGTGGTGCACTTGGCCTCTACACGTCACACGTGCCGCACTCTAACTGTGGTCAGTGAAGAATAACATCGATGGAATTAATAAGACTTCTGTCTAAGTTTCGCTAGAAGTTGCGTTTATTAATGTTTCTGTGTAATACTCATGAATATTTTTGTTATGTTTGAAAATGTAGGCGTACAGTACTGTTAAGATACGTGTAAATCCAGGCTGGGTGGACCCCATTCCAGACTCACTCATCATCATCAGTAATCTGTCAGACGACAGGTCCACAGTCTCTTCCAAAACAATTCCTCCACTTAATGCGATCTAGAGCTTTCTCCTTCAAATGACAGTATCCTCTTCTGTCCCCAAGGTCATCCAGCATCTTCCTCGTCTTCTTGTCACTTCTATCCGCCCATCTATCTTTCCTTCAATAACTTCTTTTAGAAGGCAGTTTCTGCNATACAGAGCTATGCTCCAAATGTAGCATTTCACTAGTTTCTTCCTCAAATTTAAGTCCAATTTGCTGGTAAAAAGATTCTTCTTGCTAAATGCAGCTTTTGCCATGGCAATCCTGGATTTAATTTCACTAGTACACCTTCCATCATCTGTTAACAAGCTACCCAAATATTTAAAACATTTCACATTCTCCAGTTGTTTTTGGTCTATCTTTATTGTGACTGGGGTTGGTTGTCTCGAAATTTTCATTACTCTTGTTTTTTCCACATTCATTTCCATGCCACAGCACCTTCCAATTTCAATTAGTCTATCAATCATGCCCTGTAGCACAGTTTCTTCCGTAGCCATAAACACAAGGTCGTCTGCATATTTCACCTTCAGAAAATCTGGTAGAGCCGGGAATCGAACTCTAACTTGTAGACCACATAGGCAGTTGTTAAGATGGGAATAACAACGAAATGAATGTGATTTCTAGCATGAAAACGTATACATTTTCTCCCAGCTGGATTGCAGCCCAAGAACTTGCAAGACGCAATAATACACGTATTTGTAATTGTGGTCCGAATGCGTAGGAAGACTGTTGCCAGTCATAAACTGTAGTTACAGGACCAGGGATACTTGGCGCAGGCTAATAATAGGTAGTCTGGTTTTGACAGCGGGCATTCCGTCAATCAGGTGTACGGTATCATCTCGGTGTATCGCTGGGATTTCGGTCCATTTGTCATGTTCATCTGATTTTCAGATTTATTTATCCCGAGCAGGGTCTTTTGAGGAGCTATTTCAGGGAAATAGCGGCTCCGGTCTAGAAAACCGAAATTAACCGCCGTGGGGATTCGTTGCGCTGGCCACGCGACACACACTATCCGCTAAGGTTGGCACTAACTTCGCCGGTAAGCGGCGGTCGCTCGGTCGGTATAGTTCGCTTGCGGACTCAAACCACGGAGTTTAGTTTTAGTTTTTTTTTAGAGCAGTGATTCTTGGTCCGGTCGGAGATACGTTGCGTATCCTCATCAGCGTGTATACTGTAGACTCGTTAAACAGCCTACCTCACATTAAGTCTCTCACACAAAATTACTATGAATTATTAAACATTTGAAGCATGAAATTTATGTAAATGGTATTTAGAAATCCACTTCCTACATGACGGGAAACACATTGCATTTCTATTGCAACGGCCGATCGAGTGATGTTGTTAAGGGTATAATCCCTCTTTGTACTTAGAACCATACCTAACACATACACTGTAAAACTCCGTGAACGTAATGCAGAGTTTAATGTTATAGCACGTGACACACAGACCTTTAGTAACCACGTGCTTGAAAAGTTTAATACATAAAACATAAATACGAGGTTAGAATCAGTATGAACTGACGTCACAATTATTTATGAGCCTTTTGCAAGAACTCTTCCTTACTAAATTACAGTAATATCGAATATTAATGACATCTACTTTTTAATATTTAGGACCACTTTCATTTTCCGAGTGCAGAGACCATGAAAACTGCATTCTGTGGTTGACGAGTGCGGTCAGACTTGATCTTACGTGTAAAATGAATATTATATGTTACCGGATTTATAAGCACACGAGAAACTGGTTTCTAGTCAATTAGACCTCTTTCCTGTGAAGTATATTTTTATTTTTTGACCAATTTTAGTTTCCGGAAGATTTTCTCAAACCATGTCACAGTAAGAAACCAAAAATGCATTCATATGAATAGTTATTACGCGAAGGAACTTCATGTAATGAAGCGCGTTTTTTTCTCAGATATATCTGTAACAAATGTTTTTCACTTAACCATGACTTCCACATGAATTCAGTTGAACCACTTGCTGACAGTTATGCGCGCGGGAGTGTATTTATCCAACTGTGGTCAGTTTTAAAGAGATCAAAACACTTTTTCCTGATCAAATTGTACAACTAGCAGGAGATGCGAAATGCGAGATCTTAATACAGTAGCGCGATGAGCAAGGAGATTATAATCTGTTGGAAGAATGCCGTTTTCTTGGATGTGGCGCTGTGTATATCTTGTGTGAAGCGGCGTTTCAGAGGTACGTATCGCCTCCATCTTCAGGGTACAAAAATCCACGGGCGAGGAACCAGCGTGAGCAGGTGGCTGCATAATGTTGTTACAGAGCTAGGTGTTTTTCGACTGGTGACTCAGTCTGCAGCCACCTGCTCAAGCTGGTTCCTCGCTCGCATATTTTTCTGCCTTGAAGATAGAGGTGATACGTTCCTCCAAAACGTCGGTTAAGACAAGATCTACACGGCGCCACATCCCAGAAGACTGCATTCTTCATAGTCACCGCCGTGAAAACCTCAGATCTTACATGAAATCTGTTTGTCGCGCTTAATGAAATTAAGTTCCTATGTACTATGCAGCAGACGTGGAACTTGAGTAGAATGCGCAGTTATAATTACCGAGATATGAGTTTAGCGTTTCTGCTTCAAGCATTGACGGCACCGATCTTTAAACAGATACATATTAATTGTAATTTCCTATACGTGATATGCCATGATTTAAAACAGTAATTTAAATAGCCTATCGTCTGTATTCCATGTTGCTTGAGTCCCGAGAATAAACATGTCAACTTAGCTTGCCCTTAATGTTATACTTTTTAACACTTTTCTGTGGTAGCATATTCGAATATTCACAAATTTCTCAAAATTAGTGTGCTTTCGTAATACAGCGCTCTAAGCTGCCGCAGTGGCCCCGTAGTGTTTCTGACTCGCTTTTCTAGTCTGCATATGACCATGGATGTATGTATGAAGTATCTTCTGCGATGCATTTTCCTAAAGCGGTGGACAGAGCCCTTAATGCCAACAAGTTCTCATCTTTCCGCTGATTAACCGTGAATTCGGATAAGCCAGAGAGTCAAACATGTGAAACAAAATAAGCATGTCTTGACAACAGTTTTCATTATTTAATTAAAGATTGCCTTTTTTGTTTTCAGATGGTTCAAGCTATTCAAGTGCTTCGGTTTCATCTTTTAGAATTGGAGAAGGTAAGAATAATTTACTTACAACTATTCTAAAATTTCGTTATTTAGACTCCATTTCACTAATCTGAAGAAGGCTATTCTACTGAACACCACCTCCATGATGATGATGATGATAATAATAAAACAACAAATTTTAGACGCATTAACATTCTTAAAATAAATATGATTGACTAACGGTAAAGGTAAAGCTATCCCTGTAACAAGCCATGGAGGCCCATAGGGTTGTGAGACGTCGAGGCTCCCACATTTTCTTTAGACCGTCGGCTCACAGATGGCGGTAAGGTTGTCAGCCGCCCTTTACCCCCAGGAAAATTATTGGTAGGTACTCATTTCTGTTAGAAGCTGAGTAGATCCCAGGACCGTATTACCGCTGGAAGAATTAGGCCAATTGAAAAACCCATTGACTTCATCGGGAATCGAATCCGCGACCTTCTGGCTTGTAGCATAGCGCCTCAACCAACTACGCTACGGTGGGCCCCCGATTGACTGAAATTAGAAATGTATTTCAATAGCTGATGTAGATGTACAGAGAATATGATTCAGTGTAGGCCGGTATACAGTACTGCACTATTATTATTAGAGGGGGTGGGTTTCCCCATGCACTTAGACCAGTTATTGGTCCATTGTGCGTCCCCCTTTAATTTCTACTGTCGCCATACCCTACCGGTACTGGTGCGTGCTATCAGCCCCGTTCAACCAAAGAGGTCGGCCGTCGGTACCCGATATTTCCCCCCTCTACCAGAGGCGTTGGAAACTACTTGGGCGGGAAACTGTTGCCTAATTTTGCTCAGAGGTCTCCTAGAGACATGAGGATCTTTTACGTGCCGTAAATCTACGACACGGGACCCACGGCTTAAAGTCCCTCACGGAGGCCTTGTTCCCTGAATTTTTCCGCCCTTAAAAATTCCACGACCTCCGCCGGGTTTGAACCCGCGTACCTTGAGTCATGAGGCGGGAACGTTACCCCTAGACTACGGAGGCCGCTTACAGTACTGCATTGTTTGACCCTAAAGGAAAAGCAATACATATGTAAAGACAGTTAATAGAGCCCCAGAGAGCGATCTGGATGCTGTCCGGGAATTAAGTTAGCCCGAGTTACGGTTGTAAGTATGCAAATTCCGTTTAGAACTACATTCGACGTTGCGAGTTATCCAAAAGTGGAACTGTTACGCTCTGTGCAGAGAGGACGGTGTTGCAGACTAGACTGCATTACACACAACACTGCAATCCACTTTTTTTACNTGATAATAATAAAACAACAAATTTTAGACGCATTAACATTCTTAAAATAAATATGATGGAATAACGGTAAAGGTAAAGCTATCCCTGTAACAAGCCATGGAGGCCCATAGGNTCGAGGCTCCCACATTTTCTTTAGACCGTCGGCTCACAGATGGCGGTAAGGTTGTCAGCCGCCCTTTACCCCCAGGAAAATTATTGGTAGGTACTCATTTCTGTTAGAAGCTGAGTAGATCCCAGGACCGTATTACCGCTGGAAGAATTAGGCCAATTGAAAAACCCATTGACTTCATCGGGAATCGAATCCGCGACCTTCTGGCTTGTAGCATAGCGCCTCAACCAACTACGCTACGGTGGGCCCCCGATTGACTGAAATTAGAAATGTATTTCAATAGCTGATGTAGATGTACAGAGAATATGATTCAGTGTAGGCCGGTATACAGTACTGCACTATTATTATTAGAGGGGGTGGGTTTCCCCATGCACTTAGACCAGTTATTGGTCCATTGTGCGTCCCCCTTTAATTTCTACTGTCGCCATACCCTACCGGTACTGGTGCGTGCTATCAGCCCCGTTCAACCAAAGAGGTCGGCCGTCGGTACCCGATATTTCCCCCCTCTACCAGAGGCGTTGGAAACTACTTGGGCGGGAAACTGTTGCCTAATTTTGCTCAGAGGTCTCCTAGAGACATGAGGATCTTTTACGTGCCGTAAATCTACGACACGGGACCCACGGCTTAAAGTCCCTCACGGAGGCCTTGTTCCCTGAATTTTTCCGCCCTTAAAAATTCCACGACCTCCGCCGGGTTTGAACCCGCGTACCTTGAGTCATGAGGCGGGAACGTTACCCCTAGACTACGGAGGCCGCTTACAGTACTGCATTGTTTGACCCTAAAGGAAAAGCAATACATATGTAAAGACAGTTAATAGAGCCCCAGAGAGCGATCTGGATGCTGTCCGGGAATTAAGTTAGCCCGAGTTACGGTTGTAAGTATGCAAATTCCGTTTAGAACTACATTCGACGTTGCGAGTTATCCAAAAGTGGAACTGTTACGCTCTGTGCAGAGAGGACGGTGTTGCAGACTAGACTGCATTACACACAACACTGCAATCCACTTTTTTTCATTACATCGCGGTAACTAAATTAATGCTGTTTGGATGTGACGCCACAGAGAGGGTTTTTCCCCGTCCTTCTCTGCAGACACATACAGCGAAACATTATACGTAATTGCAACCCGATAGGCATAGCGGGTCCCTGCAGGGTATCGGTTACAAGTACTGTATGTAACGTTAGGCTGGCCGCATCCTAATTAGGCTGGTTGTAGTGGGCAGGGGGTGGTGAGGCGCCCTCTGGCAGTGGTTCGCAACTTTCATATTATACTGCACTTGCGGCTGGTGGAGACTGAATAACAAACGCCTTTATTGTGTCCAATACTGGAGTGGTTCCGAAACTCATGAATCATGTGTACATTTTTGTTAATCCCCTACCGCCCTCTGCCCCTATACCTACCCCACAGCACGGCTCTTTTAGTGTGTCGTATGAAATTGCTTGTTGGTTTGTCAGGAATTTCGGGTTGGGGATTTTTGTGGACGGTTTATTTTACAGCATAAGTTCTACTGTTACAGTAGGGTTGAAATTTATGTTCCCGAACATTACACGGAACCTCCTATCGGCTGCTTGTAGGCCTAACTTCTTACGAAGTATAAAATTGTGTTGCTATGAACTTGACAGATTGTCATTGTGCATGATCTGAGATTTTCACGGCGGTGACTATGAAGAAGGCCTTCTTCTGGGATGTGGCGCCGTGTATGTCTTGTGTGAACCAATGTTTCGAAGGAACATATCGCCTCCATCATCAAGGTAGAAAAATCCGCAAGCGAGGAACCAGCGTGAGCAACGGCCACCTGCTCACGCTGGTTCCTCGCCCGCGGATTTTTCTACGCTGAAGATAGAGGTGATACGTTCCTCCGAAACGTCGGTTCACACAAGATATACACGGCGACACATCCCAGAAGACGGGATTCTTATATTGTCATTCGTCTCGTTTAAATTGTATAGCCCTGTTATATTTTCTCATGAAATTAATCCTGTTTACCATTGGCAATGATTTGAAACTTAATATGATCAAATAGCAAGTAGTCAAGGCTAATTAAAACTTCGGCTAGGCATTTGGTGATTTCAGTGGTTAAAAAGGAACCATCAAAATTATCAGACATGGTTTAAAGTTATGGTCTTGGTAGGGTCGCGCCGTAGCTCAAGCGGTTAGTCATTGGCTTCCCACCGCGGCGGCCCGGGTTCGATCCCGGGTCTGGTCAAATGGGATTTCTGGTGGACAAAGTGGCACTGAGGCAGGTTTTCTCCGAGTACTTAGGTTTCCCCTGACAATCTTCATTCCACCAATTGCTCCACAATCACCCTCACCTATCATCTGGAGCTGGTACAATAGGCCAGAAGTGGCCGCAGTACAAGGGACTTAGTCCCACTCCACTAGCAATAAAAAAAAAGGCCTTCGTTTAAAGATCGCCGTTAAGTTTCGGATTACATTAAATAAAAAGTTGCCTTTATTTTTCTGTCAAATAAAGTACACAGTACTTCTGTGTGCACTTGAATCCCATAATAGTCCTACATATAGGAGACATCCGGATCAAATTATGCAAAATGTTTCCAGTTCTGACTAAGGGTTTTATTTAGGTTTTTATGACTTCCTGGCATTTTTCCTAGCATGGGCCTTTGTTCATGTAACTTCAACATTCATAGCCGATCTCCACGTCTTATTCGACGGTACCGGTTTGAAGCAAATTGACAGAAACAACCTGCATGTGTGATGTTGGACGTCACATTGGCCGAGCATTTTTCCTTCCGATGTGGGCTACACAGATGATATGATAATCTATATGCTAAGGTGTAAATTGAGCTGAAAGACTTTCAATTGGCTACGAAACTCGTCTGTGTTTTTCCAAGACTCAGATTCAAGTGTGCCACTGTTAATGCCAAGGAGTTGACACCTGTCGTTTGCTTGTCTGCCTGATGAGCAGCGACTTAGCTGGACTTTACATTGACGAATGCTGTCAGCTGTAACACGTCATAGAATGGCGGTCAGGCCAAGTGCTACTAATATGAATTGGATCTAACTAACTCGAGACAGTAGAAACCTTTTTGATAATGTGATAGTGTTTCAACTACTCAAGAAATGTTTCCGGAACCCGAAGGTTCATTATCGTGTGAATGAAACAGCCCGTCAGTGACCACTATCACGAGCGAGATCTGTCCTTGCCTCACCCATCACCACATTAACAATTTTTTAATATTGCCCCCTCATGTCTGGGCCCAGTCTTTGAAGAGATGGCTTTTATTCAAGTGTCGATATAATAATTTGTACAGCCATACGCGCTACATTGGATCAGTAAACTGAGTTCAAGGGATGTAAGAGAAATTTTATGATCCCGTGCGTCTAGTAGAAAGGTGCCGACGTTTTCGAGGAATCAGATGTCAACGCCTTCCACCCTCTGAAACTTTGATATGCCCACCTAACGCTCTACAAGCATCACTACAAAGATTACAGCAATCCTTATATATACACGGCTGTGAGAATGTCTGATCTCACTTTCAGATTTTCTTTGTCTTAGTATCTGGTCACTTCGAAAGACTTACAACCCACTATTCGTGTCTAGTAGTAGTGTGTCCTCTATAATTGTTGCCTGTGGTTCTGTATGGGTGTGAAACTTGGTCTTTGACATTAAGGTAGGAACATAGACTGAAGGTATTTGAGAACAGGATATTGAGGAGAATATTTGGACCGAAGAGAGATGAACTGAGGGTAGAGTGAAAAAAAAAAACTGCATAATGAGGAGCTTCAGAACTTGTACTCTTCTCCAAGTATAATTAGAATGATAAAGTCAAGGAGGATGAGGTGGGCAGGGCATGTAGCACGAATTGGGAAGACGAGGAATGTATGTAGGATATTGGTGGGAAATCCAGAAGGAAAGAGGCCACTGGGAAGACAAGGCATAGGTGGGTGGACAATATTAAAATGGATCTTAGAGAGATAGAATGGGATGGTATGGATTGCTTCGATCTGGTTCAGGATATGGAGCAGTGGAGGGCTCTTGTGAACACGGTAATGAACCTTCGGGTTCCATAAAATGCTGGGAAGTTCTTGAGTAGCTGCAGAATTGGCGGCTCCTCCAGAAGGGCTCAGCTCCATGAGTAAGTAAGTAGTTTGTCCTATCACAAAAATGCATGTTCCTTTTTATTGGATAAAGAAATGAAGGGATATATAAAAGGGTAGGTAAAGTTGTCCCTGTGCTCAACGAATTTAAGCACTACAGCATGAAGGGAGATGTATGAATAAATAATTATGGTCCTGGTGAAAATTTATAGCCAACGTAATTGTTTCTATATTCGAAGCATCCATCATATGGACGGACAACGTTCTCCATGTTGCGCTTGATTTACGTCACTTTGCTCTCAATTTTTGAATTTCTAACGACGTATTAGAATATTTCGAGGCCTAATGTATTGTCAATTAACTCCAGACAAGTAATCTCAGATGCTATGGTCCATAGTGAAATATAACACATGTAAATTCAAAGACGCCTTGGAAGTGTGTCAGCCTATGCATCATGGTTTCATGTAAAGTGGATATACAATTTGGTCTTCGGCCTCCATCTTCCAAGACTTCTCACTGCTGTACTGAAACATTTTGCATGAAGGACGTAGCAGCTGTGTGCCGCGAAAATATTCCGTATTATAGCTGAAACATTTTTATCATCATTAAGGCTATTATGAATTTTATGCCGCAAGTTGTCACCTCCAAAGCAAGGACCAGGGATACCCGTGGTTCGTATCCTCCGATTAAGACCTCCAGTTTTTTCCTAGTTACATTGGCGAGGCGAAAAATTTTGACATCGTTCCCGGATCATTTGCCCTCATAAGTCTCACAGTAAATTTCAAGACATAAAAATATAGGTTTACAGCCCTGTATCTCAATTCTGTCTTGATTTGTTTTCCATTTTTGTCGTTTCTGCATTAAAATCAGTTCGGCAGCTTCCCAATAAAGCAACTTGTAATTTTCTTGTAGGAGCCAGTCACGGTAGCCGAGCTGTCTAAGGCATGCACTGTCTTCGCTCGCTCGGAAGCCGGGATCGTGGGTTCGAATCCCACTCAGGGCAAGGATGTTTAGTTTGTGTTTTTCTGTGTTTGTGTACAGGTAGAGGCCTTGCGACGAGTTGATCACCCGCCCAAGGAGTCCTACCGAATGTGTAAGATCTAGAAAAACCGAAGTGAACGGAGAAGTTCATGGAGGTAGGCCTAGGCCCACTGGGGCTGTAGTGCCAAGGAAAAAAAAATTCTTGTAGA
This sequence comes from Cryptotermes secundus, assembly GCF_002891405.2. Taxonomy (NCBI): domain Eukaryota; kingdom Metazoa; phylum Arthropoda; class Insecta; order Blattodea; family Kalotermitidae; genus Cryptotermes; species Cryptotermes secundus. The sequence continues at coordinate 1,037,683 of NW_019725416.1, read as the reverse complement.
GCTATATGTTTTCATGTCGGCATGCCGAAAGATCAGTTGACTGACAACGAAAAATATACCCAGCTCATAGGACTCGCATCAGAATAGGCCTATATTACGTAATAACGTTGTGGCTGTAAAGTGGATTAGTTCTTCCAACTTGTTAGATCACATAGGCTTTTTTTTTTAAATTCGCTTAGTGGGGGTGGAGTCCAGCTGGGTCCACTCAGCACGGCGGCCACTGATTGGTCTATTATACCTGTCCCGGGTGATTATGATGATGCAGAATTTTGTGGAATGAAGACTGGCAGGGGAAACCGAAGTACTCGGAGAAAACCCGCCCCAGCGCCACTTTGTCCACCACAATTCCCACTTGACCAGACCCGGGCTCGAACCCGTGCTGCCGCGGTGGGAAGCCAACGACTTGTCCCTTGAGCTATGGCGCGGCAATCACATAGGCTCACTTAAATTCCGTGTTCTTCAGTAGTGTGCTCGTAGACCTTACTATACTTGGCTGTAATGGAATTACTCGTTTTAAAATTGTCCTAAATCCATCGTAAGGAGGAATGGGCCGAGGATGATAACTGCTAAATTTGGACAACGTATTACCGATACCAATGTGTGAATCCTGCCGTTACCGTAAGCTTAGCGGCTGAAATCTGAATGTTAGAATAGGCGGATCATATAGCATGAACCTAAGATGTGGGTCTGCCCCATTTTGGATTCGTAGTCTATTGTAGAACTCCTTTGCTAGGCAAAACAGCGCTACTGAACATAATTCTTGAAAACAGACTAACTCACTTGAACGTTATTCACATGGTGTATGACACAGTAAAAGTAAAAAAAGTAAAGCTTATCCCAGTTCCAGGCCCTGGAGACCCGTATGGTTGTGAAACGTTGAGGGTCCCACATTATCTAGACAATCGGCTCACAGATGGCGGTAAGGTTGTCAGCCTTACGCTCCAGCCGCGCTTTACCACCCAGGAAAATTCCTGGTACTCAGTCGACCCCAGGGCCCATAGTTCGGCTGGAAGGATTAAGTTAATTGAATAGAAAATCCAGTGACCTCATCGGAACATGAACCCGCGACCTTCCGGCTTGTAGTGTAGTGCCTCAACTAACTACGTACCGCGTAAAACAGTAAGAAATTAAATGAGGCTTTCTTTCTTCATTACCCCGCCCAAATGCTGGATGAGTTTTGAAAATCTTTTTTGCAATCGTAATTATAGAAAATTAGTTGTGTGTAAGAACTTTATTTCAACAACAACTTGACGCTTGTAAATTAATTGTGTTATATTGTGTTATATCGGAACGGCCCCTTTGACCAGATCCCGCTTGATTGCTCTAACCATGCCAGAAATGAAACTGAATTGAACACTACCCGTTACAGACACGTTGTTATCCATTTATACATTTTTATGCCCTCGGTGAGGAATTCTTGGAATAGACATGTACATGTTTATGTGGATCTGTTCCCCAGCCCTGCATGTGGTTGGGGGCGGGTTGCAGCCAACGTAGGGCGTGGCCACTGCACCTCGGCGGGCGTGCAGTCGACCCGTCTTCACGTCTGCTCTCCCGTCGCGGATATCCGAACGCCCCTTACGTAACAGCAAGCACACTACGAGGCATATCACAAGAAGATTTATAGTTACGCGAAGCATATTGAGATGCTACTCAAAACAAATCTGTTTGTTTCTCTTTTTATGCAACAGGACTCCGAGCTATATAATTCTCGTCCCACAGTTGTTTATATCTTGTTTATCTACTTTTACTATCATGTTAGAAACATCCCGAAGTTTTCTCTAATCCATACGCCCCAACTCGACGATTGAGTGATCAGAACTTTTGCTTCACGTTCAAGAGGTCCGGGAATCAGACTGTGGAGACAACTCGACTGACAAGTTATTCATGATTTTATTCAGTCCTGTTAGTACAATGTCGGGTTTATACCTCATGTTAAGACACTACTGCTTCCTTCCTTGTCCTTTCTTATTCATTATTCATTAATCGTTCTGTTTAATCTTAACTGCTGGGATGTCTGTTAGAACTTTAAAATAATAGATTCACTTTGTTCACTCGGATATCTTAAAATTAGGTTACGGTCATTTCTTCTTCCGCCGTTTTTGAGGCACAGTCTATAACTGCAGGATCTACTAATCTTTCTCTTTAACGCTTCAGTACATAAACCATGTAGCTGGTTGCTTCGTGGCAGAATAAAAATAAGAACAAACTTTTTAGAGCCATGTTTTAAGGGTGGATAATTATGAATTGAAAGTTCTGACTGAAAGAAAATGAGATTAAATAATTAAGTGTTTTTAAATGTTATAAACAAATCGAGCAAACATTCACTTTCAGAGATTCGTGCTCATATCTCTGTGGTATAATTTAAAACGTTACTTCACAGAAAATTCTCTGTCGGTCACTGTTTGCATAAACTTATCAAGAACCTTTTAGAAGTCGGTTGGCCCGTTGCTTGGCGATGGCTCGTTCACACGTAAATTAGGAATACGTCCGCGGTGACGTCACGCAACAATAGGAGCGCTTTTCTGTGCGGTCCTTGCCGAGTTGTTATAAGCAGTACAAGTCTAGAGTTCAGTTAGTTGTGAGACAGTTGCCGAGGTGTAAGGACGTGAACACAAGCTGAGGAAGCTACAGCTTTGGAAGCCGTTAGTTACCAGGAGACAACCGGTGAAGTTACAGCAGACTAAGATGATTTAGTGCGTGCTGTAGTGCACTGCAGAGTGTGTGAATTAACGGCAGCGCTTTAGTTACTTCTACGAAGTAAGTGTTTCATAACCACCTCTTAAGTCACTTATACACGTTACAATATGTACACTGGTTTGCAAAATATGCAGTGGATTCAAATTACTAATTGCAGACATTTGTAATATATCTTACGCCAGTTATCTGCTATGTTTGAGTAGTCATCTATCTAATTGGGCTGTGTAGGTACGTACAGAAAGCGTGCTTCCTACCTACAAAATGGAGACAAACTGTGAGACGAATGAACCTTTACAGTGCCAGGCGGAATTCGCATAATTTCGCGTCTTTTCACCATTGGATATCAAACAGAAACGCAATAGCAATACAGACTGTTGGAATGCAGAATTCTTGAGGCTGAAGAGAGAGACAGAGGCAGGCGCTTTTCATAGTTTCAGCTTATCTAATCAGTTTCGCCCTCTTTAAAGTGTAACGGAAAGAAGAATGAGTTGGTAATACTGGGAATGATGGTAGTACTGCTGCTACTTGTGATAATGATAATGGTAATGGTGATTATGGCCGCGCCATAGCTCAAGCAGTTAGTCGCTGGCTTCCCACCGCGGCGGCCCGGGTTCGATCCCGGATCTGGTCAAGTGGGATTTCTGGTGGACAAAGTGGCGATGGGGCAGGTTTTCTCCAAGTACTTCGGTTTCCCCTGCCAATCTTCATTCCACCAATTGCTTCACAATCACCCTCACCTATCATCTGGGGCTGGTACAATAGGCCAGAAGTGGCCGCAGTACAAGGGACCTAGCCCCACCCTATTAGAAATAAAAAATGGTGATTATGATGATTCCGACGACGACGGAGATAATAAGGCTTGCTGAAATTCGCCAGGTCGCCTTGGCGCTATAAATTTTCGTAATGGCTCTCTAGAATTTCCTGCTGTTGCAGGCCTGTTACTGCCGGGATTATCTGCGTACGAGGCTGGGTCGGCTCTAGAGCCGGTTTGGGAGGGATGGCAAAGACAGGACAGCCTACCTTCCCCGAGATTAAAACTCCGATCGTCCAGACCGCTGCCAGCCACGTCACTGGCCTGGTCTTCAATTGTTCAACGATTATTATTACGCTTCTCCGACAGATGGCGTTAAGCACTACATGAACCCACTTACTCCCAGTATGTCCCCGTACATAAGCATAGGCTTAACATTGACATAGGCATACAAATTAGTAGGCCTGTGAACTAGGGCTTTGTGCTAGAGAGAGTCTACAATATTTTGAACTCTGTGGTCTAGTGGTCAGAGTTCCTGGCTACATATACAGAGGTCCGGGTTCGATTTCCGGCGCTATCAGATTTTCTGAGAAACAGTGGGTCTGGAACGGGATGCACTCAGCCTCCTGAGGATAATTGAAGAGATATTTCAAGGAAATAGCGGCTGCGGTCTAGAAAACCGTAATTAACGGCCGTGGGGATTCGTTGCGCTGACCACTCGACACCCTCTATCCGCTAAAGTTGGCACTAACTTTGTCGGCAAGCGGCGGTCGCTCGGTCGGTATAGTTTTCTTGCGGACTAGAACCACGGAGTTGAGATTTTGTATTGTGCAGTGTGGTCTGATTAGGTGTGTGTCTGTGGGACAGGTTCTTGGCTTGATGCTGTGACACTTAATATTACGTATAATGAATGAAGCATACATCTGTCAGAGGAAGGACATTTTGTAAGACTTAGGGCAGCAAAGTGCGCATTTAGCAGTTATGTCATAAATCTCTTGTCTACTTAATTAACATAAGTTTCCATCAGATGGTTCATTTTACATACTGATTGTAACATAGGCCTACGTATGCAAATCTAATCTGAACGCTACAGGCGTTAGGAGATCCCAATATTTTCTTTACGTGTTTATGAAATAGAGAGCTAACAGTATCTAAATTTTTATTTATTGAATTTTACAGTGATTGATAAAGTGTTGCGGGAGCCGGGATAGCACAGTCGGTATAGCGACTGGCTACGGGCTGGACGACATAGGGATCGGGGTTCGAGTCAAGAATTTTTATTTCTCCATGTCGTCCAGACCGGCTCTGGGGCCCACTCTACCTCCTATCCAATGGTTCCCGGGGGTAAAGCTGCCGGGGCTTGAAGCTGACAACTCACCTCTAATTAGTGCCGAGGTCAAGAAAATATGGATCTATACAACAGTTCACCCATACGCCTTCGTGGCGTAGTGCTTAATTAGTGAAGCACGGGGGAAATTACTTTTTTTTTGCTTTCCGATAAATTGTTACTTATTAAATTAGTATCTCAGCTGATCATTCCAGGCATGTCAGCTATTCGCTTTAAGTATCACCCAAGTCCACACGAAGCCTCAAACCATACTGTTTCTTTAAATTCATGTGTTTTCATTTTATTATAAATTGTGACAGGTTAAATCAGCTTCTTCAAATCCGGAAATCATGATTTTATTTTGACCATGTTTCCAGTTTAGTCAGGATTTGTTCTGTTTCCTTCTGAAGATAGGAGGATTAAACGCCTGTAGCTTTTTTTTTTATTTTCTTGGAGTGAGGTGAGCCTTAGTCCACTTGGCGTATCAGCCACTCATTGGCCTATTCTTCCCGCCCAGGATGATAGATGATGAAGGTGGAGCAGTCGGCGTAATGAGAATTGGCAGGGGAAACCAAAGTACTCGGAGAAAATCTACCAAAATGCCATTTTGTCTACCACTAATCCCACATGATCTGACCTGGGCTCGAACCCGGACCGCCGCGGTGGGAGGCCGGCAACTAACCACTTGAACTATGACACGGCCAGAGCCTTTATAGATGGTTGGTTGTTCTATATGAGGAACATTACTAGTCTTCTGTGCAATATATTGTTGTGGTGTATGATAATACTGTGGATTGTTGAATGATTGACACGTCTAGCAATAGTGTAATAGGTGCAAAAACATAAAAGAGAAAGTAGGAAAACTTGGAGCGAAGGGATAGCTTAGAAAACTGATGCGTAGATGGTAAGGTATTATTAATATTAAATAATATTAATAATATTTAATAATATTATATAATATTATAATATTAAATATTAAACAATATTAAAACAATCTCTGAAAATAATGTGAAAGGTGTGAACTCGATTCGCCTGGCTCATTGTTGGGGTCCAGTACAAGAATACAGCAGTGACTTTCGCGGGCCATGATAGGACTTTAATTTCCAGACTAACTGAGCGACTGTTTGCTTCTGAAGATGGACTCTATTGCGTGGATTTATGAAACAGACGTAATGTTCTTATTTTCCTGTATTTATTCGCTTTTGCTTGTTAATGAGCTTGATTGCAATAGCAGTACATGTATCCGTTTCAAGCTAAAATGACTGACTCTCAGATAGAAACCTACGCCTAGCTGTGCATTGTTCCATAATTGTTGTAACCCTTTTAAGTGATGTAAAAATCATTATACGGACTCGGGAGCAGAGAGTTAACCTTCCACATGTCAGTCCACAGCAAAATTTTGATGTTCTTCCACATAAAGCTTGCATCTAACGTGTTACATAACACAGAATACGTTACACCGTGTACTCTCTGAAACACATGTAATCTTGCGCCGATCTGACATGACGCATTGTTGTGATTGATTGACAACCGATTGACGTCTAGACTCGTCAGGACGAGATTGTCTGTTAAAACAGATGCACGTCTATCTGTGTTCTTTCACGATACAGGCTTTGCTATGCCTTATATCCCACAGCTTCAATCTTAAGTAAGGCTATTCCGTGTCTTCGTTTGACAGCCAATGTAACGCGCTAGGATATATCGTCTGTCTGCTATTGCGCCTCCTGTCAAACTGTTTTCGCTGTCTGTCCCCTTTCTTTGAGCTTGGGAGAAAATATCGTTTAACTTTTCGTACTTGATCTTTAGAGGTACATTTTAATGTCCAAGAAAGGAAGATTCACAAGCGTGTCCAGTTTTTGTCTTCTTATTTTATTTGGGATTGTACATACACTGCTGGGAAACACGCAGCCTGTGGGTTAGGTGTCCACGCACTTAGCTTCTAAATATCAGAGAATTTCTTACAGCCCTATAGCAGAGCAGAATCAAAATATGATCTGTAACTACTCTCATAAATTTACTGGCGCTTGATCCAGTTCAGATTCTTATCCACTGTGGCCTGTTTCTCCTGAGATTGCGGCTGAAGTGTGAAGCTAACCACCAACCCTCATCTGATGTGTACCACGTGTTTAACATTAAAAAAGTTCTCGCATTTCCTGCAGAGTCCGTACGTTTTTCATACGATTCTCAGAGTAAACACAGATTAATCCCGCAAAACGCGTTAAGGAACTCTTTTTAATGGAGACTCAGTGTGTTCTCTGTGAGGTTCGAACTGAGTTTTGTAAATATCATTTAGACTAGATTCGTACTTTAAAGTGTTGAGAATATTTGGGACTCAACTTCACTCCCCAGTATGTCTTCTTGGCGTGGTACTTGCTTGAACATATGGGCGGCTGTACTTTGCCTCTTAGCATGAAGCTGATCCAGAAGTAACGGATTTGACGATTTTTAGGATTTCATCGCAGTCAGCTCCTGCCAGGAGATCCTGTGTTCTTTTCTCGCGTGTCTTATTTAAAACACTTTATAGGCTATATAGCTTTTAATGATAGGATCTGGACGGAAATAGGAGGAAAAGGCCGCAGTCTGATACGAGGCAAAATTCCTATAGGGGAATAAATATGCAAGAACTTTAAATTGGTGGATCTCATTGCTATGAAATATAATTTACTTCAAATCACAAGACACATTCACACACACAAGGTATTCTGAGGCAGACGAGTATAATACACGTCCTCATATCCCATGTCTTTAAGAGCCAGCCGAATATAACCTTTCTATGTATTCCTAGAGTTCCAAGTAGTTCAGTCCCTTCAGGTATTCAGACTGGAACTTTGTGGGCTTAAACACTGCTCATCTTTCGTAAGTGTTACGT
>NW_019725416.1:1000170-1030021 GCF_002891405.2 Cryptotermes secundus | reverse complement strand
TGTCCCCCCCCCCGTCTATCGCCCTCCTACATCTGGCAGCATTAATAATACGATTACAAACCTCGAAAATTTTGGATTTCTGCAGGAAATGTAGCCCATAATTATGTCTCCTGCCTCAGTTTTCGGTACAGAAGCGCCTTTGGATTGTTTCATGTAAGACGAAAATTTGTATGGTAAATTTGTCGCTGTGTTCAATTAATTATGCATCACGCCGTGAAACGTATAGGGAAGTCCTCGGCACTAGATGGTGATGAGCTGTTAGCATCACGCCCCAGTCCCCGGGGAGTGAACCCCAATACTGATTGGGTTTGAGGCTGAGTTCACCCCGGAGCAATGTGGACATTTTGAACTAGAGGAGTATCTGCCGGGAATTGAACTCTGGTCTTCCGGCTTGTAGTCCGTCTCTATACCGAGCTATCTCGCATCAAAGTCGAAAATTGTATAATATTTGTGTCTAGTATCCCACATAAACAGAATAAAAGCGAGTCCTGACGTCCCATACAACGAACTGCCATCAGTTTACTTACGTTTTGTTCATATTTACTCTCTTAGACTTTATCTCTTATTTGCACTTCTCCTATCAAGCGATGTATCTGTTGTACGTGTAACAGAACCGTGATATGATGATGGATGGGCAGTGAACTGCTAAATCAAATCTTCAGTTTAAAATTCTCATCCAGTCACATGATTGCCATGAGTTATCGATCATGCTAATACAGACCACGAAACAATGTTAATTTCACTGCGCAGTCAAATATCTGCCTATACAACAACAAAAAAAAGAAACTCCTTGGCCTGTAGTCTGTAAGCGAACTATACCGACTGAGCGACCGCCGCTTGTCGGTGAACTTAGTGCCAGGACCTCCTCTGTGGTATAGCGGTCAGAGTTCCTGATAACAGATCCAGAGGTCCCGAGTTTTACTCCCGGCGCTACCAGATTTTCTGAGAAATAGTGGGTCTGGAACGGGGTCAACTTAGCCTTGTGAGGACAATTGAGGAGCTATTTCAAGGAAATAGCGGCTCCGGTCTAGAAAACTTGAATTAGCGGCCGTGGGAATTCGTTGCGCTGACAACGCGACACCCTCTATGGGCTAAAGTTGGCACTAACTTCGTCGACAAGCGGTGGTCGCTCGGTCGGTATAGTTCGCCTGCGGACTAAAACCACGGATGTCTTTTTGTGTGTGTGTATATAAATTGCTAAAGTGACATATCCTTACGCAAGGAAGCTCATTCAGAAATGCGATATGTGTAGAGTAAACGAAAGGTGTTAGAAACTGTCAGCCATGGTCATCGAATGATGGATCTGCAAAGGCATATTCGTTCGGAGTAATATTAAATGTAACTTAAACCAAAGTGAATTACAGACTCATGTTCGAAATTATTTTCAGATGGGTTCCAAGCCCACTTTCCTGCGCGCGCGCGTGCGTGCGTGGGTGGATATGGGTGTGAATGTGGGCGCGGGCGAGACTAGTGCTCTAGCACTCTGTCGACTAGGCCGGTTATAGCGCACTGACGCCACCTAAGATACCGGCATAGTTGCGGTGTACTTTGCCTAAGCAGTACTCTTTATTACTTACCAGTATAATTGGGGGTGATGCTATGAAGTACCAAAATGGATATATTTACGTAAGCATATACCGCATATTGAATAAATCCTTCCAGAATTTATTTATTTATTTATTTATTTTTTGTTTTTGCCGAAGGCGCCAGCAGTATTTTCGAGTAGCGCGGCTTCTCTCTCTAACTCTCTTTCTCTCTTTTAATACTTGCGTAGAAGAATTTCCTTTTTATCCTGATTCAAGACTTTTGCGCTCAAGGACACTTGGCATTGACCCCCCCGCCAGTCCCCTTGCGTAAAAAGGTAAAGTTGCCCCTGTTATATATAGATCCACGTGTTCTTCAGCGCAGTATTAGTTGGAAGTGAATAGTCAGCTTCACGCCTTGGCCGTTTTAGCCTGGAGAAATAGCTCACGTTAGCCATTGGTAGGAGACTAGATGGGAGACGCGGAGAAGAGAAAATTGTTGACCCTACCGGAACTCGCACTCAGACCCCTCGGTTGTCCAGCCCGTAACCAGTCACTGTACCGAACCCCCTTACATGACTGATTTAATTTTCGGTAAAAAGTTAAATAAATAAATAAAGCGAAGTGGATAGACGTAAACCTTTAGGAACTTGAGCTCTGTGCTCTGTGATTGTGGAGCAATTGGTGGAATGGAGATTGGCAGGGGAAACCGAAGTACTCGGAGAAAACCTGACCGAGCGCTACTTTGCCCACCACAAACCCCACTTGACTAGACCTCGGCATCGAACCCGGGCCGCCGCGGTGGGAAGCCAGCGACTAACCGCTTGAGCTATGACGCGGTCGAATTTTTGTTCTTACTGTTAGTTTTAAGCTCATTAATGTTATTTTTCAGTTTTTCAGATATTCCCTCTTTTTATTCTTCAAATACCTCCTGGCTTCGCAGTAATATTAATAAGTTTATTGCTGTTTCAGTGCATTTTTTTACTGGTACAACCCAGATATTGACGAAATATTCAGCATACTACAAATTCTACAATCACTGAGCCATGTAGACCGCTGGGCTTGTAATCTTCACACGATTCGCCTGTAGCTTATCGCTTATTGCATTTCTTTACATTTGTAATGATATTCCTCGCTGTTTGTGGCAGTGGTATGAATGCCTTTGACTACATCAGGCAAATACGCGAATGTGTTTTAAGGATAACACACAAGAAGACGGTGTCACAAGAAATCTTGATTTATAACGAAGACGTGTCTATTCTCGGGACAGAATATAGCAGACGTAATGCACGATAAGGCCGGTCACGGTAGCCGAGCGGTCTAAGGCATGTACTGTCTTCGCTCGCTTGGAAACCGGGATCGTGGGTTCGAATCCCACCCAGGGCATGGATGTTTAGTTTGTGTGTGTGCGTTTTTCTGTGTTTGTATACAGGTAAAGGCCTTGCGACGAGCTGATCACCCGCCCAAGGAGTCCTACCGTATGTGTAAGATCTAGAAAAACCGAAGTGAACGGAGAAGTTCATGGAGGTAGGCCTAGGACCACTGGGGCTGAAGTGCCAAGGGGAAAAAAATGCACGATAGACCATAGCAGCGCGGTCTCCATCTTGGACTAGACAGTCGATGAGATGGATTCTTTCTGACAGCGTTGCTTTCCATCTGTCCTCCGGCTCTTTCAACCGGTTACAAAGTATAAAAGTCGATAGAACAGCTAAGGCTGGATAGACGGGTCGGGTCGCTATTAGTTTTAGTAGTTTTGTAGTCTTTTCCAGTCATTACAAATGGTTGGGCTATTTAAGCTGCCATTTTTTATTCATAAAAGAATACGCATCTAAGCAGATATTACCAATCATGTAACTTCTCTCGCTTGCAGCAGTAGCATACAAGTGAAAGTGCAACCACTGTCTGGCATTTGCATACTCGATTTCTTGACTTCCAGACAGAAAAGTGTTCTAGCAATAATGGATCAGAATAATGACATAAAGTTGGCCTCATATAAAACACTTCTTCATATTTTGTAATCAGTGTCGTGTATAAGAGGAATTGGTGGGGTCAGACATAAACGTTTCGGACTTGTTCGGAAAATTTCCGGTTCAGATTTCTGTATCCTGATTGCCTCCTTTTTATGGTTTCTTTAAATGTCTACGGGAAAATGCCGGGATTATCTCGCCAATTAGACCATGACAGCTCCTTCCACATCCCTTCCAATTTATTGCTCATTAACAGGGCCCGGAATTTGATGACCTGAAAATATTTAAAAAATGACCTATAAAATGACGGAAAAATCCAGAAAAATGACCTAAAGGAGAAAAGAAAGAACACTTCGCTTCCATGTTATTCACATTTCAGAAAATATATGAAGAAAAATTCCCTAAAATGGCCAAAAATGACAAGAAATGCCCTTAAAAGTCCAAAAATTTACCAAATAATTACCCCAAAAATGATAAAAATGAGTTTAAACCTAAAAATGTCAAAAAATGACAAAAAATACCTACAAAATTTACATTTCTATAACCAGCACCTCATATCCGAGATTTATATATTTAAGAGCATCTCATAGGATACAAGGAAAAAAAGACGACATGTCATCAAAATCTGGGCCCTGCTCATTAGTAATTGTCATTCAGCCCTACGTGGTTACTGACGTCAGTGATAAACAAACATTAAGCAAGTTAGGAAAGGAAAGATTTAAGTGCGTTTGGCTGGAGAATCACCTAAAACGGGTGGCTACTTTCGACAACATACAATGGTTGAATGTAATGGTGTAGTGTCACCAGCACGGAGCAACCTATGCGAACTCGTGTCTCGCTTTCTGTCCCTGGCCCTGAATGTAATGGTGTAGTGTCACCAGCACGGAGCAGCCTATGCGAACTCGTGTCTCGCTTTCTGTCCCTGGCCCACTCACATGATTAGTTATGGAGGATTACTGTTGTCTTCCTTCACTGAGGACCATTGACGTTGTGTCTATTTAAGTTAATCATATGACCATCCTAGCCCCTGGCAATATGTAGCCCCCTTGTCGCCATGTTAAACAATCAGGAGTTATTATATACATGTCTAGTACATATGATCAGAGATATCTGAGTCGGTATAGAGACTGGCTACGGGCTGGACGACAGAGGGGTCGTAGTTCGAGGCACGGTTGAATCAAGAATTTTCACGTGTCTACATTGTCCAAGCCGGTTTTGGGGTCCACACAGCCTCCTATCCAGTGGGTACGGGCGGTTCTTTCCCAGGGAGCAAAGTGGTCGGATCCTGACGCTGACGATTCACCTCCAACTTATGCCAAGATAAAGAAATTTTGGATATATAAATCCACTCTCCCATACGCCTCCATGACATAATGCTTACTTAGTTAAGCACGGGGACAACTTGACCTTTACATGTCTAGTGGAAAAGTGACTAAGCCCTTCAAAGCTTAAGCACGAAGTGCGCATGCGCCGCAGTGTAGCTCTAATAAGCGAACGAAAAATATTGGCCGATTCTCATCTCATTACTAGTGTGTTTTCAGTTGTGTTGTGTCTCAGTCTTAAGGTGTTCGGACGAGGAGCTTGTCCTTCGGAGATGAGAAATAATTGACAGCAAAGAACAAGAATTAATTATTATATTTCAGCATCCCGTTGCATTGAGGCATTACCCTTATTTGTATACCGCGTAAGCATATTTTTATCTTAAAAACACACTGCATTTCTGTATAACGATTTACCTTCTATTTAATTGTCCACCAAAATAACTTTGGGGCACGCGTAGTTTGTTGAGGTACTATGCTACAAGCCTGTAGCTCGTGGGTTTGATTCCTGATGAGGTAATTGGATTTTCTTTTCAATTGATCTAATCCATCCAGCCGCACTATGGCTCTGTGGTTGACTCAGCTTCTAACAGAAATGAGTACCTACCAAGAATATTCCTGGGGGTAAAGGGCAGCCGACCGGTGCGTAAGGCTGACAAACTCACCGTCATCTGTGAGGTGAGTGTCTAGAAAATGTGGGAGTCTCGACTTCTCACAATCATATGTGTCTCTAGGGTCTGTTACAGGGATAGTTTTACCCTACCAGAATAACGCTAGTGCGTTACAAAAGCATTTCATTCCGTTCTAAACAATCTGCATTGTAAATACTGATGGCTACTTCATTGTCTAGAGGAATCTTGGAAACCCATGAGGGAGTCCAGCATTGAGTTTCTCCTCTTGCGTGCAACAGTATCCTTCGGTTGACTACAGGGGGAGTGTTGGGGCCCTGCAGTTTTTTTAGTAGATCCGTGATGGGAACGAGCAGTATGGACTCTGGTATGCGAAGCATTTTCCCTCTTTTTATCAATTAAAACGGGACGAGGATACATCAGTAATCAGATTGCTTCTTTGGATGATCGTACAGATACATCTGTGATGTTGTCATGTTGAAAACGACGTGATTAAATAATTTGACCTCGAACGTGTTACGTGTTTTTCTTGCTCATCCGAGGGTTTTCATAAAACAGCAACTCATTCTACCGCCCCCCCCCAAAAAAAAATAAGCAAAAAAGAAGGAACATGTTATTGTTCGTAAATTGCTTCCGTGATCACAGCTTGTTCGGACCTCACTTTTTTACATGATATGATTTATATTTTAGATTTAATTGCAACTCTGTACGAATTTTTTTTTACCCCATTGATACTACTTTCTAACAGTGTAGTCTATGTTTACGGCTAGGAACAAATAGATACAGCAGAACTTGGACTATATTTAAAAGGCTTGACTTTGACTAAATTACAAGTTTCAACAACATTGCTGCAAATTATCTTTCATGACACAATGCTACAAATTTCCGCTACAGAATAGTAGGTTCAAACCGGAAATGTAACCTATTACGCGAAGTGTCATTCATTCTATAACAAAATCTGATTATGAAACGGGTTACAAAACTCGCCGAACATGCAGATACATACATAGAAATGACCGAATCGCACAGCAATGCCTTGATCATGCCACCCGATAGCGACCGAGTTTGCTAATGTTACCGTGTGTCGTGATCACTTCTCTTCTCGAGGCCATGGGTTTGACGACATGAATATAGAAAATCCTGCGTAGACTATAAGTTGTGTTAGGGGAAATCTCCGTTCGTCTGAAATGGTATCTGGTATTGTAAGTGAGAGAGGTAAAGTTTACCCTCTGCTTAATTACAACGCCAATGAAATGTATGGGGAATGGAAGTATAGCTCCACGCATTCTTTGTTTCGATATTAAATGTAGAGAAACCTCCGGTGCACATTGGATAAGATGCTGCGTGCGTTACAGAGCAAATCTTGGCTCTATGGAGGAGAAACATCTCTTTCCTCTACGGGGAATCGAACTGCGATTTCCCGGGACTCCATGCAAGAGACTTGTCGATAACATATGAAGAATTATCTGAGATAAATGGCTATACCTAACACTGGCGACTAAGAAAATAAGAATTCTCGGAATTTCGTATTTAGACGTGTCTCCTGATGTTTCATAACTTACTTCTTAGGCGTGATGTTGCCAGTTCGACGGAAGGCCTGGCCCAGAAAGTTTTTGGACGTCATGAGAACAATTCCTTACCCGTGCTGGTATCAAACTCGATATATGATAACATTTACCAATTTTTTGCAATTTCATTTTTCCCTGGTACTGTTTGTATCGATTCATCTCCGTGTAGTGCCGAAGATAAAAAATGTTAGATCAGCACTTTATTCCCCCACACGTCTACATAATATTTTGCTTAATTAAGTAGAGGAACAACTTTACCCGTTTGTAACCTTCTGGTTGTTAAATCCTGCAGTGTTGTGATTATCGACATCTTCTACCCTGATGAGGTAGGCAACAAGTTTCTCCCGAGCGCCGGTAAACACCAGTAAGGCTACAGGTGGTTATTGTTACCTGTTATGTGGACCTCTGGGATAGGAAATAACATGATAATGGAGGCGATTGCGTATGTAAGAGCATCTATTCCCAGATATAATCAGACTGCTCGAATCTGGGAAGATGAGATGGGAGAGACGTGTAGCACACATGTGGGTGATGCATATAGAACACCACAAGCTAAACCTTCACCTAGAATAGCACAGCTCTTACGTCTGTACCATTCTTCACGCTTCTGTACGTACGTTGCCTCTCATAACCTTGGAGAGTGTCCGCGGGGAACTTGTGTCCGACAAGTATGCCTTCAGGAAATAACCTCCGGTACTTGTTGGGTAGGAGACTGGATGAGCGTGTAGACGAGAAAAATCTTACATTGCCGGGAATCGACATACCGGCTGAGCTGTCCTGACTCCAGTGAGCGTCTTTATGACTACGTATTCTAGAACTGATCATTAGATTCAGAGGAACTGTATTTAGGCATAAGGGTTAGGGTCCTAACCCCCACTGGAATGTTAGGTAGGCCGCACACCGGCATGCGTCAAAACATGTAACAGTCAAGACACAATGTCTGCGACATGACGCAAAGAAAGGAGCACAGTTGAAACGAATGAGATTATGAAAACTGCCGCACACCGGTCTCAGTCATGATGCTGACGTCAGATTCATGCTGACGAATCACGAATGAAGCAAGACTGCGTCTTTTGTCTCATGTCTTGATGCTTTTCTTGATGCAATTGGTGTGCGGCCGCCCTTAGAAACGACGGACCGAACAATTTTACGGTGAAAAATAGTTAGAAAAGAAAGATTCGGTGTTTGGCAACAGCACAATTAATTTATCTATGATNAAATTCCACTTCACCAGACCCGGGATTGAACCCGGACCGCCGCGGTGGGAAGCCAGCGACTAACCGCTTGAGCTATGGCGCGACCTAAAAATGAATTCCTTGGTATGAAAAAAAAACTCCATGGCCTGTAGCCCGCAAGCGAACTATACCGACCAAGCGACCGCCGCTTGTCGGCGAAGTTAGTGCAAATAGCGGCCCGGTCTAGAAAGCCGAGATTAACGGCAGTGGGGATCCATTGCGCTGACCACGCGACTTCGCACTTCCTTCATATGGTGTTCTTTAAAAAGAAGTGTAGGACGAAAACGATGAAAGCGGCAGGCCCGTTGCTACGGACCAAACTTACGCCCCTTTGTTTCAGAACCCCTGCATTTGCATGTTACTACGGAGAACATAAAGGATAAATAAAATACATGGGATTGAGAAACATGAAGCAAGCGTAGGTAGTCACTTTTTACATGAAACATGGTTACGTGTTGTTGTTTTATGCAGTGACTTGAGTCTTGGCCTTCACAAAGTGAACGTATATGTAAGAGGCTTATTTCCATATTAAGATTCAGCAAAGCAGGCTCCGTCTTCCAACTGCGGGTACGGCGTCAGGAAATATGATCCCCGCAGATACTGTCTTGTGTTTCCAAGGAAACATTTATATACAGCTATGTTTTATAAATATGGGAGGATAGTTGTACTTACAAACATCAGAGTAATGCAACACACTTAGAACGATTTTGTTGAACTGTTGGATAGCAACACAGGTATGGTTGTGAGTGTTTACGCCCTGTCTAGTCTATGAATATTTTAACACGAAAGGAAGGCAGTTTTGTAGAGTGAGCGAATATATTTTTTAGAATTATTTACTAATATCATTTTTATGGTATGGGAGATATATCCGGTGAGGTTATTGGATTTTTTCAATTGACCTGATCTTTTGCAGCCGAACTTTGCCCTGGGGTTGTGTTACCCTCTTAAGAAATGAGTGTCAGGAATCTTCCTGGGGGGTAAAGGGCGGTAGGCGCGTAATGCTCACAACCTCTCAGCCATCTGTGGGCTGATTGTTTAGAAAATGTGGAAACCTCGACGTCCCATAACCCGGTGAGCCTTCTTGGTCTGTTTCAGGGATAGTTTTACTTTTCTTACCTGCGAGATGTACATTTTGTTTCTGATTGTAACCAAACTTTGGGTTTAATATAAGCTATAGCCAAAAATAACACTCAGAACACACGTCCTGTCTATGAAGTTACGGCAGAAATTCCAGATTTGTAGCTGTGGTAGACCGAAATATAACAGGACGGTGAGTAAAATTTCTCATTGAAGAGCTTCATAATTTATATTTCTCACCTGATACTATTATGTTGAGGAAATGGAGGATGAGACGGGTTTGGCATGTAGCACGGATGGGACAGATTAGAAATGTAATAGACCTGTCGGAAAGCCTAAAAGGAAGATGCCATTTTGGATTGTATTTAAGTAGAGGATGGAAGGAAAGATAATATTAATAGAGATTTTTCAAAATAGGATCCGAAACTGTTGACTGAATTTACCTGACTCAGTACAGAGTCTGTCTCTTGTTGCGGTAGTAAGCCTTTGTGCTAGGCTTGTTTTTTACTCTCTGAGCAACTGCTAGACTAGTTTTTCAACGAAACTTCTGCTCCGTGGAATCCCTCTTGCGATTGTATGTGTTATTGCAGGTAACTTGGTGCAAGTCGTGCCTTTACCTTGCATGTCGACAGGCGTCATGTCTCAAGTCCCATTGCATTAGCATTCATTTCATTCTCTTATTTACAGTTACTGCTTGTCAAAAACTAATTAAGCTTCGAATAAACTGGTTACTCCTGTAAGAATCCAGTCACATACCGGATCGGATATTTTTTTTAATCCGAGCATAAGAATGTATTCCTCTTCCACAAGCTTCTGTTTATATCTGTCTGTCTGTGTCCATGCAATTTAATTTTTTTTAATTCGTATAGTGGGGGTGGAGTCCAGTTGGGTCCACTCGGCACGGCGGCCACTGATTGGCTTATTGTAGCCTGCCCCGGTTGATTATGATGATGGAGAATTTGGTGGAATGAAGATTGGCAGGGGAAACCGAAGTACTCGGAGAAATCCTACTCCAGCGCCACTTTATGCACCACAAATCCCACTTGAACCCGGGACGCCGCAGTGGGAAGCCAGCGACTAACCGCTTGAGCTATGGCGAGGCCCTCTCTGTCCATGTAACGAAAATTTATATTACAGTTATTTTGAAAATTTTCGTTTTTCCCAGTTATCAGAGATGTCAAGTTTTAATCGATTTCGCCTATGAAAAATTTGTATTGCGTTTTGCAGAATAACGCGTTGTAGTTTTAGTTCGCTTTATGGCTGAGAAAAGTGAAGTCGATCTTAACGCACAGTACCATTCTTGTTCGACGAATGACGTATAGGCCTATATTTCAATCCTAAGGTGCTGTAACTACCAATACAGTGATTCTCAGTATAGTATGGTAGTTTTTGCGAAGGGCAATACCAGTATTCCTCTACTGTTTGCAGATTTTCCTCTTATGCCTTAGATTTTTTTAATTTTCCCTTCAGTAATGAGCAATGAACTGTTCTGTAGACCATTCGTTAAGATACACTCGAAAGCAGCCGAAATATATTGTCACTATTTATGGACGTGACCAATAAACGGGGTTTGAATTGGGTGATTGGATTTATTGATCATTCCTTGGCAATCAATTGTAATCACAATCAGTTACAATAACTCACAGTATATCTTCAGCCGAACCCTTCTTCCTCTGATTCTATTCTGTTCTATACTACTTATGTAGTCTCGAGGCGGATCCATAGAAAATACGTCCGTTGCCTAGCACTGGACGTCCTCTTTTGTTGGTTGCGTATTTATTGCGGGCTTGTTTACCGATTCGTTCACCGGCAATGGGTCTACATGTCACAATGTTATTAAATCTAAGAAATGGAATAATATTGTAGTACTTTTCATTTGTACATAGTCTGCAAAAGTAGAACATTCTAATAGTTTGCTCTCTTCCTTTGACATTCGTGTTAAACCTCCTACGTGGATGTTAATGTTTCAGTTAAGGGAACCTTATTCAGTCTATGAGATGAATAGGCATAAAATTATTGACAGCTTTTAATTTAATATGTTTCACTTACAGATTAATATTAGAGCAGTTGGTGCGGATGTATTTACGTTGTTGATGCAAAACATGTCGGTTAGCCGATGTTTTTACCCTATATAGTAGGTTTGTTGTGTCTCTTCGTACATGTATAATAATGGCCCGTGACCCTCATATTATACAGAATCCTACCTTCGCTACACTGATGTATCTGCAGCTTTCTAAGAAGGCGCGATTTGAAATGTCCTTGTAGTTTATGTTTTATATTAACAGCTCCTAACAGTCTTCTTAGCTTAGCACATGCTGTCTTCGTCAGGGATATCAAGTACAGTTTTACTGCTGAACTCTATGAATTTTGCTGTTCCCAAAGGCCTCGTGGCATCAAGCAGAGTTTTAATCATTTCAGTGAAGGATAACTTGATGGCGGGGCACTGTGCTACAAACCGGAAGGTCGCGTGTTAGATTCCCGATGAGGTCATTATTTTTTTTAGTTCACCTAATCCTTTCAGCTGCACTACGGTCCTTTGGTCGAATCAGGCTATAACAGAAATCAGTACCAGGAATCTTCCGGGGGTAAAGGGCTGCAGGCGCGTAAGGCTAACAACCTCACCGCCATCTGTGAGCTGATTGTCTAGATAATGTGGGCGCCTCGACGTCTCACAACCCTGTGGGCCTTCACGGCCTGGTACAGAGATAGGTTTACCTTTCTTATAACTTTGTGCCTAGAAACCTCTGTGTTCAGCACATTACGACTAAATGTAATTCCAGTTCGATAATATTAATTAAGCAGCCTCTGCTGAGATGGATTCGTATGGGTTTGTACGCCCAGTGCGGGTGAAGAATTTTCTATCCTCTCCTATAGAGCACCCACAATGAATGAAATTACCCTACCACGTACATGTAAATGTACATGCTATAGAAAACTGCTTACACGGTTGCAGTGTCTGTTTTGTAATACGATATGAGTATTGTACTGTGCCGTACTGTAAGAACAAGATTGACTACCACAAATATTGTGCAGACTGATGGAATATTTGGTTCTTAAAATGGTATGAGTATTAAACCTACTTTATGAACTATAGGGAGCCGGGATAGTGCAATCGGTATACCGACTGGCTATGGGCTAAACGGACGAGGGGTCGGAGTTCAAGCCCCCTATGCGTAAGATTTTTCTACTCTCCACGTCGTCCAGACAGGCTCTAGGGCTCACCCAGCCTCATGTCCAATGGGTACCGGGGGCGTTTTCACCTCGTGTTAAAGCGGCTGTGGCGTGAAGCTGACCATTCACCTCCATTTAGTGCCAAAGTCTAGAATAATGTACCTGTACCCCCACTCCCCAGTACATCTTCAGTGTATCTTGATTAATTAATTAAACACGAGTGTGGCTTTGCCTTTACCTTTTTAACTTAAATATTTGTGGGGTGGGTACGTCGGCCACCAACTGGCCTGTTGTACCAGCCCCGGATGATAATGATGAGTGTGGAGCAGTCGTTGGAATGAGAATTAGCAGGGGTAACAGAAGAACCCGGAGGGAACCTGCCCCAGCGCCACTTTGTCCACCACAGATCCCACATGACCTGACCTGGGATCGAAGCCAGGCCGCTGCTGTGGAAAGTCGGCGACTAACCCTCTGAACTATGGCACGGCCTTCCCTTTACCTTACATCCATAATTAAAACTTAAAGGCTGCAAACGATACATGAATGTTCAACCCTTTGGGATCCTATTTGTTTTTCTGTTTGTTGCTCTCAGGTCCAGTGTTTTTTTAACTAACTGCACCATTTCTTCTCTTTAAGTTTTCGGACAATGCCAAAATCTGTCCGGACCGAATCCAGTTTGTGACCGCAACGGAATATTCAAGGGACGAACAGAATGATCTTGAGAAGATAGGAATGGCTCGGAAAGTCAGATTCACATTTGCGCATGCTCAGAAGAGAAGCCACTGAATCCTATCCTGGTCGAGATGAACCTCCGCCACTTCTCCCCCCACTCTCCTGTTTCCTTTATAGATATTTTAACATTATACAGCACCGATTTCATGGAAGAGAACTGATGTTTCTTTCATGAACAAATAAGATGATGACGTCATAGAGCTCTCGTCTTATATCTTGACTGGTTAGAGATATTGTATAATCAACAACAGTTTCAGGCTAGAATTGCGACTGATCGTCAGTTTAACCGTATCGTTATAGAAACGAATGTGCAGGGTGATTCTAAATTATTGTCACGGTTTCCGGGGTCTATAATTTTCAAATTCCAGTCTAGAAAACCAAAATTAATGTCCGTGGGCATCCGTTGCGCTGAGCACACAACATCCTCAATCTGTTAAATTTGGAACTTACTTCGCTGACACGCGGCGGTCGCTCGGTCGGTATAGTTGGCTTGCAGACTGAAGCCACGGATCTTATTTTTTGTCTTGTCTTATAATTTTAAAACCGGAAAAACAAAATAAAGCAGCTTATGGAATATGAAAGTGTAACTCAAAAAGATTTATGACTTATAGAATCAGTACTGCAGAATGCTAAACAACTTAACAAGGGCGTCTTTCATGGCACATAAGCAGTTTTATTTAGTTGTTTCCGGTTTGAAAATAATAGGCCACTGAAACTCCGACAGTAATTTAGAATCACTATGTGTAATTGTTTTCGCGTTTCGAAAGTGTTGATTGAAGGAAGATCAAGTTTATTTTTCTGTGGTCTGTATTCAGGACATTTCCGAATTCGAATGCGAGCTTGCATTATCCTGAAGAAAGCAGTCTTCTGGGATTTGGCGCCGTGTATATGTGGTGTTAACCGACGTTTCGGAGGAACGTATCGCAGTCTGCTTTTACCGGTTCTCACGGTCTCTTCGCTTGCAGATTTCTTATATTTTTTCTTCTACCCTGAAGATGGAGGCGATACGTTCCTCCGAAACGGCTGTTAACACATATACACGGCGCCAAATCCAAGAAGACTGCTTTCTTCATAGTCACCGCCGTGAAAGCCTCAAATCTTACATTGCCTTATCCTGTTATACGTGCACTTATTTCCTTAGGCTGAAGGATTTGTTGCAAGAACCAGTCACACACAGCAAGCATAATTTAAGAAGTGAGGGAGACTGAAGAACTATTTGCAAATTTGTGCTTGGAGTTTAAAAAGTGGAACTTCTGAAAAGAGACCTTCAGCCTGTACTGACTGCAAGCAACTAATTCCTGTGCCAAATAATATAGCGTATTTGTTTCAGTACAAACATACTGTTGGGGCACGCGGTAGCGTAGTTGGTTGAGGCACTATGCTACAAGCCTGAAGGTCGCGGGTTCAAATCCCGATGAGGTCGTTGGATTTTTTTTCAGTTCACCTAATCCTTCCAGCCGCATTATGGCCCTGGGGTTTACTGAGCCTCTAACAGAAATGAATACCAGGAATATTCTTGCGGGTAAAGGGCGGCCGGCGCGTAAGGCTGACAACCTTGCCGCCAACTGTGGGCCAATTGTCTGGAAAATGTGTGAACCTCAACATCTCACAATCCTATGGGCCTCCACGGCATGTTACAGGGCTACCTTTACTTACTTTTCCTTTTTTACAAAAATATTCTTAACCCATTTTTCGAAACTTGGCTCTTGACTAGTTCTTGCACGAAGCCCTTCTGTTCCTCTGCCTTGTGCTGGGGTTGTTCCTTACTGCTGATCCATTTCAATATGTGCTTTATGCCAGCATGGGCTTCTGGGTGTCAATGGAATTCAACAGTTTTCGCATGTAGATGTCAGGGCGCATTACACAGGCCGATACTGTCAATACTAGACGTCCTGACACTTGTGAGACCTTCTGGGTTCTAAGGACTGATCTTAAGGGAGGAGAGCCTTAATTAAAGAGGACCTTTCAGAAATTTACATCATTAGCCAACTTTCCTTATTTTGAAAAAATAAAAAGGCTTATAAAACCACCTTGCTCTCTGTCGGGTTTATCTGTCTGTGTACCATCACCTTGCTTTCTGTCTTTGTACGTTGGTTCTCGCTAAATTTTTGTTAAGAGGCTTGTGAGATCACCTTTCTGCCTGTCTGTCTGTCTGTCCCCCCTTAGTTTTCTCGTTTTCATTGCGGTCCGTGTCGTAACAAAGTAGACTGTTATTTCTCCCCATATTTTTTTACATTAGCGCTACAGCCCCAAATTGGGCCTTGGCCTACTTCCATGAGACTCTCCGTTTCACTTCGGTTTGCTAGATCTTAGATATTCGGTAGGACTCCTTGGTCGAGTGATCAGCTCGTCGCAAGGCCTCTACCTGTATATAAACACAGAAAAACTCGCGAGCACATACACACACAAACACTAAATATCCATGCCCTGAGTGGGATTGGAACCCACGATCCCGGCCTCCGAGCGAGCAAAGACAGTTCATGCCTTAGACCGCTCGGCTACCGTGACCGGCGAACTACTTATATATTCGTAATTAAATAAGTTGAACATTTTCTCTGTCTGCAGGTCCACGAATTGTGCGACAACTTCTGCCACCGGTACATTAGTTGCTTGAAGGGTAAGATGCCCATTGACCTGGTAATCGACGAACGGGAGTCGACTAAACCTCCCGAACTCACCGGCTCCACCAATGGTAACGACGGTGCCCGCAGTAACGCCGACTCAACATCCCACACGGACGGCGCCAGCACCCCGGACGTGGTGAGTACTGAAACCTCAGCCAGCACTTCAATATCCCGCGTCCAGTAGTTCTGGGTCACAGATGAGGGCGCGTACGGCTCCTCACTCCTGTCCTGTATGTCATATTATCCGTGAATGATAAGTCGTACTGGGAGAAAAGCCGCGTCGTTTGTGGAGCTGTAACTAACTTTTAAGTATGATGTTAGCAGCAAAGATTGCGTGTCTTCTTCCAGTTGGGTGTGTTGCAGAGAGAACTACTCTTTTCGACGCACATTTTCCTTCCTGATCTGTGATTGAGCTTTAAATCTGAAGTCACTGATGTTAGCTCCTGTTACTACTTTGTGTAAGGATGGTTGTAGACTTACATCAACTGTGAATTTAGATTAGCGTTGTGACTGAAATTTGCAATAGAATTAGAGGAAGAGGACCACATCTATGGTCTAGTGGTCAGCGTTTTTGGCTACAGATCCAGAGGTCCGGGTTCGATTCCCGGCGCTACCAGATTTTTTTCGGAGAAGTAGTGGGTCTGGAACGGGGTCCACTCAGCCTCATAAGGTCGATTGAGGAGCTGTTTCAAGGAAATAGCGGCTCCGGTCTAGAAAACCGAAATTAACGTCCGTGGGGATTCGTTGTGCTGACCACGTGACACCATCTATCCGTAAAAGTTGGCACTAAGCTTCGCCGACAAGCGGCGGTCGCTCGGTCGGTATGGTTTTTTTTTAGAGGAAGAGGAATAAGAGAATTAATGGTGTATTCTGATCAGAATATATCCATGAAATGTTTAGCAACCGGAAGAAATGTAGGACTATTAGACACCTAACTACCGTCAGTTTTACTGTAGATTGCAGGGGCAAGCGTGTCGAACTCTCGGCTTCCGCGTAGCGATTCATACCAAGAGGGCCCTGCCGTCCGGTTCTTGATTTTCCCATCATCGGCCGTGAGTTCTCCAAGCAATGTAAGAGGAAAAGGTGCGTGAGCCGTGTTCTGAACGCATGGCTAATCCGTGTCTGAAACCTTTGCCGTTTTGCACCTTCTGCCTGCTCAAATCTGCTGTCATGTTAGATTAGCCGATGTTTTCAGAGCTGGTAAAGTGGAGAAAAGAAAAGCCGCTTCTTCATTTTGGCCTGAGAGACATTTAGAGCGAAGGATGAGCAGAGATTGTAGTCAAGATTTACATTTGCAGGCGATCCATTTCCTTTCTGACCAATAGCCACCTTTCATTGTCACGAGAAAGGTAAAAGGCAAAGATGTCGCTGTGCTTCACTAATTAAGCACTAGGCCATGAAGGCGTATGGGGAGTGGATGCATAGATTAACGTATTCTTGACCTCGGCACTTGATGGAGGTGAGTGGTCAGCTTCACGCCCCTGCCGCTTTACCTCCGGTACCCATTGGATAGGAGGCTGGGTGCGCCCCACATCCAGTCTGGACCATATGGAGGGGAGAATATTCTGACCCTACCGGGATTCGAACTCCGACCTCGCTCGTCCAGCTTGTAGGCAGTCACTAGAACGAGTATCAGGTAGTAGTGACATACTTTGTTTTTTATTTATTCTTGAATTGTTTAACTGTGCATTTAGTTTCTCTTATTATGCAGTGTCGAATTTTGGGTTAATTAGTGAGGAGTGAATTAATTGGTAATACTGTTAAAGTGGCCATCATGGCGCTATTTAAGGCACCTGGCGGGACGGGGTGCAGTCTGAAAAATTTTACTCTTGGTAGCCTGTGTCTGGGTCGAGATTTGGACGTGGACCTTCCATATACGAATAAGGAATTTTGAGTATTTCACCTCGACTCTTGATATAAAAATGTCGAACATATGAATTTCCTAAAGTTGTGTATATGTTACTGCAAATAAGGGTCGGTTACTTTCAACTGTCGCCGCTTTGGAAGCCCTACATAAATTTTAGGCTGTAAACCCGAAGGGAAAAGCCTTTGGTGGTGTAGATGAGAGGATAACATATAAAAATTGATTTTAATTTAAAGAATGAGGGTGGATTCACCCCGGCTGAGGATGTAGTCCAATGATGGGTCCTTGTGTACATAGTCCCATATAAGGCAGTGGCAGCCAGTTAGTCATTCAGCAGTTAGCTTAAGCGGTTAGTCGCTGGCTTCCCACCGCAGCGGCCCGGGTTCGATCCTGGGTCTGGTCAAGTGGGATTTGTGGTGGACAAAGTGGCGCTGAGGCAGGATTTCTCAGAGTACTTCGGTTTCCCCTGCCAATCTTCATTCCACCAATTACTCCACAATCACCCTCACCTATCATCTGGTGCTGGTACAATAGGCCAGAAGTGGCCGCAGTACAAGGGACTTAGTCCCACCTACTAGTAATAAAAAAATAGTCATTTAGCGAGCCAGTCAGTCAGATGGAGTTACACGAATGGTCCCCGGGTTTCCAGGCTCCCGTAACCCAGCAGTATAGTCCCCACCTACAACGGCACATCGTCGAAATGGTGTCTGACCTCGCTCGTAACCATTTCACATGTCGAATTCGAGTTCATGTATGCAGAAAATCCGTTGTATTGTTGTTGTAATTTTATTTGAGAGGGGGGAACAGAAACATTGCGTTTTACCGTCATCTGAGCCCTGTACTGTTTTATCAGTTGTGTGTAGACTTATCCGGTCATATGTAAGTAACATTTCCCCTTGTGTTAACGATGTGTTGAAGGTACAAAATTCGTGAAATAAATTGTAATTTTTGCCTTCGTAGAGTCAGATTTCTACGGGTATGAAACTAGACTCATCAAAATTGCCGATACATCTTAATGAATTTATGGTTTTCATAGGTTTTTAAATCATCATCACAATCACCATCTAGCATTCTAGGATAAGGTCTGGCCCGTTCTGACCTCACACATGTGTCGGGTAATTCATGATGTACGGTACGTCCTAATTACTGAAGTGGCCGCGCCGTAGCTCAAGCGGTCAGTCGCTGGCTTGCCACCGCTGCGGCCCGGTTTCGATCCCGGGTCTGGCCAAGTTGGATTTGTGGTGGACAAAGTGGCTCTGGGGGCGGGTTTTCTCCGAGTACTTTGGTTTCCTCTGCCAATCTTCATTCCATCAAATTTTCCATCTTCATAATCACCCGGGGCAGGCTACAATAGGCCAATCAGTGGCCGCCGTGCCCAGTGGACCCAGTTGGACTCCACCACCCACTAAGCGAATTTAAGAAAAGTACTGAAGCGCGCATCTAGTTCTGCCTCCGCGAATTTCTACTTTTTAGTATGTGGATTATTTTTAAATATAAGAAAAACAGTTAGAAATGCGGAGCCACAGACTAAACTTCTGTTACATCGAAGTGTTAACGTGACGTCATGTAGACATAACACAACTCAGTGTTACCGGGTAATATGGGAAGGGTTAGAACTCACCCACAGAAACTGTAATCGATCGAATAAATACAGTTCGGCATTTCACATTCACTTTAAACAATGTGTTGACTGAACGGTGAAGGGGCGAGGAGTCTTCAGACACGAATTGTTCTTCTGTGTAGTTCGCCGTCTCTGATTCAATATGCCTGATGTTTGTTAACTAAAATATGCTGGACTTTGAAGGTTTTTGTTGCGGACAGGTAATTTCAAAGGCGTAATTCTGGTTTCCAATCGTACTTTTGTGTAAAAAGACTCCGAGACTAGTTTCATAAATAAATTATTTGAATAAATGCTAATGTCAATAAGACAAGACACTTAGCTTTCGGAAATTACCCTAACAACATTAGAGCTTATGGAGCATATCTTATTGTTCAGTAAGCATACTGTATTTTTTTTGTATACATTGTTTTTTAAGGATAGACAATGAATGTTCTCCTTGTGTTGTAGTATATGGAAGGTAATTGTATTGCGTGAATAAGTGAACTATAGTTAGCATTTCCCCCTGAGTACAGCGGCAGGTGACTATGACAGCTACTATGGTATTCCTGTAGCTACAGCGACGATCTGTGTATACATACCCAATTATCGTGAGGCATTTCGTATTGTTTAATGTATAATCAATACTGCAACTTGGAGTAGAGAAGTCGGTTTACGAAGGAGCAGCCAGCAGGTTTTGAGGGCTGATTACTAGTGCCAAGCGATTTAGTATGCGGTGCCTAGACAGGACGCCTGAATTGCATTAAATAGCAAATTCTCTCCCCCTTCCACCCCTTTCTCATCTGACGTTTCTCGTTGAAGAAACGGACTCACAGAACTGTCCATGTCTGATTATCTGTAAACACAGATGGTCGTTAGTCGTTCTATTTATGAAGGTTTTTAGTTTCATATTTTATGATACAAACAAGAAATTTGATGGACGTAAAAAATGGTAAGTTGTGTTTCAGTGACTTAAGAACTGACTTCCTCCGTACGAAATTTATAAAGCTTCATGTCATGTACTTAAAGTTATATATTTTTATGAGGGCCAGTTGGTACTTTCGCATACTGACTTTGTATTTTTAAGCTGAATATGATACTTGTTTCCGGTCTAGAAAACCGAGATTAAAGACCGTGGAGAACCGTTGCGCCGACCACGTGACACCCTCTATCCGCAAAAGTTGGCACTAACTTCGCCGACAAGCGGCGGTCGCTAGGTCGGTATAGTTCGCTTGCGGACTACAGGCCACGGAGTTCTTTTGTTTGTTTATATCATACTTTTTACTGCTCTAAGCTTAGTGGTTTTAATATGCTTTTACATTTTACACATATATTGTTAACCCTAAGCACTTTGTAATGTATTTGCAGTTTAGTTACTCAGCTCTCATTTATTGTCAAGTTTAATGAGATTATCATGTCCTGCCGATTTGTCATATGCGACATCGCTACATAAAAATGAGGAGACAGAGGATGCAAGTCCCTTCAGCCAAGAATCGAAGCCCGTTATGCTAATTCATTCGTAGCCCGAATTTCTATCCCATTGTAGGCAACTAAGGGGTGAATAAGGCCGCGCCATAGCTCAAGCAGTTATCGCTAGCTTCCCACCGCGGCGTCCCGGGTTCGATCCCGGGGTCTGATCAAGTGGGATTTGTGGTGGACAAAGTGGGGCTGGGGCAGGTTTTCTCCGAGTTCTTCAGTTTCCCCTGCCAATCTTCATTCCACCAGTTGTACCACAATCACCCTCACCTATCATCTGGGGCTGGTACAATAGGCCAGAAGTGGCCGCAGTACAAGGGACTTAGTCCCACCCCATTAGGAATAAAAAAAAGTGGGGTGAATACTAAATTTCTCATAATAATCTCCTCAGGAAGCGTAAGATTATCAGCATCGGAACTGTGAATGGCTTGTAAACCTTCCGTAAAGGTAAAGCTATCCCTGTAGCAGACCATGCAGGCCTATAGGGTTGTAAGACACCGAGGATCCAACATTTTCTAGACCATCGGCTCAAATATGGCGTTGAGGTTGTCAGCCTCACTCTCCGGCCGCCCTTTATCCCCCCAGGAATATTCCCGATACTCATTTCTGTCAGAGTCTCAGCCGACCCCTGGGCCATAGTGCGGCTGGAAGGATTAGGTCAATTGGAGAAGTCCAGTGACCACATCAGGAATCGAAACAACGACCTTCCGGCTTGTAGCATAGTACCTCAGCGAACTACGCTATCGCGTTTCCCAAGGTTAGGACGGCTAGGACCTTCTGTATAAGTATCCCTGAAATGTAACGATACATGAAGGAGTATTCAGTTCACGTGAGCCATACTACAGAACTGGAGGATGTCCATTTTGTCTTGTGGAGTATTTTGTAGCGACTCTCGTGATTTCACTTGGTTTCCTCGGGGATCTCCCTCTGTTCACATTTGTTATGTGTTCGCACATCGGTGTGCTAAATAAGAGATGTTTTACATTCCGTTGCCTCGGAACAGGTTAGGAAGTCCTGGGAAGGGTAGATATATATATATATATATATCATGTAACGAGAAGGATCAACAGATTGCCTCTCGTAGCAATACGACACTCTTGGACAGCAGACTGAGAACAGCAACGTAAAGAGACCTCAACCTCGTCATAGCAGCCGAAATGGGATCTTTGGTTTGCGATCCGTGAACCAGTGAGGAAACCCGTGAATTAATATAACAGGAGCTCGTATGAGGAAGTTCAGTCTCTGGCTGATGTCTGTTTTGCTTTGGCCAGCAAAGTCCTGGAAAGTTGTCCTATTTTTTTTTTTAATTTCTGCCTTGCCATTTTTATTTTCTTCCTCTCCGCTCCAACTTTGGAGCTTAGGGCTGATTTCTCAGTTTCATTTATCATTTTTACAGACGGTAGGACTCCTTGGACGGTTGATCAGCTCGTCGCAAGGCCGCTACCTAAACACAAACACAGAATAAACACATCCCAAACATCCGTGTCTTATGTGGAATTCGAACAGATGATCTCGGCTTCCGAGCGAGCGAAGACAGTGCATGCCTTAGACCGCGTGGCTACCATGACCGGCGTCCTACCCAATAGCCTCTTCTTAAATAGTTAACAAATGAGTTCTTAATGCAGAGTTAATAAGTCTTAGCTGTTCCATTGGATTACTTTTTCATCATTATTTTTAGAATTAAATATCTTCTTTGCTTATGGCATGACCCGTAATATTGTAGCATTAACGGTAGGTTTTCCACAGTTTTCCTGTTCCTTAAGAACTCCTTAATGTGCTACATATATAGAAATATTATAATAATATATTCAGATCTATAGTTCACACCATGATAAGTATTTCGGCAGTCGGAGAAATCTGTAGGTTCGCTGATCTTTGCTTTTTCTTTAGACTGTTTTTTCACATATCCCTGTTTCTGTCACCCAAAACTCAATGAATAATGTAACACTTTATTTGAAGATAATAGTGCATAGAACTTTATTCATTTTTTTTTAATTCGCTTAGTGAGAGGTGGAGTCCAACTGGGTCCACTCGGCACGGCGGCCACTGATTGGCCTAATGTAGCCTGCCTCGGGTGATTATGAATTTGGTGGAATGAAGATTTCCAGGGGAAACCGAAGTACCTGGAGAAAACCCGCCCCAGCGTCACTTTGTCCACCACAAATCCCACTTGACCAGACCTGGAATCGAACCCTGGCCGCCGCGGTGGGAAGCCAGCGACTAATCTCTTGGGCTATGGCGCGGCCTTAGAACTTTATTAAGTGCACAAAGTTTGTATGCTTCTTGAATATATTTTCAATTTTGCATAGTTTTATGTTCCAAAATTTTTTGTTACTGCCTTCCATATATTCGCCTTCTTAACCTTTCCGTTCTTCTCATTTTAACGTTGTTGATATTCATCTTAAGGCTTTACATGCGCATTCCAGTGCCCCTACTCTGCATACAGATCTATCCTGCGTCTGATCATCCCTCCGCTATGCTCAACTGCGTCGCCCGTAGCGTTTCACCCTCTAAACACGGATTTTCTAACGTTATTTGCATAGGATTTCTATTTCATTTGCACACTGCATAATGGGTTTGAGTTTAATTCAATTGTTTTTCAGTGTAGGGGGCGTTTCGGAACAGTCTAAGGGATTATAAAGATGGTGAAAGAGAGGTTTGAGTGAGAAGAGGGATTTGAACTTCAGACAGTTTTCGACAAAGTTAAGGGAACATCTCGGAAATTGAGAGTAAGAGAGGGACGAGTGAGAAAATATTCCACCATCTCAGCGGTCACTGTTCGGCTTGCCGAGGAACTTTCTTGGGTTTGGATATTATTTCCGCGTCTGATAGCTCGTAGTGAATCAGACTTGCGTCGCCTGTGACATTCAGTGAAAGTCAACATCACCACTTAACTTCGCCACGTGTGTTTTTCTAGAAAAGGGGGAAACATACTCGAACTGCCTCGAAGTTTGAGTCAATCAGAAACGTCTGTTATATATTATTATTACATTCTACTTTGATTTTTTGACCACTTACTTACTTACTCATGGAGCTGAGCCCTTCTGGAGGAGCCGCCAATTCTTCAGCTACTCAAGAATTTCCCAGCATTTTATGGAACCCGAAGGTTCATTACCGTGTTCGCAAGAGCCCTCCACTTGTCCCTATCCTGAGCAAAATCTATCCAATCCATACCATCTCATCCTATCTCTCTAAGATCCATTTTAATATTGTCCACCCACCCACGCCTTGGTCTTCTTTGTGGTCTCTTTCCTTCAGGCTTTCCCACCAATATCCTATACACATTCCTCGTCTCCCCCATTCGTGCTACATGACCTGCCAACCTCATCCTCCTTGACTTGATCATTCTAATTATACTTGGAGAAGAGTATAAATTATGAAGCTCCTCATTATGCAGTTTTCTCCAACCTCCTGTCACTTCATCCCTCTTCGGTCCAAATATTCTCCTCAACACCCTGTTCTCAAAAACCCTCACATAACATAAAACATCTCAACAAATTCGAACTATGTATATATACGAATAAATAACGCACATTATCTTCGGACTGGCTTTTGAGCTTTATAAAATAATTTCACATCTTTTTTTTTGTCTGGCTCACGCCTTTGTATACAGATTACATATTACACTAATCGTCATGTCCCGTAGAACAAAGATAATAACATTCACCGCCATAATAAACTTAAATCTGATGTAGGCCTTCTCGCATTTCAGTATTCCTATGCTTTATTTAAATTTGATATGTTCGTTTATAATATAACATAGGTAACAACGAAGCAGTATGGGCGACACGCTGCTCTGCTGAAACACAGGACACGTTCCTGAGAAGCGCAAGTCTCGCTTGCTTCGCGAAGGTTCAGGATATGCCCGAAATGGGCCACATCCTAGTATTCTCTGTGGTGTCCGCTAAACAGTACCAAGCACAAGTTGACTTCACACATTTCCACGAAACTCCGGCGTAAGGAGGTGACTACTGTTAACATTCCTCTGAAGTATGGACTGATCAAAACGCGGCCCTGGATTGGGTCAGGCGACAGTTCGAACTCTCCTTTTATCGTTCCATTGTTACGCGGGTGACATCTAAGTCCGATTGCAGTAGGCCTTGTTGCATATTACATTTTAGTCTTGCTTCAGAGAAAACATCTTCTGAACCTGTGCCCCATTTTCGCATCTGCTTATATAGGCTATATTAAAATGTCATCATTGAATAAGAGATCGATAAAATTCAGCTACCAAGGATGTGGGAAATAAGACAATGGATTCTGCATCATGACGTCTTCTGTTTCTTACTTATTAGTCAAGAAATAATAAAAAAAATGAGCAGAATAGCCCGTTGATATTCAACGGGGAATAATTTCTTTCGTATTTTTATCCTTCATCCCTTCTCTTTCTTTCCTTTTTCCATTTCATACATTTATCTTGTCTTGTCATTTCTCCTCAAAACAGAGAATTTAGGTATCTTTGCCCTTCAGATGACACAAGTTCGAAAATAGGGCTGCCACCTTTGTACTACCGGGGAGTGAGAACCGCGCCTAAAATGAGACAAAACCTTCTCTTGTGTGTAGATAAAGTCTGGCTAGAATCCACATGCATTTCATGCGCAACTCCATATATACAGGTACATAACATATAACATAAGATATTCGGGTAAGTTTATCGGCTTCATGCATCACAGAAAAGCGATTACGCACGTAATAATTTATCAGATAAATTGTATAGCTTTGAAATTGAAGAAAATATTGATTAATCTTTCCATAATTTAGTAAAACTGCTTAGTGTAGCAATACTTTACGAGTCGGTGAGTGTATTGTTTTACCGGTAACGAGAAATATATTAATCACAAAATATTTCTACCGTTGCCAGTTACACGTGTAACATTAACCTTGTCATCCTTTTAACAAGATAACATAAACTAGAGGGAATTATTGAAAGCGATAACGTAGTTGGTTGATGCAATATGCTACAAGCCGGAAGGTCGTCGTTTCGATTCCCGATGAGGTCACTGGGTTTTTTCGATTTACCGAATCTTTCCAGCCGTTGTATATGGCCTTGGGGCCTACACAGTCTCTAACAGAAATGAGTAATCTTCCTTGGACGTAAATGGCAGCTGGCGCGTAAGGCTGACAGCCTCACCGCCTTCTATGAGCTGATTATCTAGAGAAAATGTGGGGGTTTCGACCTCTCACACCGCTATGGGCCTTCACGGCCTGTTACAGGGACAGCAAACGTTTTAAAAACTAAAAGTGAGGGTGCTGTAGGAATCTGTAAGCAAGTGTTCAGTGAAATGCTGATATTGCATGCCTTGCATGGCCAGCCAAAGAGATGCTTTGCTTGTGGACAAGGGTTGAAGTGAAACCATCTCTGAAATATTTTCCTTCTCTTTCCCTCCTCCTCAAGCCACATTTTTATTCCCCACTCCTGTTCATTTTTTTATTTCCCTCCCCACTCATGTGTAAGGGCGTGGCTAAGAAGAGCGGCAGGCATTTAGCTTGAGTGACTGCTGCAGTGCAGATCTGCATAAGAATGCTCACATCAAATGGTATCGGAGCAGTTCACAGGTTCGTCTGTATGATTGACTCCCACATGCATCACAATTTATGCGCATGATTGCAATTTGAAGTTTGGTTGAAGAGGATATGAAACCCTTTGTCTGATCGTGTTTGGAGACCAACATTTCTTTTTGAAATCTTTTAATAAAATAAAATACAAAACTATAATTTTGCCTGTAGTTTTGTATAGGTGTACAACATGGTCTCCGACATTAAAAGAAGAACAAAAACTGATGGTATTTGAAAACCCTGTTTTCAAATTTGGGCTGAAGAGGGATGAAATAATATGAGATTGGAGAAAGCTGCATAATGAGGAGGTATAATTAGAATGACCAATTTAAGGAGGATGAGTTGGACAGGGCTTCACACATGTATATGACTCTCCTATATGAGATTTCATATTTTCACGGCTGTATCGATTCATATTGCGGTCTTCGGGGTTATGACAACATGTAATGTGATCCGTGAATACCAGTGTTTCGGAGACAGATACTGCCTCCATCTTCAGGGTAGAATGAACAGTAAATTTGCCAACCTTGTAGAGTAATGTTTCTTTATTTTAACTTATAATATTGTGACTTCTTATTGTGGTCTTCTGGTTTATGATACGTTGTAGTCTAGTAGGTGGGTACTGACTTCAGGATAGAAATGACTCGAATACAATACATAAAACATATCTACACCTACAAATTATGAGGAGTGACTCACTTCTGTCCTGAAGATCAGCTTCAATATCTGCCATACTGCAAGGTGTCATATATATATATATATATATATCAGTAGACCACAATATCTTATTGTTGCCAAAAGGTCTTGAATTAGTGTAAACATAATTGTCTCTTTACTCTGTAACCATTCAAGCGCCGGGTCAGAGATTGTGTAAAAAGTGGAAATATGCAGTGGAATATCTTGCATGTATAACACCAATTTCAAACATAACCCACCTCGAAGTATCGTTTGATATCACAGTATAAGCCTGTGCGCCCATTCCATGGGTAATGCCCACTTATTCTACGATAGTTTTTGTAATGCTAGGCCACATAAACTGTCGCGTCTTGCGATGTAATATTTAACCTTTTTTTTTTCACTGGCTCTACAGCCCCCTTGGGCTTTGGCCTCTAATTTTTCAGTTTCATGGTCATTTCACAGACGGTAGGACTCTTTGGACGAGTGGTGAGCTCGTCGCAAGGCCTCTACCCAAACGGAGGACAACACAAACACAGGATGAACGCATACCAAACATTCATGCCTTCTGTGGGATTCGAACCCACGATCCCGGCTTCCGAGCGAGGGAAGACAGTATATGCCTTAGACCGCTCGGCTGCCGTGACCGGCAATATTTAACTTGTGCCATATTAAACTTCTTATATAAATTTTGCGTGCAGGAATTTTGGAACAGTTTAAATTTTAAATTTGAAACACATATGATCTTGACAAAAGTTAAGAGTCGTTTCATAGTTGTGTCGTCTAAAGTTGTAGAGTAGAAGCACACGATTTTCGCGGTAATTGATCAGGAACACTAGCAGTTTTTTTTTAATTCTCTTAGTCGGGGGTGGAGTCCAACTGGGTCCACTCGGCACGGCGGCCACTGATTGGCCTATTGTAGCCTTCCCCGGTGATTATGATGATGATGGAGAATTTGGTGGAATGAAGATTGGCAGGGAAACCGAAGTACTCGGGGAAACCCTGCCCCAGCTCCACTTTGTTCACCACAAATCCCACAACACTCGCTGTTTACTCGTAATATGTTTACCCACTCCGCGTCGCTCCCGCATTTAGTCACATGACCTTAGAAATACTGCCAGAGCATGTATGGCTAAATCTCTGCTACAAATGGGCTACAAGTGTGTTTATTATAGGAAATCGATCAACTGAGAAATTCCGTGTATAATTGTTTTTAATGTTCATAGAAATTTAAAAACTACATCAACGTAATGGATCTAACTCAGGTTGGAATTCTTAATATAGATTTTATGGTACCTATTAATGGCCGCGCCATAGCTCAAGCGGTTAGTCGCTGGCTTCCCACCGTGGCGGACCGATTTCGATCCCGGGTCTGGTCAAGTGGGATTTATGGTGGATAAAGTGGCGCTGTGGCGGGTTTTCTCCGAGTACTTCGGTTTCCCCTGCCAATCTTCATTCCACCAAATTCTCCATCATCATAATTACCTGGGGCAGGCTAAACTAGGCCAGTCAGTGGCCGCCGTGCCGAGTGGACCCAGTTGGACTCCACCCTCCATTAAGCGGATTTAAGAAAGAAATGGTACCTATTTCATTTATACCGTCTGATACATTTTCCTAGGTTGAGAACAATTATTTTAACTGAGAGTTAATGAGTTAATGACTGGCCTCAAATTTGGCAGATCGAATATTGAAATTCCTCCCTACCCTAACTGCCTTTATCTCTCAAAATACTGGACACTGAGTCAAGTAAGTGTACTTTGCTTCGTTCACCGAATTCGTGTGACAGTAGAAGGTCGGATACGTACCTACAGTTTGGACTCTGTTTTCAGGTATTCTGATCTACGCAACAGTTATAGCTAAGCAGCTGCAGGGGCCATTCATACGAAATTGTATGTAAAACTTTTTCTACTAAAATATTTTTTTTTTGCCCAAAAGTTTCATGATATACGTCTGTGACTGGCATGATTACACTTTTCATTTTTTATTGCTTAAAATGAATTAAATGTCTGTTCTGAGAGGTGACGCAGTGAATTTGCTTTTCCATCTGAGTATGATTCATAATTTCATGTTCCCAACACTATTATGACTTCGAATTATTGGACTGTATTTAATTACTAATATCAGCCAAAATATACTCAGCAGAATCACGTTATAACAAGCTCGAATCTGAAATTTCTCTGATTCTGCTAGCTTATGCCTCTCTTCCTCACAAGAATCCAGTTCAAATGTCATTACACGATGTCCTCTAATTTTGAAGCCGTCACTTTGTTTTAGTTATATGCTTCTATGGTTAAAATTATTACAGTTCTAGTACCGCATATTGTTTAAGTTTTGTAGTTCCATCAGGTTAGGAGCTTTTTTAGTTTTATTGCTAGTGGGGTGGGACTAAGTCATTTGTACTGCGGCCACTTCTGGTCTATTGTTCCAGCCCCAGATGATAGGTGAGGGTGATTGTGGAGCAATTGGTGGAATGAAGATTGGCAAGGGAAGCCGAAGTACTCGGAGAAAACCTGCCCCAGCGCCACTTTGTCCACCACAAATCCCACTTGACCAGACCCGGGATCGACCCCGGGCCGCCGCGGTGGGAAGCCAGCGACTAACCGCTTGAGCTATGGCGTGGCCAAGGTTAGGAGCTTGATATGAATATTTGCGGTTCTTTTTTGTTTACAAATTAATAAAACGGTATTTAAAAATTACGCCGTATATTTATGGTAGATTGTTTCTCTCACTATTGAGTATTGAGGGGGTAGGTTACCCCATGCACCGCGACCAGTTTGATCTATTGTGCGTCCCCCTTTGAATTTCTACTGTCTCCATACCCTACCGGTACTGGTGCTT
>NW_019725416.1:944641-1000124 GCF_002891405.2 Cryptotermes secundus | reverse complement strand
GAGGTCTCCTAGAGACATGAGGTTCTTTTACGTGCCGTAAATCTACGACACGGGACCCACGGCTTAAAGTCCCTCCCGGAGGACTTGTTCCCTGAATTTTTCCGCCCTTAAAAATTCCACGACCTCCGCCGGGTTTGAACCCGCGTACCTTGAGTCATGAGGTGGGAACATTACCCCTAGACTACGGAGGCCGCTTTCTCTCACTAAGATATATAAATAATCTGGTTACGATATTACCGCCAAGTTTTGAAGTAGCGTTCGCTTTTATGTTTTTCAACTAGCCACTTCTATAGGAGCTTAAATGTTAAGGTGTGTCTATTAATTACCATGCACACATATCATCAGCCACATACTGTAGTACGACCCAAGCATGTCCAATTGAAAGAGTTGTTAATGCCTCTCACCCGCTTCGATATTAACAAGTAATTAAATTCAAAACTCAGGTGCCGAATGTCTACACCATGTTGAATCACGCAGTTTCATTGCGCAGGCGTTTATTCTTACCCTAAGCTTTGTTTTCCCTTTAAAATATAAGCTCTCACACCCTCCCTTTATCCAGCATATTTTGTTGATGATAGGGGATGCTGGATTAAAGGAGGGATGAACTTGAGAATGGATCTAAGTGTAGGGAGTTTTCGTGGTAATTGGTGTCAATTTTGACGTCTGACACATCATTCATACATGCGAGTTATGTCTGTTGGAAGGGTAAGGGTGGCTTTCTGGCTGGTGGGCGCCATCTCTGTATATTACACGAACTGGAATAAAGAGGGGTGGGGAGAGAGGTGGGGCATACATAGGCTTTTTAGGGGTGAATGAGGGATTGCCGATGACTAATGAGCCACGGTCAGACCAGTTTCCATGGCAACAAAAGTATCACACATATCAGTGAAATGGCGGCAGGCGGAGTATATACTTAGCTTCCGTATTAAGCTTAGGGCTAGCAATAGCGCCCTGGAAATTCTGAAATAGCAGTAGTAGAATTATAATAGGAAGACACTGAAACGGAGTAGCTTGTTATACGAATTGTAAATTGATGCAAACTGAACGTTTGATTAATATGACTCGAACGATAACAAACACTGCGACACTATAAATCGAAGGAGATGACGTTTGTATCGATAAGCTCAGTTATAGAATTAGCCTATTTTGATAGACGAGTAGAGATTTTAAAATTGCGGAAAGAAATATTTGTGGTTAATGTAATTTTAAATATGTTCCAACGAAATTATGAAATTGTTTGTAATCTACTAAACCTTAAAACATAAGCTTAAATTGATAAACGAAAAGATCATTCATTCAAATATATGTATGTAGGCCTGTATGTGTATTTCTGTGATCGTTTAATCGTTTTCTATTTTACTCACGTTTATTTGAAGGCTTCAGATAGTGGAACAGTGCCTTCAAGTGAGTCACTGTCATTGCCTTTGATGTGTTTCTACATCCATTACTCAATCGCCCTGCTATTCAATGCTAATAGCCTTTATAGTTCATAAAGACAAGAAGTAAACAGTAGATGTCTTTGGTATTAAATGCGGCAAAAGAAATGTATAGAGATTAGAAATTACGTTAAGTAACCTGTTCATCGTAGCTTAATGGCGAATATTTCACTCACACTTAGATCAAGTTGTGGCGGTTGAAACTGAGGACATTCTGCTACACTTTATTGTCAAGAAATAAGCTTAATATATTCGATACGAAAAAATACTCAGTAACTTTAAACGTAGGCCGCGTCATTGCTCAAGCGGTTAGTCGCTGGCTTCCCACCGCGGCGGCCCGGGTTTGGTCAAGTTGGATTTGTGGCGGACAAAGTGACGCTGGGGCGGATTTTCTCCGAGTATTTCGGTTTCCCCTGTCAATCTTCATTCCACAAAATTCTCCATCATCATAATCACCCGGGGCAGGCAACAGTAGGCCAATCAATGGCCGCCGAGCCGAGTGGACACAGTTGGACTCCACCCCAATCTAAGCGAATTAAAGAAACTTTAAATATATCCGAAAACNTTAATGGCGAATTTTGCACTCACACTTAGATCAAGTTGTGGCGGTTGAAACTGAGGACATTCTGCTACACTTTATTGTCAAGAAATAAGCATAATATATTCGATACGAAAAAATACTCAGTAACTTTAAACGTAGGCCGCGTCATTGCTCAAGCGGTTAGTCGCTGGCTTCCCACCGCGGATCTGGTCATTTGGGGAGTATAGGGAGTCACCTTGTGTTGGGCTTATTCCTTGTCAAATGAATCCTAAATCCTGCCGACTCTCTAAGATTAAGAAACTGAAGCGAAACAAAGCGTTTCACGGATGCCTCATGTTCAAATTGGGAGTAACAAAGGGGAGGGGGATTCTGAGTATAAATTTTTGTTCGTGAATACAAGTAGGCCTAAATTAAGGTGTTTCTTTTCATGACCTGTTTAATTCACAACGTAAGAAGAGTGAGTCTTGATCACATCGAAATANTCGTGAATACAAGTAGGCCTAAATTAAGGTGTTTCTTTTCATGACCAGTTCAGAAACTGAATGAGAGGAAATGGGTGGAAGGGAAGACAAGAGAACGGCTGCAAAGTGAGAAGAGGTTGGCCAGTGTTTTGATTAACAGACGAATAGCGGAAAATGTGGGTTCTGTCGTCTCTGTGTGAAATGTTTCCGGTTTTTGCTCGCTCGTTTGCTTCCACTGTATTGTTTTCAGCCCTTTCTTTGTGCGCGAATGGCTTTTGTGCAGATCCTAAATTCTGCTTGTACAGCCTTCATGTTCGTGTACTGTTGACATTTGAATTAGAGATTCCTTATGTCAGGTTAACGTCAGGAAGTACGTGAAATTGCGAGAGAAGGCGCTTTAAGCTTATTCTCTCAGAAGTAAAACACAAACAAATCTTGAACATTCCTCATTCCTGCAAATGTTAAATTGACAATTAAGAAAATTGTATACAGAAAACTTCCCGTCTTATGAAATGGGCCCTGTTTCATCTTCATTACACCGTAAGTGTTGGTTTTGATGATGAAATATTGTTTGGAGTTTTAATACATATTATTTTATAACGAGTTTAATAGCAGTATTGAAAAATGATGAATATACAGAGCTCAGCGGGATTATCGTATATATTTCACCATTGCAAAGCAAAATAATAAAGAAAATTCAATTCAATTCTATTCCTTATAACATGCTTACTCAGCAGCCCAAAAAGACCAATTATAAATTAAGCAAGAGCAACAATAGGAAAGAAAACACACAAAAGAAAAAAATAATGCAACTTGTATCATTTAGACAATAAGAGTTCAATTAGTGCAATCACGCCAACCATTATGCGGTTGTATAATATGTAATATATACATATTGTATATACATTGTACACGAGTATATTATGCAGCCATTTTGAATAAATTAATATCTTAATAAATAAGAAAATATCAATATAAATTACGACGAGAGGACCCATACGTCACCGTTCCTGCACACAACAACATAGGCTGAAACGCATCAAGCAGTTGGACAGTTTTTATTTCAAGAGAAGACATTGAACGTGGAAGGGTTTCGGGTATGTCGAGCAGGAATTCGGACACTAACTTGTGGTGATAGTAACTGATCTCAGTTCTTATTTATTTACGTGTAAACTTAGCAGCCCAGAGGCCAATTGCAAAGTGAGCATGAGTAGGAAGAAGAAAACAGCACAAACAAAATACAAAATTAGAAATTTTATACATGACAAGGAAATTAATAATAATAATAATAATGTAATCGTTACTAATTTACGTGCAAACTTACCCCAGAAGCCAATTACAAAGCTAGCACAAGTAGGAAGAACGAAAACCGAAATATTATAACCTGTAATTAAATTCAAGTCCCGAAAAATAAATCTCATATTACGCCATGGGGGTCCTCTTCTTCATGAAACGGTTGCAAGCAAATGAAAGTAAAACACCAAAAGACTTAATTTGCTTTACGCAGTATGCAAAGTTATGTATAATTGTTAGCTAGACCAGTGATGGAGAAACAGGCAACGAAACAGATGACAGTTAAGCATGATTAATAACTTGTAGACTTAAGCTCACCCAGAAACCGGATTAAAGACGAACAAATTGAGGAATAAAACTGTAGATATGAAAAGATTTTTTACATGTTTATGTAAAATATAGGTGAGTGATAAGAAGGAACCTTATCACTCAAATCAAGATATTTCACAAAACTGAACATAGATCATTTGTGTAAATCATCAACGTCTGTTTCAGCACTACATTTCATTTCATTCTACATATGTTATAAACGTTACAATGTTTGTACATGATGTGCTAATGTGTTCTTATTATGTTTATGTAGATCAACGTTCTTTGCTTGAATTATGTTTTGAGACAGGGTCTTGATCAATGAATCAGTATTTATGTTAGATTTCATGTTTCTTATTCGTCATTCTTATTCCTATTTCTGTATACAGTTACCTGTGACGTACACGAGAAGACGTCAGACCTGTCAATCAATGTGACAGAATTGATTATATATTGTTTAGGTTAATATAAATAATATTCTATATGGTAAATCCTTCATATCTGAAAGAAGCGATTTGTTTGCAACGCAGAATATATACATGCGAATGTGATTTATATGATAAAAGTAATGTTTAATGTTGTTACATGTACACTCATTTCTAAGTAACGTGTTGGTAAACAATTCCCACGGAGACCGACTCTTAGTAAACAGTCCGTTGCTAGGTTATGCAATAATAGATGAGGTTGTGTTTTCCATGTCGTCCGCGCCGAGCAACAGTAAGAACGGGGTTCTCTGTGACCAGTTTCTAAGTTACGCATCGGTTCTTAACAACAGAACTGTGTTTTATGTGTGGTTCGTGCCGCGGCTATATAACGAGATTCCCAGAATAATCGAGAGTGACAAAGTTCGTTAAAAGCAGTTATGAGTCAGTCCTAAGCTGGAGGAGTGAGTCGAGAAGAATTTTTAGTTCCGAAATTCCACAGCGATTGAAGGCGAAATAGTAAGATGACTTCATAGTGATTTGAAGTGCTATTTTCTGTGTTCAGAACCGTTGCTAGGAGACGAGTAACGAAGACTGGAAATATTAGTGCGTGTGCAACGGTGGACTGGAAACTGTGTAGAATAGCGATAGCGTTGTAATTCAGTTGTAATTAAGAGCACTTGTAAACGAAGTGCCAATAAATCCAATCATCCGAACTAGAACCAGTTATTTTCGTCACGCGTACCACCCTACACGTGGATACCTTTATCTATAGGTCCATATATGCATTTTATATTTATATACATCAGAAAATATGCATTTGTTTTATAAGACATACGCCCTGGT
This sequence comes from Cryptotermes secundus, assembly GCF_002891405.2. Lineage (NCBI taxonomy): Eukaryota > Metazoa > Arthropoda > Insecta > Blattodea > Kalotermitidae > Cryptotermes > Cryptotermes secundus. The sequence goes on along the minus strand of NW_019725416.1, from coordinate 994,816 downwards.
TTAAGGCGAACAATTTTGTTGTCAGGAAAGTATGCATCTCCATATAAGCAATCTATCTTCCTCTGACGTAACTCGTCCTATGTTCTAGCCCATGGAAATCGTACACGGTGAAGGGGACCCATTTGTGTGCATTGATTCTGCTACGAATTACAATTGATACTAAATATAGGCCTCATATTTTTCTCGGAATATCTACCTAGCTACTTACACGCATGTAGCATACACATAACGAGTCATTTCAAACACAGCAAGGGGGAAAAAAGAAACGATCCTAAGTCGAACCACCAGCTGGCGCGTGTTGTTTGTTTCCATCCGGCTTCAAACCATTTAAGTAAAATTCAATGCGCTGTATATATGTACTGTAATTGTGCCCGTTCCTGAAAACGCTACTGGGAGTTCCAACGTCACAATAAACGGTATACATCTGTATTTACGAAGCAGAAATTGTACTCATTAAAGAGCCGTTACAAATACAGATATATTCAAGAGACATAGACAGACATGGCTTTTGTTGCTGGTGTGGTTAGAGGTTCATAGATTTCGTGGTACATATACTCACTTGACGGTTAGAAATATCGCTCCTGGGTCCGACCTCGGCGAGATTTTTTTTTGTGAAGTTATGTGAAATTCTTACTGACTTAAACCCGTGACTTCTGTATTTTTTTTTTCGCCGCAGCTGTTAAACGTGACAGTAACGACATAAGTACAAATTCTGAGTAACCTAACTGATATGACTTGCAGCAGCCACTAACCAACAGGTCTCATTATCAGACCGTACAACAGACGTTCTATTCAGACTCGTCTGTGTCACGTGTGGTCAACATAGGATATGAACCATGGCCACTGAAATGAATACTAAGCACCATATGTACATAATCTGAAGTGGGCTATCGTGTAGTCACCGTCGTTTCGGAGACAAATTTTGGTTTTATATTCAGATTCGAAGGGTAAGAGAGACAAGTGAAGCGCTTACACTTTGACCCTGAAGTTTGAGGCTGTATGTTCATCCGAAACGTCGGTGAACTTCTACCAGACTACACAGCATCACTTCCCAGAAGATACTACTGTTCGTAATTACCGCTTTGAGAACCTTAATTGACATAAGTTTTATTTTCTCCCTAAATTGTAGGCCGTCTTGGGAGCATCGACGTCTCAACAACCCTGTGGGTCTTCACGACCTGTTACAAGGATAACTTTACCATTTTTATCTTCTTTATTTTATTGATTTCATGGTAAAATGTGCAATATTTTTCATTGCTGGTCTTCCTTTTATATCGGCACTGCTCATGGTCTTCAACTTGAAATAATATATTTGTTTGTCGGTACATTCCTCTTCTTGTAATTCTGAGTCAGCTGACACATTTCTGAGAGTTCCAGGTTTGTGTGGTTACTCGTGCAGTTTACATTAACAGCAATTTTTCTGTTGTTTTTATTTGTAAATATAATAAATTTGCACTAAACCTACATACTTTTCTTGAAGAACCCAGATCCGGTATCTCTGATCTTAAAGTTAAAGCTGAGATGGGAAGGACATGTAGCACATATACGATAAATAATAAATACCTACAAAATATTTATCGGTGAACCAGATTTGGAGAGCCCACTTTGAAGACGTGCATATAAGCAAGGGGATGATTTTAATATAAAGATAATGGCGTGAGGATGTGGACTAGATTCTTCTGGCTCATGATAGGGGCAAATCGCACCTTTACGAACATAGCAAAGAGCATTAAAAAAACTCCGTGTCCTGTAGTCCGCAAGCGAACTATACCGCGACCGCCACTTGTCTTCGAAGTTAATATCAACTTTTGCGGATAGAGGATGTCGCGTGGTCAGCGCAACGGTTCCCCACGGTCCTTAATCTCTGTTTCCTAGACCGGAGCCGCTGTTTCCTTGAAATAGCTCCTCAATTATCCTCACGAGGTTGAGTGGACCCCGTTCCAAACCCACCACTTCTCAGAGAAACTGGTAGCGCCGGGAATCGAACCCGGGACCCCTGAATCTGTAGCCAGGAACTCTGACCACTAGACCACAGAGGCGGTCCTGTGAAATGTATGATAAATTCAAATTGCGAAACGTCAGGCAGCAGTCCGATTTCTCTGGAAACATCATCCAACTTGACCCCCTAACGAACGTATGCAAGTATCTCGCATGACAGGCCTAAGCCGCCACCAAGTCTTTTTCTGGCTCTAAATCAGAGCCAAGTACTAATTTGAAGAACACTATTTTCTGTTGTGCAACGCCTTGGTGGGAAAGTCGGAAGGAGAGAGACCACTGGGAAGACCAAGGCGTAAGTGGGTGGACAATATTAAAATGAATCGTGAAGAGATAGGATGGGATGGTATGGATTGGATCGATCTGGAGGGCTCTTGATNGGATGGTATGGATTGGATCGATCTGGCTCAGGATAGGGACCAGTGGAGGGCTCTTGATAACACGGTAATGAACCATCAGGTTCCGTAAAATGCTGGGAAATTCTTGAGTAGCTGCAGAATTGTCAGCTCCTCCAGAGGGGCTCAGCTCCATGAGTAAGTAAGTAAGTTAATGAATTGGCCGTGTAGTCCGCTAGAAGTTACAGGCGTTTCATAGGAATTACTACCTCTACCTACGGGGTCGAAAAGAAAGCGAAGCTAATAGCCAGCAGGAGACCAAACACTTGGCTTACACCTCGATCTTAAAGTTCCTCTGAAACGTCGGGGAATTTACACCGGACTACACAGCGTTATATTTCAGTAGTGAGGACCTTAAACCTAACAGGTACATAATAATTTTAGTTTAACTCTCAAGTCCAGTTGACATTAGCCGAAAACTAAGGGAAAATGCGAATTAAATTACGTGTAGATTTCTACATAAGTGACTCATGTCAACAGGAATTATTTTTCATACATGTACAAGTATATCCTGTCTTGCATTGTTCAGTATGTGGCGTTCTGTTTTGACTGCCGTCCACTCCGCGCGCCATCTGTCTCCTCACAAGGTGTTGTGCTGGATGCTAGTGACGGCGGCCGAAGTTGAAGGGGCATGCCGAAGGGACGTAATACTAATGAATTAAGGGGGAGGGTTGCATGACGTCACGCGAACAGTTTGTATCTGCTGCTGCATTTCTTGTCCTTCAACAACGACAAAACTACTTCTTACCTATTTGTTTATAGTGAGTCTTTAAAATACGTACTCGTTAAACTGAAATTTGTTTGCCCATGGGCTGTATTGGCATATGCTATATGAATGCTTGGCTTAAACGGCGTGATTTCATGGCTGGGTGCCATATGTCAGGAATATTGCATGGTTCGGATACCAGGTATCGAGTGACCATACTGGTATCTGATTTCAAACTTATCCTTTTTGTGTTTATTTTCTAGTTGTTGTTAACTTCTCGGATTTCCACTGTGGTGACTGTTCAGGCCGTAGTCCTTTGGGCTGTGACACAAATAATATTGTAATGGCATACAACCGTTTCGGAGGAACATGTTGCTTCTCTCTTCAGGGTTAAAGTGAGTGCGGTGACGATGTGCTCGGGGTTAAGTGGGCAGGTTACAAAGAAGGCGGTCACTTGGATAGGAATGGTGGTTAATGTTCTAAGGTAAAGGTAATTAAGAACCACGCCTTGAAAACATGCGGGAGTGGAGCTACAGATTTTTGGATATCGGCGCTGATGGGGGATCAGTGATGACCTTCGCGCCGCGACCGCTTAACAGCCGAGGAAAGAGTGCCAGGTGCCCATTGGGTGGGCCTCAGAACCGCTCTGGACACGGTGAAGAGAAACATCTCTTAAACCCTTGCCGGGAATCGAAATCCGACCATCGAGCCCGTAGCCCGTCACTATACCGATTACTATACTGCATTGTCAAAATTATTTTATAAGGTACAGTGCGTACAATCAAGTGCGCGCCGCGGCTGCAATTTGCCGTGAGTCATACCACCGCAGAACGGATGCAGTCGCGGGGAGTGTTGCAACTCCTCCCCGCGACTGCATCCGTTCTGCGGTGGTATGACTCACGGCAAATTGCAGCCGCGGCGCGCACTTGATTGTACGCACTGTACCTTGAATACACAGCCTTTTGGACAAGTCTATGTTTAGCGAGATCTCCAGCATGGAGATTTTGGTCCCCTCGGACGCTGAAAGTAGGTTCTAGTAGCATTTTAAGGGTGAGGTAACGATCTAGGCCAGCATCCGATGACGATACCTCCGTAGGTACATATGAAGCTACGATTTTTTCTAGGGCATTTGGCTATTCGCAGCGGGAACCGCGGTACAGTGACCAGTACGACCAAGCAATTCGATTCTGGTTATGGACCGCCTCTGGCTACAGATCCAGAGGTCCCGGGTTCGATTCCCGGCGCTACCAGATTTTCTGAGAAGTAGTGGGTCTGGAACGGGGTCAACTCAGCCTCGTGAGGATAATTGAGGAGCTATTTCAAGGAAGTAGCGGCTCCGGTCTAGAAAACCGTTCCGTTGCGCTGACCATGCGACACCCTCTATCCGCAAAAGTTGATACTAACTTCTCCGACAAGCGGCGGTCGCTCGGTCGATATAGTTCGCTTGCGGATCACAGGCCACGGTATATGTTTTAGGTGGCAAGGAATTTTCCTTATCTACGAGTAAAATGGCCAGACCGGCTCCGAAGACCACTCATACAGGTACACCCATCCAGTGGGCACTCGACTTGAAGACGTTGAGACGTGAGACTGGACGCTTACCTGCATCTAGCTTCGAGGTTAAGAATGCGTGGAGCTCTACCTCCACTTCCGAATATCTTAACGGCTTAAGCACGGCGAAGACTATATCTTCACTTATTGTAATGGGTGGCGTGATAATACAAAGGCCTACCCTGCCTTGTGGCTCACCTTCTTTCGAATGGGACGATGTTCCTAGGATTCTGTTGTTGATGTGCCAATAGACTGGTTACTAATGAAGTCGTGATAGCGGTGAGCTAGATGGACGCGGGCCCCCTGGGGGACTTTACCCTGAAGAGTTCAAGTAGGTTCTTCTTAGCAGGAGGGCATGAAGTGTTGAAATAAAATCAAAACATTTTCTGCTCGGCGATGAAAAGGAAGAGCGTCATGTTGTCGCCCTTCTCGCCCCAGCTCGACGTTCTCTTGATCGGCCAGTTTAAAAAGAACGCTTAGAAGGAACAGAAGGAAGAAAAAAAGCTGTGCGAGATTGAAGGCTCTCCGCTGCGCGAGGAATTGTTATAGTATGTCAAAGAATGATATCGGCAGGTGGGGCAGGAGACCCCTGTGGACTTTACACGGCTTCAGAAACAAAACACTGGAAGAACTCGCATGCGCTGTGCTAAGTCTGTACCGGGAATGCGGTCCAATCATTAACATAGTCTCATTTATATGGGACGAGAATCCATGGGGTTTTTTGCTTTTTTTTAATACTGCGAAATGCTTCACATTCATAGTTTGGCTGCGATTATACATGTCGCATAGTCTTCTTGTCAGTGGGTCGTTAGAATTTTACATGTTCATAGCTAGGATGACCATTACGTAAAATGGCTGAAATAATCTGCAGTTAAAAAGAAGAATCTTGTTTGGTTTATCCCAGTTCAGATGACATGCCATTATTGCTTGATTGTAGGCAATCAGATCTCTTTACAAATAGTAATTTCCTCGGAATAATTTCAACCAGTTTTTTTTATACAATGGATGAAATGTTACAGCAGGATACTAAGGCGTTTATAATGTTACATGAATCAGAGGTTCTTCTATTACCTGTCATGTCCAATCATACAGCTCTGTTCCCTGCTAACGTAAATTAAGTTGACTGTTCTTTCACTTTCTAACGTAACTGTTAAAGGAAACCCAGGTTTTAACTTTGAAGTTGGTAGTTTTCCTCTGTATGTTCTTATCTAGGAGGAAATATAGACGGACCACAGCTACTGCAAGAAATTGGTTCCTTTAAAAGGGAATTATGGATTTAGTGTATGTTTGGTTTCAGGAAGAGAAACATAAGAAAATGACTTAGATATATTACCTGGGAAGGAATTTTAAAACCCCCTTTGTGATGAAGATTCGATCAGTCCATCAGAAAGGACAGCGCGTGGACGGTGAAGGGAGCCGGAAGGAGCGTCCCTCCAATGCGCATTCGCAGTCGAGTGGACGAGCTCTCGGCTGCTCACGTGACTCTGTCTAGTCCAACTGCGCACAGAACTTTGCCATTACGACGGACCACGCACAACACGTGGATCAAGAGTTGTTTGAAGCGTTTCATGTGTTATCGAAGGTCAATTTTTATGCACTAGAACATCACCTAACGAATTTGATTTTCCTTCTCACGCGCATCTTCCATAAATGTTGGGCAGAGGGAGTAGAAACCATATTCAAGATGTGCCCCATCTTTCATATAAGGTGCATGGTATCTTGTTCTGGTTTTCCCATGTTCACAGTTCCCATAAATATCATCACAAATGACCGTTTCCGGACATAGACCTATTTTAATCCTTGCGAAGTTCATCAGCAGTCCCAGTCCTCTGTTAACCATGAATACACTTATACACTGCTCCAGAATATAAGTTTAAGCATTGGAAACATTTGCTGATCGGGTATAGCTCAGTCGGCTGGACGGCCGGATTTCTATCCCCGGAAGGGCAAGAGATTTCTCTCTGCTCCACAGGGCCCAGACCGCTCTGGGGCTCACCCAGTCTGCTGTGCATTGGAAAACGGGGATGAAGAGGTAGGGACGTAATACTGACCACTGAACTCCATCAAATGTCGAGGTCAAGAATGGTGGAGCTATACCTCGTGTGACCAAGTGTCAGAACGTAAGCCTAGAAATACCAAGATAATTTTTTCCGACATATTTCTGAGGAGGGCTTAAGTGTTGGCTCAGTTTACGCACGAGCTTCGTCTTGGCTTTCATATGTAAGTTTTTTTTTTCCTTGGCACTACAGCCCCAGTGGGTAAGGCCTACCTCCATGAACTTCTCCGTTCACTTTGATTTTTCTAGATCTTACACATTCTGTAGGATTCCTTGGGCGGGTGATCAGCTCGTCGCAAGGCCTCTACCTGTACACAAACACAGAAAAACGCACACACACAAAGTAAAAACATCCATTCCCTGAGTGGGATTCGGTCTCACGATCCCGGTTTCCAAGCGAGCGAAGACAGTACATGCCTTAGACCGCTCAGCTACCGTGACCGGCTCATATGTAAGTTTACAGAGTCAAAAAGACATTTAAGAGCTATCAAACGACGCATAATTCAGTGGAGCTTCAGAGAGTGTAACTTCTCTAAATTTACCGACCCTTGTACGTCCCTGAATTCGAATATGTTCTCTTGGACCTGATACACACTTTCACGAACTTTTAAACAACAGGCGAGAGTTGTTCTACTTTTGACATTGTGTTCCGAATAAGACTGTCATTGTAGAATTCAAAGTGATGTCTCCTTTAAAAGGGTCTGAAGGAATTGCCCCTTTTGTTTTCACAGTTGTAGCTGTAAAGTAATTCAGCAACATATTAGTTATGGGTCCGAGGAAGTCGCCGTCGCTCTCTGTTCTATGGCTAACATTTCCGGTATGTTTAACTTGAATTACATAGCTGAATTCTCTCTCTGTCTCTCCTTGTTTGTTGCTTCAGCAGTGCATTCAATTTCACCTTCTTGCGTTAGACAATAGCATCATGGAAGTGGAAAAAGGCAGCGTCATTCAGGTATCTACGTGAACTTGTATTGGAACTGCATCCGAGTTGTTGCGCAAAGCAGCTCTTGAATTGTAAGGCTATCTGGAACAGCTGGCGCCGTGCGTCTGACACAGATGAAAGAGAGGTAACTCATTTCTCACTGCCAGGTTATCGCCAAATTCTCAGAGACTCGTTTTTTTTTATTTCCGACAGCAAGAAAAAAAAATTGCAGTTCCNCTCTCTCTGTCTCTCCTTGTTTGTTGCTTCAGCAGTGCATTCAATTTCACCTTCTTGCGTTAGACAATAGCATCATGGAAGTGGAAAAAGGCAGCGTCATTCAGGTATCTACGTGAACTTGTATTGGAACTGCATCCGAGTTGTTGCGCAAAGCAGCTCTTGAATTGTAAGGCTATCTGGAACAGCTGGCGCCGTGCGTCTGACACAGATGAAAGAGAGGTAACTCATTTCTCACTGCCAGGTTATCGCCAAATTCTCAGAGACTCGTTTTTTTTTATTTCCGACAGCAATATAAAAAATTGCAGTTCGTTTTGATTAATTTGTATCTCAGTTCTTTTCTCCGTCATTTTAACTCACTTCTGTACATCCTTGCTATGGTATCCTCGTGGTTATTAACGTTAAGCCATTGTTACTTATAGCGTGGTATTTACGCTTTAGGAATTAGCTCCATTACTTTAAGATGTATTCACATTTTCCATATGCATTCGTTTAGTGAACATGTACTATATACATCTCATTTATATATTCCATAGATTATATTCTAACATTCAGAGGACGATAATTATGTTTGGATCTTCGAAAGTTAGGAATTTTCATATGTCAGCTTAAAGAAATTCGACGTAAAGTGGACAGATCGGTTACCTCTGGATACAGGCTACACGCTAATGCAGTTTTGGGTTCCATGTATAAAAGTTTTGGAGTTTTTCAAATAGCTGAATGACCGTTAGCATTTCATAGATGATTTCTCTTTATGGACTTTTCTTCAGGAAGAACTTGCTCTGTGTATTTGACAAAGTTCTGTGTTTGTTTCATGTAAAGTAGGAATTATATGCCTAATTTATCTTTAATAACGTAAATAAAATTCCCCTGACAGTGATAAAAATGGCCTCCTCAGTAACATCTCATCGAAGTGCGTAAATTAATTTCGGAGTTGAAATGCTGCGGATAGGTAGCACTTCACAAATTTCGGAGTTGAAATGATGCGGACAGGTAACACTTCACAGATTTCGGAGTTGAAATGATGCGGACAGGTAGCACTTCACAAATTTCGGAATTGAAATGATGCGGACAGGTAGCACTTCACAGATTTCGGAGTTGAAATGATGCGGACAGGTAGCACTTCACAAATTTCGGAGTTGAAATGATGCGGACAGGTAGCACTTCACAGATTTCGGAGTTGAAATGATGCGGACAGGTAGCACTTCACAAATTTCGGAATTGAAATGATGCGGACAGGTAGCACTTCACAGATTTCGGAGTTGAAATGATGCGGACAGGTAGCACTTCACAAATTTCGGAGTTGAAATGATGCGGACAGGATGCCCTTCACAGATTTCGGAGTTGAAATTGTGCGGAGAGTTAGTCCTTCACAGAAATGATTGCATTTTTTACGTTTCATGCAAGCAAAGCATGATAAAGCGTAAAGAGTCGTGAGATGAATATTCTATTTCGACTAAGTTAAGGTGACAAAAGACGGTAAAGTTACCGCTGTGATTTATTAAGCACCACACCATGAAGGCATATGGTGAAGTGGAGGTGTCCGTTCATGCATTCTTAACCTTGCCACTAGAGGTAGTCTCCGGGGAAAGGGGGCCAGGTACCCACTGGATAGGAGGCTGGGTGGGCCATGAAGTCGGGCTCAACTCCCTTGGAGAACAGGAAAAAAAACCCTTCCCCCNTGGGAGGGGGGGGGGGGGGGGCGCGAAGGCCGGCCCAACCCCCCTGGGAAAAAAAAAAAAAAACCCCCCCCCCCCCCCCCCCCGCAGGAGATCGAAAGCCGAATGCTGAGTCCTCCAGCCGGTATTCTGTTCACTACATCGACGGATGTATAAAGGCTACTACGTGGTAGCGTAGTTGGTTGAGGCAGTATGCTACAAGCCGGAAGGTCGCGGGTTCGAGTCCCGTTGAGGTGGATTTTTTTTAATTTACCTAATCCTGCCGCACTATGGCCCTGAGATCGACTCAGCCTCTAACAGAAATAAGTACCAGGAATCTTCCGTGGGGGGGGTTAAAGGGCGGTCGGCGCGTAAGGCTGACAGCTTCACCGCCATCTCTGGGCCGATTGTTTAGAAAATGTGGGAGCCTCGACATATCACAGTCCTATGCTCCTTCACGGCCTGTTACAGATATAGCTTTATCTTTTTTTTTACCTTCATCTATTCGTGTAGTGTCTCTGTATCCATATATGATTTGAAGTTCGCTTCGTGATGAAACGAAGTGCCCTACACGTAGGCTATCGATAAACTTACCTTCCCTTCCTCGAGGATTTCCTGCCTGAAGAATAAAGTCAGCTGGTCCGGTTTCTGCATTTTTCCAGATCTCGGATCTTTATCTGTGTGTGTGTGTGTGTGTGTATGTGTGTAAGCAAGTATGTATGTTTTTTCCTGCTGTTTATCTACTCATGTAAATGGATAAGAACTCCATTACTCCCGTACCACTTATCAGTCTCTCATGTACACTGTTAAACATGTGCATTATAGCGCGAGGTTATCCACATGCCTGAAGCATATGCAGTCTTGTGCCGCGAATATTTTTTCTGTAGGCATAAGATTGCTAAAGCTGAGTGACAGTAGCCGTAGGCCCTACAGAGGATTCCGTGAGATCTTGATAGACATTCTTCCGTTGACGAAATTGCCTATGTATCTGATAAGAGCTCTTAAAGTTCACCACCGTCAACTTAAAAGTCCAACAGTATGTCTCTTACTGAGGCAATTCAACTAAGTTTCCATATAATTACTCGGTTTATGTCCTAAATCGTATTTTGACATACTGTTTCCGTTTGCTCCAAACTCCATGTAGCAGAGTTCTCCCTGAGATATTCAGCTAGTGAAGAAATTTCCAGGCTTTTTCAGAACTGGAAGGTCCATTACCGCGTTTGCAAGAGCTCACAGGTGGATTTGATTCAGAGCCGCTTGAATCCACGTTGTCGTCTCTCCATCTCTCCCTAAAGTCTTTTATAATCATGCTTGTCTGCACCTAGGTCTCTTCAGGTTTCCCGAGTAAAATGATCTACACATTTCTTACTTTTTCCATGCCTTGCAGATGCCCTATACCCGTGCAATACGCTTAGGTTTAATCACATAATATTTGGCGAAGAATATAACGTTATGAAGCTCTTCAGCCTTCAGTTCTGTGAAGCTTCTTATTATTTCCTCTCTCATTGATCCAAAAACACTCTTTCCCCCAGGATTCATTTCAGAGACTTACAACCTATGTTCTTTGCTGAGATGAAACGGCAAATTTCACACCCACATAGAACAAAAGGTAAAATTATAGCTTTTTAATGTTTTAATCTTTAAAGTTTTGGACATGAGGTATTATGGAGGAGGGAGACGTAATATTCTGAACTGAACTTGTTGCAAAAGATCGTCAGATACTGCCCGAACACACGAGCTGTAGACCCCAACCAGAGACACACGCCATGCCGCCTCAACTAGGATCTTGATCCGTGACATTTCCGAACCAAATTTTCTGTTCGATGTGTGTTCGTTATACAAAGACTTCCTATTTCAGTTATCTACTGAAACAGCATTCTGTAAGAATTTTATTCTTTTTCTATCGTTGCCTCTATCTGAGACCCAAACATCCGCGATGTTTTATCTTAAGATATCTTCACTTTCCCTGGGAACATCAATTCGAACATGTACAAAAATAAAAGGTTAAACAATACGTGTAACAGGCCGTAGAGGCCGATAGGTTTGTGAGACGTCGAGGCTCCCACAGTTTCTACTCAGTTGGCTCTCGGATGGCTGTGAGGTCAGTCTTAGGCGACAGCCGTCTTGAACCCCCAGGAGGATTCTTGGTACTCATTTCTGTTAGAGGCTGAGTCGACCCCAGGGCCATAGTGCGGCTGCCAGAATTAGGTCAATTATAAAATGTAATCACCTCTTCTGGAATCGAACCCACGACCTTCCGGCTTGTAGCATAGTGTCTCAACTACTCTACCACGTGTCCCCAGAGCCTGTACAAAGAAGGGGGAAATGATGTAGTTGATGTATTTTATTACTTAGTTTTCTTGGTTTGGTTGTTAGAGATTATAGTAAAACTGAAATTTCTTCATTAATTGTTTCCAATAGAATACTCGTCAAATAATTATTCCAAAACGTGCCCACAGTTTCTGAAGTTTTATCCCAATTTCTCTTACAATCTCCTACTGTATCTGTCATAGTACTTGATAGGACATGTAGATTCTAAAGGGTCCTGACGATGGTGGATGTCACACAGAATTACTGGGGTTTTGGACATTTTCCATCGTCCGGAATTCTAGGCAATAGAGGACACAACGTTTCAGAAATTGGATCTGTTTCCGAAACGTCGTGTCCGCTATTACCTCAAATTCCGGACGATGGGAAAAGTCAGAAACCCCAGTAATTCTGTTTGATAGGACATGCTATTTTGTTCTTAGTTTATGAAACGACGATTATTCTACTGCGTAGGTTATAGGCCTTTAGCTTCGAAATGGACGGTTTATTATAAATTGGGAATTATTTGAACAGAAGCAGAACTTTCGGTTAGCTGTCCGGGCTTCGTGCCCAGAATCGGAACTGGTGCCTACAAAATATAAGGTAAAAAGTACTAACCACTGAAGCGCGACGTTCAGTTATATGCCTGTTTTGCTCTCACGCAGATACAGAAATAATTAACGACTATATATTCTAGCAGATTCTTAATATAATTCTGTTTTTAATATGAGAGGCCAGAAGGTTCATACGCTACCAAATAAGGCAAAACTAAGCTTACGATAAGAGCCGTGCCATAGCTCAGGCGGTTAGTCGCAATCTTTCCACCGCGGCAGCCTGGGTTAGATCCCAGGTCAGGTTCTGTGGGATTTGTGGTGGACATAGTGGCATTAAGGCAGGATTTCATCCTCTGCCAGTTCTCCACAAGCATAATCTATCATGCAAGGCATGTACAGTAGACCAAATAGCAATCCACTGTCTCACCCCACCCTAAGAAATAATAATAATAATAATAATAATAATAATAATAATAAGAAGAAGAAGAAGGAGAAGAAATATAAGATACACATTCCTTCATTCCAATTGCTTACTATGATTATTTTCGTTAGTACAAATTCCAAAATGTGAATAGATGTTTCTTTCTGGTACACTAAATTAACCCGTGATAAATTTTTCATTAATTTAAATGTAAATTTTGGTCAAAGGTATCAGGACTGATATACATTGTATGCTGTAGTTAGTACTTCTTAATGTTTGTGAGCCGGTCACGGTAGCCGAGCGATCTAAGTCATGTACTGTCTTCGCTTGCTTGGAAACCGGGATCGTGGGTTCGAATCCCTCTCAGGGCATGGATGTTTAGTTTGTGTATGCTTTTTTCTGTGTTTGTGTACAGGTAGAGGCCTTGCGACGAGCTGATCACCCGCGCAAGGAGTCCTACCGATTGTGTAAGATCTAGAAAAACCGATGTGAACGGAGAAGTTCATGGAGGTAGGCCTAGGCCCACTGGTGCTGTAGTGCCAAGGGGAAAAAAATGTTTGTGAAGACATTGGAGTAATGATAGAAAACCGCCTTAAAGTTACGTTCATTTCCGCGGCAATCTGTCTGACGCCAGCAACTCATGTCTTGCTGACGCTACTCTGAGAACTGTGACGTCACTAAGCAGGCCATCTATTTATAGGTAAAAGACCCTAGTCATAGAAGAAAAATGCCTCAATCAAGAACAATAGAGCCATTGTTTCTATTTAGTGCAACTGGAGGCCAACTCAAACCGACAGATTTCACTGCTTTTAATTAATAATTTAGCAGTGTAGAGTGCACGCAGAATACTGATGTGTTGTCATACTGCAGTAAACTAAAGTAGTCCAAGTTTCTTGGTATTATGATGAGAATGAACAGCACTAGGAGCTCAGTCCGGTCATAGTTAAGTCTGTTTCAGACAGGACATGTAGTCAGTGATGTTACTGACTTCAGGCTGCATGCCCGGCAGGAGCAGGAGTTATGCTATTCGTCAGCACACCTGAGTGACTCCTGGACCTACGAGGCCTCCTGCCCAGTGGACTTTCCCTCTGGAAGTAAATCAGCCGAAAACTAAAATGAATTATTCGTCTTCGTCTTGAAAGCGTGGAGTTTTATATGCCCTGTGTATGTTTACGGACCGCCTCTGTGGTCTAGTGGTCAGAGTTTCTGGCTACAGATCCAGAAGTGCTGGTTCGATTCGCGGCGCTACCAGATTTTCTGAGAAGTAGTGGGTCTGGAACGGGGTCCACTCAGCGTCTTGAGGATAATTAAAGAGCTATTTCAAGGAAATAGCGACTCCGGTCTAGAAAACCGAGATTATTGGCCGTGGGGATCCGTTGCGCTGACCACGTGACACCCTCTATCCGCTAAAGTTGGCACTAACTTCGTCAACAAGCGGCGGTCGCTCGGTAGGTATAGTTCGCTTGCTGTCTACAGGCCACGGAGTTTGTTTTTTGTTTGTGTACGTTTACGTTTGTCTTTGTTCTGCCGCTGATTACTTCAATAATAATTTCATACCATGAGTAGTGGTAATTTTTCTTGTGAAAATAAGACTAATGTTTCAGCCACCCGAGACTGAGTAGTTGTGCTCGTGTTAAGTAGGACCTGAACTTGTAATCTGAGGAAGTACCCGTCCGCCCTCAGGTATTTATCAGCCGGTGACGAAGGCATTGTTTGCGGGTAGAGGCTGTACACCACGATGATGTCTTCTAGACTCATTAGCTATGATACCTTAAACCGCTAAACAAACAACGAGAGGAAATATCCAAGCTATTAGAGATGGTTTCTAAGAACTCTGTTGTGTATGTAGTAATACAGTAGGAGGTTTTAAGACGTTTACAACAAGTTAAGATTACCCCTGCGGCGTTGAAATAGGAACTTGTTTAGAATCTGAATTGGAGCATTTTATTTGTAAAGCTTCGCGATACTGAAAATACCATTTCACAATTGTGTTTGATTTACAATCGATCTGAACAAATCAGCAGCTCCATGATGGTCGCTTAACTGTATACTCGGCTGCGACGTTTGGCGTCGTGTTGGTTTCCGAAAACGCCGTGACTTTCCTTTGGATCCGCCCTCCTTAGTGCAGTCTCTCTGTATCCGACTTCTTGATAGCAGTTTTGCGAACGTGTTTGGGTAAATTGGGATGTTTCCGTTACTCGTTAGCGTGGCTTCACATAGCGAGATTAGTTGAGTTGTCACAAAGTCTGACCGTCTCTGTGGGCTAGTGGTCAGAATTCCTCGCTACAGATCCAGAGGTACAGAGTTTGATTCCCGGCGCTACTAGATTTTTTCTGAGAAGTAGTGGGCCTGGAACGGGGTCCACTCAGCCTCGTGAGGATAATTGAGGAGCTACTTGAAAAGTAACGGCTGTGGTCTAGATTAACCAAGATTAACGGCCGTGGGGGATCCGTTGCGCTGACCACGCGACACCCTCTGCCCCCTAAAGTTGGCACTAACTCCGCCTACAAGCGGCGGTCGCTCGGTCGGTATAGTTCTCTTGTGGGCTACAGGCCACGGAGTTTCTTTTTTGTCACCAAGTCTCGGGGTATACTCGGAGAATGGAGACGTCGTAAATGACGAAGGATACGTTAGAAGAAACTTGCCCGGATAATCTACTTCCTAATTAAACCGCAACACTTCTAGAAGCCACGTTGCTAATTCACACACGCAATAACTTATTTGTTTGTTCAGTAATATACGTCATAATAAACACAGTTTACAGTACAATAAGGACAGATTACACTTTGGGTGGACACTATTTGCATTTGCTGGTTAACAGAGGGTTTGCTTGTCTAAGTTAGGCCCAAATCATTTAGCGTAATAGTGAGCTTTAAGACTTTGATGTCATCAGATCATTGAATGATATCCCCATGATTCACAAGCGTATATCAACAATTCTAACTTTGAATCTTGACACAGTTTTGAGTTCACTTCACTCAGCGCTATACTTTGAACATCAGGATGCATATCGCCAACAAATTCTCTGACTTGGCTGATTTTTAATTCGCTTATTGGGGGTGGAGTCCAACTGGGTCCACTCGGCACGGCGACCACTGATTGGCCTATTGTACCTGCCCAGGGTGATTATGATGATGGGAGAATTTGGTGGAATGAAGATTGGCGGGGGAATCCGAAGTACTCGGAGAAAACCTGCCCCAGCTCCACTTTGTCTACCACAAATCCCACTTGACCAGACCTCGGGATCGAACCCAGGCCGCCGCGGTGGGAAGCCAGCGACTAACGGCTTGAGCTATGGCGCGGCCTGTCTTCATTAAGCACAGGGACAACTTAACCTTCATTATTGCCTTATAAATGTCGTGAGCATATGGCGCTTGAAATATACGAGAGATTGAAGTAGGACTTGAACTGAGACCTGTTCTTTTATCTGGCCTCTCGTGTCATGTAGGTATATCCATACAGATAATCTTCATTAAGGTAGAATGCATTTTTACTTTTAACGTGGACCTCTGTGGACCTTATAAATGTCGTGAGCATATGACGCTTGAAATATACGAGAGATTGAAGTAGGACTTTTAACTGAGACCTGTTCTTTTATCTGGCCTCTCGTGTCATGTAGGTATATCCATACAGATAATCTTCATTAAGGTAGAATGCATTTTTACTTTTAACGTGGACCTCTGTCTCCTTTTAAATAGCGGAGTCTGTATTGCATAAGACCCATGTGATGTGGGTGTGCTGCTTCGAAACTGTTATGCTGGTTGTCACAGCCCGATGTGGCAGAACAGCATGTCCAATGCTCCTTTCAGTAACACGACCATTCATTCGAAACAGAAAACACGCCTCCACCAAAACATACGGAAGGAACATTTTACTGGGCCTCATATTTTCTTGTGTCGTTGGTTGGTTTCTCGTTCTTTTTATAAAGCAGGCGGACTCGGCTGGCAAAGCTCTTAAGACAGGCGGGCGAACCAAATTACTCGAAGTAGTTGTGCCAACATTTCTCAACCCTCACACTTGACGTCGTCGCATTTCATTCTCTGATGAACCGTGTCGCTTGTGCGTTTTTGTAGATGCACTGTCTTATCATTCTTGGCCACTTCTGGCACCAAGAACTCACACATCAAGCACTCCAATAAACTTTTTAAACCATTATATTTCATTAGTTACATCAAAATATATTTCTCCACCTGTCATTAAGTGCGTCAGTTTATAACTTCGGAGATGAATACTGCGCCGGTCACAGTAGCCGAGCGGTCTAAGGCATGCGCTATCTTCGCTCGCTCGGAAGCCGGGATCGTGGGTTCGAATCCCACTCAGGGCATGGATGTTTGTGTGCGTTTTTCTGTGTTTGTCTACAGGTAGAGGCCTTGCGACGAGCTGATCACCCGCCCAAGGAGTCCTACAGAATGTGTAAGATCTAGAAAAATCGAAGTGAACAGAGAAGTTCATGGAGGTAGGCCTAGGCCCACTGGGGCTGTAGTACCAAGGGGGAAAAAAAAGTTAATGAGGCCGTGCGATTCGTATGTCTAAACCAGAGTAGGTGAGTGCCAGTAGTAGGAAAATGACGACTTAAAAGCGAAGGCCCAGGTTGGTAACCAAATTTACTTTTATCAAGAAAGAGGTATTAATAACACTGCCAGATACTAAATGATGTGAAAGAATCAGCGTCGTTTAAATAACATCTTACGTGAAAATCTATCCAGCAGCTTCCGGTGTGTTGATAATTGATAAAATTTTCAGTTTCATAATGGCGGACTGAATCCAGTTTTTGTGTCTCAGTAGCTCCAGAAGCTGGTCCTAGATCTAGTTCTAGATGTTAGTATTATGGACTATTTCATATATTGTGAGTAATAGTCAGTGATATGAAAGCTGTGTTTCCTATGTAGAACCTCGAAGAATCTCGAAAGATAACGAGATGCTATGAACCCTGTAATATTTGAAGATGAAAGTAGACCTAATTAAGAACTTTACGAGCAGGTTGAGTGCTGAAGACACCAGCAGTATGAACAGGTATTAACCTGACGACATTTGCTGGTGTAGTATCATTTTGATCCATATCATTCGCTGCTTTAGATCTGCATCTGCCTAATCGAAAGAAAAAAACACGTGGAATAAAACGTGGATATTTTCATGACTTCCCTTAGTCACTTTTTCTGGATAGTCTCTTTCCAAAAACAGAGAACCATGTATGCGAAGATAGAGGTGTGGATAGAAGTGACGAGAAGACGTAAGAAGATGCTGGATGACCTTGGGGACAGAATAGGATATTCTCATTTGAAGGAGAAAGTTCTAGATCGCATCAAGTGGAGGAACTGTTTTGGAAGAGACTGTGGACCTGTCGTCTTGACAGATTACTGATAAATGAATGAATTTTCATGACAAATTTAAATCCGATTGATTTCATCTGGCTAAGGATCGAGACCAGTGGAGGGCTCTTCTGAATACGCTAGTGAAAATTCGCGTTCTATAAGACGTTGAGAAGTTTTCAGCATATAAGCGACTGGCAACTTCACAAGAAGTACTCTCATCTCCATGGTGTTAGTTTGTTAGTTAATGTCTACAACTTTAGCTTGAAGCATTTTCTGTTATAATAGCGATGTTGTAAGGCAAAACAAGTTATGTAGTCTGTCGCCTATGCACTGCCTTCTAATGACGTTGGCAACAACAGAATATATAAATTTATGCACTCTAGTTTCTGCACTGTTAATAGCTTTGTAACCCTACATTCGTATCTGCAGAAAGTGATGTTCACGGATGGTAATGAACACAAAATTTCTTGCTTTTCTAAAGAAACTTGCTGCTGCGGGAGAAAGAGGGCTTTCGGTGTTGATCACCGACTGAACATTTTTAAAACCAGTTTTACTCACATTTCAAGAAAAAGAAAGAATCACTAGCCCAGCCTACCTTTACTCATAAAGAGTTATAATTTCTGAGTGATGACAGTCTGTGTTAATTGTTAATTTCAATTTTATGACTAAATTCGGTATCTGATATGAACTCCATATTACTGTGACATGACGCCTGAAAGCAGAAATAGCTCATTGCTAGTCAACGGCTCGGTAAACACATTCCCGCCGAAGCGAACGCACAAAACAGCATAAGAGCGGTATTCTCTGTGGTCATCGTCGTGCTAATTGCTACGCAACGGTGCAGTAAACACATTTCTGCATCAGTGAATCAACACGCAACTATAGAGGAAGCGATGTTTTCTGTGGGGGCCGCCCGAGACTATATAACGAGGATCTCCGGCATCTAGAATTAGAATTGAGAGAGTCTCCGGAATTGGCAGCTGGCTGAACAATTGAGAAGAAATGGCAAGAAAGGAATTAGGCTGTGCAAAGAAGACTTAATGTGCTACAGTGACATTGAGGTAAAAGTAAGCTGTCCCTGTGCCTAACTTAGCACTGCGCCATGCAGGCGTATGGGGGAGTGGATGTATAGGTCCACATTTTCTTGACCACGGCACTAGTTGGAGGTGAGGCCAGTGAGAATGTTATGAATTCGTTGCCAGGATACGACTAGTGAAGACGAACACTAATGTATATAATAGTGAACTGTGAAGTGTAGAAATAGCGATAGCACTCGAATTACGTGTAGTTACGGGTTGATTGTATAAGGTGTCAATAAATCCAATCCAAAATCCGTCTATAAGTTACCGACACCGCCACCTCCACACGTGACAATACATGTATATTAAAAGCGTAATGCGTCAGTGTGATTTTCATATTAATCCGTTGTAACATTTTGAATGGTATTGAAAGTTTTGTGTAATTCTGCTTTCGGTAAATCTTACACGTAAAAATTTTATTATAAAGATTGAAGTATTTTTTAGTATTATATTTCTAAATGTAAAAAGTAAATCATAATGGTTAAGATCTTAAGCAAAGCAATCGTGTTCTATTAATAGTTTGCGTAGTATTCATGTATTGTTTATTAATTATAAACAAATAATTGATTTGAAGAAAGTTGTCTTCTGGGTTTAGGCACCGTGTATTCTTCGTTTTGGCCGACGTTTCGGAGGAACGTAGCGCCTCCATCTTCAGAGCAGTTGAATAGCTGCGGAGAGCAGTAGCTGTTCCTCCGAAACGTCGGCCAAAAACGAAGAATACACGGTGCCTAAACCCAGAAGACAACTTTCTTCATTGTCATCGCCGTGAAAACCTCAAAACTTACAAAATAATTGATTTATTTGTTAATATGACAACATATTTAGACCTGTGTTGATCATCTTCAGGTGAATATTTACAAATAAAAAAAATACAAACTAATGAACCACATACTATAATTTAATTTTTTTAAACATTCAACATTACATTTCAACGAAATGTTTGAATGTTCCAATGAAGTGGAGTTACAATATGCAATTCATTATTTCTATTTATATTTATGTGTAAATGTTCACCTGATAATGATCAACATTTAATCGAAATATATTGTGATTTTAAGGAATAGAAACAAGTAATTCTTTACTATAGGATTCTGACGATGGTGTATAACACACTGACTGTCGGACTTTATCCATCGTCCTGGTTTTCGAGATAACTAAACAAACACGACGTTTCGGAAACTGGATCTGTTTCCGTCTTTCTAAGGGACCCAACAGAATAGGTGTTTTCGCTCACCTGAGGACGGAAACAGATCCAGTTTCCGAAACGTCGTGTTTTTTTTAGTTATCTTGAAAACCAGGACGATGGATAAAGTCCGAAAACCCAATATCTCTGAAGTAATTCTTTATAATCAACATACCATGTATGAATGTTGTGTGGACTGCTAATAAAACACAGTGGGACTTAACCACATGTGACAGGAGGCGAAGAGAAAGATTCAAGCAAAGCTCACTTTTCCTGCAGACTCGCTTTGAACAGAACTAGCTGAAGTGAACGTACGGAATGCAGTATGCTTATCTAAGCCGCAGAGATAAACAGTTTTCAATAAGGAAGTAATGGCAGTGGGCAGGCCTAACTGCTGTCCTGTTATCGGTGGACGGCTTACAGCAGCGACAGCGATACAGGAACCTGCCTCTCTCTCTCGGGATTCCTTGCTGTTTTCTGCATATATCGCCTGCCTGTCTCCTCTTGGCATCTTCGAACGTAACAGCATCAAAAATAGTTTCACTTCCCATCCAAGTTGTCGCCTGCTTCCCCGCCATCTATTCCTGACTGAACTCACTGAAAAACACTTTTCTTTTCTTTCTTATTTGTTTCTTTTCTTCTTCGGCTTCTGAGTTTTATATTCTCTTCGGTGTCTGCTGTTTTGTGACATACTTCTCTTCTTCTGGATGCCTGACAAATGCGTAGTCAATTCCGCAATTTGCTGTTCAGTTTCGGCTACTGGAAGGTGTTCTTACACAGAGACCAAGCGAGATGACTGGGGCGGTAGTCTTCCGGATTGTATTCGGGAGGTGCTCCTTTCGATTCACGGTCGGGACACCGACTTACGTGACTGAAGTTTTTCATAATTTTCTTTAGCCATTCCTGGTAGATTCTAGAATAGCACCTTGAAATAGGCCATGAACCCTTGCTATAGTCCAGGCGGTTACTCGCTGGCTTCCCACCGCGGCGGCCCGGGTTCTAGCCGAAGTCAGGTCATGTGGGATTTGTGGTGGACAAAGTGACACTTGGGCAGGTTTTATCAGAGTTCTTCGGTTTCCCCTGCCAGTTCTCATCCCACCGACTGCTCCGCACTTATTATCTATCACCTGGTGCTGGTACAATAGGCCAATAGTGGCCGACGTACCAAGTGGGCTCAGTCTCACCCCCCCCCCAAGATACCAATAAAAAGTAACTAAACTAGGCCATGAACGGTTTTACATTTATTGTATACTCATAATCCTACCAGTCGTCGCTATATCGTCTGAGATACTTACAGTGTCGTTAAATTATCTATCTATCCCTGTTACTCCCACTTGGAGCATTAGGGCATCCATGTAACCCTTCTTTCACTTCAGTTTCTTAAACTTAGACAGTCGGTAGGACTTCTTCGATGGGGGATCAGCCAGACGCAAGGCCGCTACGTATACAGGACAATATAAATGCAGAAAACATCAATGCCTTGAATGGGATTCGAACCCACCATCTCAGCATTCGAGCAGGCGAAGATGGTTCATGCCTCAGCCCGCACGGCCACTGTGATCGTCCAGGCATCAGACATATCCCACTATATAAATGTCTACATCTGCAGACACTCAGATATGCATATGTTTAAACGAGTAAGTCAGTCTGACACATATATCAAATTATGGAAGTCGTTCTTTTCGCAATTACTGCTTAATTAACTAATCTGTTCGGAACACGAGTCGTGCTGTGTTGCTGCAGTAGATGACATCAAGCTGTGCATATAGAAACTTACTCTCTCATATGCATAGCTTTCATTTACGGACATTTTATTTTTCTGTGGGAGTAAGTTAAATAGTTAAGTATAATTAAATAACCTATTAGCTCATTGCGGGTGTCGGGAAGCTCAATTGGTATAGCGACTGGCTACGGGCTGGAGAACGGAGGAGTTGGAGTTTGAGTCCCGGTGAGGCAAGAATTTTCACTTCTCCATGATGTCCAGAACGCCTCTGATGTCCACCCAGCCTTCTATCCAATGGGTACCGGTGCTCTTTCTTCGGGAGTAAAGCGGCCGGGGCGTGAAACAGACCACTCACCTCCAAGTGGTGCCGAGGTCAGGAAAATGTGGATCTATACACGCACTCCCCCATATGCCTTCATTGCGTAGTGCTTAATTAGTTAAGCACAGGGACTGCTTTACATCATTAGCTGATTACAGGAAGGTTGCATATGTACATAACATTATATGATATTTTCCTGTCTCTGCTATCCCGTTCTTAGAAATCTTTCGCAACGTGTACAGTTGCATTTGGAATTTATGGCAGAGTTCCACGGAAATAAAGAATATAAACTTGTCATTCACTCTTATTCATGTAGATAGAATAATGGCTTAAATAAATCTGTTTCCTTTGAAAGGTATTACACCACCATTTGTATGTGGATTAGCTCACGTGAGATATGCACAATAGGATGTTGTTAGTCACTGGGTGACTGGAGGACCAAAGACTAGTCTGCTGCTGCATGTATTTTTCAACACATTAGCCCCTGGAGCAACAGAGTAGCCGGTAGACGGGGGAGGTATCCTATCTACACAGAAATCTGTCATCAGCATTTGACTTTTCAGCGACGACATACCATGTAGTCCAGTTATTGATATTCTAAAATACATATCGTTGGAATAAGGCGAATGACATGAGAGAGAGAGAGATGGGGTAGATTTTGTTCAGTGTTTCGTTTCGGAAATATTTGGCTTTCTGTTGAGGCTGGGGCCACACGAGCGTACAAAATGCGTCCGTTGTAACAAATTTCGTGACGTCCGTTGTAGAAATAAACAAAAGAGGCGAATGCTACGCTTTCTTCTGGCTCCATTGCAGACAGAAAACTACGCACCGCATTCTGCAACTTTGTGGTGTCCTCAGCAACGTCCGTCATAAAGTACGTTCGTTACAACGGAAGCATTTTGTGCGCTCGTGTAGCCCCAGCCTCAAATGGTAACAGGTGAGCAGATATAGGCTAACCTGCATTCCGGAGTCCCGCCGACATGAAACAGTGTTCAGTTCAACTTCGTAGGCAGACGGAACAGAAATGTTCAGGTGGCGGATATTTTCTCTGATCGAAACTAGGTTTAATCTTGTTCCAAAATGATTCCATTTCTAGTAGGATATGTTAACTCATTTAAATATGTGGAGCATGAATTAGAAATTTGTGACGCTGTGTTCCTTTACAGGATCTTCTCCGTTCCACAAAAAGCGTTTTAAAATTCTACTTTTTGGCTGACTTCAAAATATTTTAAAAGTACCATCTTCTGGAATATAATGTCGTGTAGTCGGTTGAAAGTCAACCGACGTTTTGTACGGACATAACGCCTCCATCTTCAGGATCAAATACTCTGACCAAGATACGAGTGTCAAAGTAGGTTGCAAGAATTATATCCCAAAAGATAGTAGTCTTCTTAACCACTGCTGTGAGAACCTCAAATCCTTCAAAATATTTCTACGCGTCCATTTGTCGCAGTGAAGCTTCAGACCGAGCTGGGTGCTGTTGACGTGCGGAGCTGAAGGTGATGAGACAGACACTTGGCAACATTTGCGACAGAATAAGGGCAGTAAGTGACCAAGCTGTAGGTCAATATTCAAATGTTGAATCATATTCTAGGAGTGATAAATACATGTATTGAAGTTCAGTATATTGGAGCAGAGAAGCGAAACAGTCTGGAAAATTTCCAAGGGCGCCATTTTTGTAGCAGAATTGCAATGAAATCTGCCAAAAAATATCAACTAACTCATCGTGATTAAAATATGCGTTAGGGTTAAATTAAATACAGGTATTTGAATAGTAAATTCGTCTTGTCCGACTTACTACATTTTGTTAGCAGCAACGGAAGAGGGAACTCTTACCATACGAGGCAAAGAAAATGAGGGACAGATTGAAGGCTGTTACATTATCCGTCCCATAAGGAATTTCATTAACACTTTCTGCGAAATTGGATGCTTTTAATCACAGCTTAGAGTATTTGTTTATGATCTTGTATATTTACATTTAATTTAACTCTCGAGATAGCTTAGCAGTTTTTAAGGGAAGCTTTGAATTCTCTCTTCTTGATTTTCCTCAGTATCTCTATTAAATATTGGAACAGTAAAGTTCCTATACTTAATTTACTAGGCATAACGTTATGAAGACAAATGGACATGTGGATTGGAGGTATAACTCCACCATTCTTGACCTTACCACTAAATAGAGGTGAGTGGTCAGCTTCACGCCCTGGCCGCTTTACCTCCGCGAAAAGAGACACTTATTCTCATTGGATAGGAAACTCTGTTAGCTCCAGAGCCTGTCTGGACAGGAGAAGAAAAGTCTTTTGCCCTTCTTGGAATCGAAATCTGGTCATCCAGCCCGTAGACCGTCGATATTCCGACTGAGCTATCCCGGCACATAAACGTTTTGTTCGTTTTCATGGGTTAACTCTGCGACACGAGTATGATATTGGGTCGCAGAATCAGAACACAATTTGCCTGTCCCTTACATATTCTATAAAGCTAGGAGCAGATCTCTTGTGGGTTTCCGAACCAAGCGACATGTTCATTTCTGTTTGTTGCCAATTCCTGGTAGCCCGGAGCTGAGAACTTATTTGCTAATTGGCGTCCTTCGTGTGGCGTGAAGATGAAACACATTGGGTCCCATTACTTGCTGGGCACATGTCAGTATATAGCTATGCGTGTTACACAGATGTGTATATCTATATACGGCTCTGGGGCCCTTTCTTGGACCTCCTCTGCTTTTAAATTTCTTGGTCTTTTACACAGTCTGTATGATTCCTTGGACTGGGGATCGGCCGTCACAAGGCTGCTACCTATACGCAGGACAGCACAGACAGGATAAACGCACATAAACATCCATGCTTCAAGTTGGATTCGAACGCACGATCCCAGCGTTTGAGCGGGCGGAGACGGTTCATGCCTTAGACCGCGAGGCCATTGTGATACAAG
This sequence comes from Cryptotermes secundus, assembly GCF_002891405.2. Classification (NCBI taxonomy): domain Eukaryota; kingdom Metazoa; phylum Arthropoda; class Insecta; order Blattodea; family Kalotermitidae; genus Cryptotermes; species Cryptotermes secundus. The sequence continues at coordinate 969,476 of NW_019725416.1, read as the reverse complement.
AATCTTTACAGTTTGAGGTACATTGGTGTTTATGAAACCTCAAATTAACTTTGAATTAATATATTATATGTTGAAATTGTAACAGCGTTTGTAGGAATATGGGCACTTGTTCGATCTTGCATTAATTTCATATAATGAATATACTTTTCTACACACCGCACTTATCCACTGTTGCGTAAATTCCCGGAGAAGGAGAGGTGGTCAGACCGGTTTCCTGAGAGACAGATGACGGCGGGAACGCAAGAGACATGTTTGTGTGCACATGTGTAGGAGACCTATAAACGTGACATAGATATGTCAATATCCCGAAACGGTCATTATGCAAAACTGTTGTGCCCCCGCAGAAAAATCTGCAATGCAGTTTGAGGAGCAATTTTTTTTTTTATTCTTAGTGGTTACTTAACAATATTTTTAGGTTCATGTAGTCACATACTTGTTTTTGTGACCTTCGAAACATGTTTCGCTGCCATGGTTACTAATGAAGTTTATGTTCTCAGTACTTTTCTTGTGGGGGAAATAATGGGGAATGTAACTGACTTGAACTCGAAACAGTATATCTGAAAAATTCAAAAATTTTTTTGGTTATTTTTCCTTCCTAAAGTAAACAACTTGTACTTATACTAATCCAGCATCGTCACTTGTTTTTAGGATACACAGTATGATGTACAGGCAGAAAAACGGATGGAAATTACTTTCACAATCATCTTGTTGGGTACAGTTCTTATGCAGTTGTACCTTTTAACTTCACACGACTACAAATCGTGAGCAGTAGAGGCCAGTATTATAGCAAGTCTGTGTGGGAAAAGAGTAAAGCTATCCTGTAACAGGACGCGGAGACCCAGTGAGGCGTAGAAGCTGTTCCATTTTCTAGCCAGTCGGCTCATAGCGGTGAGGTCGTCAGTCTTACGCGCCGGCCGTCCATTATCCCCAGGAAGATTCCTGGTATTCGTCTTTGTAGACCCCAGGGCCACAGTGCGCCTGGGAGTATTAGGTTAATTGAAAAATCCATTGGCTCCATCTGGAATCGAACCTGAAGCCTTCCGACTAGTAGCATGGTGCCTCTACCAACGACGTTACTGCGTATCCCCGCCTGTGTTTGGTTACCGAGAAGTGACAGTAATATTATTTGGATTTACAAGGCTTGTTCCTTAGGGAGAGTAAACTGCGCAAATGAAAATTGCTCCTTGTTCTTGTTGTGAAATGGTTCTGGCCAATTATTGCCTAATGTCGATCTTGAGACGCGTTGCGAAAGAAATGCGAATGATGTCTTAAATTATCATACAAAGAAACACGTTTACATCTCCAAATCTTGCTCCTTCCTCCCGAAGTTGCCACCAACTGCAACTGCCTCGAGGTGCACGTCGTTATTTATAACGGGAAACAAATTCATTGCAGTGGTCTTACTCGGGGATAGAATTCACCTGATGATAGCCCAATGAGGCCGAAACATGTTGTGAATAGAAATTAGTAAAAGATACTTGTAAAACCAAGACAATTGGAGGAGTATGAACATTGACTTTTAATGTGTAAATTTATGTACTACGTTAAGGCCTATGGACATTTTATTGATTTGAACTGTCATAGTATTAAAAAGCATTTTTAGTGAACGACATAATCCTAATGTCTTTTTAAAGTTGTATTATTGATGAATACGTTGGTAAAAAATAATATGTTATTATTCATATGTACATTTGCCACATGTTTCGAGCCAGCTGGATGATCATCAGGAAAATTTTCATGAAATGTACTTTTGGTTATTGAATTGAATTTCTGTGTGTTTCTAATGTGGATCCATATTAGTAATGATTAATATTAATTTCATTACAATACTTGTGTACCGTTATATTCTGGATAATAGTCTTAAAATGTGAAACGTTTTAACTCACTTGAAAGTTAAAAAATTGAATACAATTGTGCGAAATTTGTTGTACGCGTGGAGTTGAAATGTTTAATATCAGATGTACTTGATGAAGTTGACACGTCACACTGAAAGTGATAACAAAGCTTCGCATTGAAGACAGAAGCATTTATGCTCGACCCTTAGCACGCATATTTATGGGGGGGGAGCTATTATTTTTTATTTATTGTCATTTAAGCCTATAAACAAGTGTGACGCATCTCTGTTAATTTTATGCAAGTGAAATAGTTGCCAATGTTCTCCCACCCCTTTATCTTAGCCCTAAGTGGGAGCACTTTGCCAAATGTCCGCCGATCTGCTCGTATGTGTAATTGAACATACCAGCTCTTGGCACTGCCCGCAATCCATTTCTCTGGTTGTATTTGGATGTTTGAAACATCGGATGTAGTATGTACCAGAGCAACAAACGCGTATTGTCAGAAAACTGGAATTGCTGCAGAGGTCATTTACGAAAGGTTAAAAACGGAGTCGTTGCTTATGTCGTCATTAATGAACTTCAATGAGTGAATAGCATTTACGAAATGCAGTAACTTAACAGTTACACAAATTTTGCGGCTGTTTTATATTGAGAGAAGGTAAAAGTATCCCTGTAACCGGCCGTGGAGGCCCATAAGGTTCTGAGACGTCGAGACTCCCACATTTTCTAGACAATCGGCTCAAAGATGGCGGTGAGGTTATCAGCCTTACGCGCCGACCGCCCTTTACCCCTCAGGAAGATACTTGGTACTCATTTCTGTTAGAGGTTGAGTCGACCCCTGGGCCACGGTGCGACTGGAATGATTAGGTCAATGACATCGGGAATGGAACCCGCGACCTTCCAGCTTGTATCATAATCAACTACATTAACGCTTTCCCCTTATTTGTACCAGCTGGTCCTTTTTAAGTGCAGCTTTGTGTGCTATTTTGGAACTAAAATTTTGAGCTGTGCGAAGCATGCTTCCCAGGCACATAGTTGCAGTTGTGTTACAGCATTACGCCGTCGAGAAGCCAGAGTGTGGGGCAGGTCATGATCTGTGGTGTTTACGACATAAGGGCTGTTTGTTAGAAGCTGAGACGCACATATAACTCGTATTTTATTGCCCCCGTTGGCGTACCCAACGTTTGTTAAGGATTCCAGATTTACGATAATAGTGGAATAATACATTATTTGACAGTGAAATCTCTTCATTTTCGATATGTCTATTAATATCGTTTTCGAATTCCACTCGAGGCATGGATGTCTACGTTTATTACGTGTCTGTGTTTTATGTAGATAGCGTCCTTGTGGCGGGCTGTTCACCCGTCAAATGAACCATAGTCACTTTAAGACACAAATTTTAGAATTAATTAATTATGAATTGGAATGTAACACGCCAGGGACCGCCTCTGTGGTCTAGTGGTGAGAATTCCTAGCTACAAATTCAGAAGTCCGGGTTCGATTTCCTGCGCTACCGGATTTTCAGAGAAGCAGTGGGGTCTGAGTGGAGTCTGGAACGGGGTCCTTACAGTCTCGTGTGGATAATTGAGGAGCTATTTCAAGGAAATAGTGGCTCCGGTCTAAAAAAAAAAACGACATTAACGGCCATGTTGATTCGTTGCGCTGACCACGCGGCACCCTCTATCCGCTAAAGTTGACACTAACTTCGCAGACAAGCGGAGGTCGCTCGGTCGGTATAGTTTGCTTGCGGATTAAAACCACGGATTTTTTTTTTGTAAGGAGCTATTTCTATTCAGCTTTTCGGCACTTCTATACATTGCTGTGAGCTGTGTCAAGAAACGCTGTAGGTACAATAAGCAGAAAGTCGTGTTTCGACGTCTCCTTGGTAGAACCGATCATTGTTACTGAAACATTCGTATCAGAAGAGCCTGTTGCTCTCTTCTAACGTGGCAGTTTGCGAGTGCAGCCCACACGAATTGGTATTGTGTTTGATCGTTGTGATCATTGCGAGAAACATCCGAAATGTAAGGAGGGAAGTTATTCTGAACGTGTTTATATCTTCTTTTAATAACGGTAAGTTTACATTAGCATTTTATGAGCGAACTTAACGTCATTACGGTTTCCTTTGTCTTTGTAGAACTTTAACATCGTGTCATTTTTTCCTATCCGTCTTTATTTTGTAATCCCTATTCCTTCATTTCATTTACTTGAAATCACTCTCGTATGGTGCCTGTGTAGACCTGTGGTTATTCATTCAATCACGAAAATATGCAATGTGAATAATATTTTGATGTAGGCTTATGCACTAAGAAGTGGCATGAGATTGAATTAACTTAATATGTAGGGGAAATATAGATGTGTAGTGCAGGCCTGTTTCTGTGTCCCTAATGTAACCCATATGCACACTGCTAGGTAGCGGATAGATAAACACATTTCGTGGCAACTGACAGCAATCGGATAACTTCCGTCGTTATGCAACGGCGCTGTAAATACAGTAGAACCGGTGTCGCAAGAGGTATTTTCTATGTGGTACGGATATATCCATTGCTAGGCAACGGATGTGTTTTCTGTGCTGTGGTCAGGCCCGAGACTATATAAGGAGAAACCGAGAATAATTGTCAGTTCAATCCAGTCTTAGTTTAGTTGTCTGTTAAAAGTTAGCATGGGAAAAGAAGACTTTATGGATGCTGTAGTTACAGTGAGACTTATAAATCCGTTGCCAGGAGACGACTAGTGAAGGCTGAGAATATTTAGCGTGTTCTGGTGATTTGTGAAGTGGGTAGATTAGCGGTAGCGCTGTATTTATTATGATTACGAGTGATTGTAAAAGGTGTTAATAAATCCAATCACCCAATCCAGACCCTGCTATTATTAGTCAGGGAGCCATAAACACGTGTCGCTAACATACTGTGGCATATAGACCCGTTTCTAGGCAACGGCCCGCGCGAAAGAATGGAAGTACAGTTGAAAGCGGTGTTTTCTATGTGAGCCTCTCCGAGGCTATATGACTCAACCGACGGTGTTCAGTGGAGTGAAACGAGATGTTTGGTGAGTTAGAGGGCTGATGCAGTTCAGTTCTTGTGAACTGTTGCTCTTAGAAGCTGGTAACTTAGACACGGGAGTAGTTTGGAAGGCCAGAGTAAGGGGAAATTCCGTCGTTCGAAGCTGTTACCAGACAACGACTGGTGAAGGTAGAAGACTGTAAAAACGTAGCGCGTGCTGTAGTGAATTGTAGAGTTTGCGAATTAGCGATATCTCTATAGTTACTTGTAGTTACGATCTGTAACTGGTCACCAACTCCAATTCCCAATCCAAACCTCGTCTGTAGTCACTCATACACGTTACAATATACATTTAAGTAATTAGAATCATTAACTCATGTTTTCTACCGTGATAGACTAGACGCTCTGACCTGTGCCCATACAGAATTGTCTCTTGTAGACAGCCGGTAGGGCTCATTGGACGGGTGAACAGCCCGTTGCAAGGCCGATAGCTGCAGAGGTCAACACGAAGACAGAGCAAACGCAGACATGCATGCCTCTAGTAGGATTCGAACCCACGATCCCAGTGTTCACGCGGACGAAGACATTTCACGCCACAGACAGCGCGGCTATTGTAGTCGGCTTATTTACTTACTCATGGAGCTGAGCCCTTCTTGAAGAGCCGCCAATTCTGCAACTACTCAAGAATTTCCCAGCATATTATGGAACTCGAAGGTTCATTACCGTGTTCACAAGAGCCTTCCACTTGTCTGTATCCTGAGCCACATCAATCCAATCAATACCATCCCATCCTATCTCTCTAAGATCCATTTTAATATTGTCCACCCACCTACGCCTTGGTCTTTCCAGTAGTCTCTTTCCATCTGGCGTTCCCACCAATATATGCATTCCTTTTCTCCCCCATTCGTGCTACATGCCCTCCCCACCTGATCCTCCATGACTTGATCATTCTAATTATACTTGGACTGTAATGGGCTGCCCAATCATTTTTCTGGAGTTAATTTCTTCTCTCTATCAGTTCCTGTTGCCGCTTTAAATCGCTCTCATCTTCGTCATCCTCGCTCCGTCTCATCGAGACAAGGAGCTTCATAACTTGTACTCTTCTCCAAGTATAATTAGAATGATCAAGTTAAGGAGGATGAGGTGGGCAGGGCATGTAGCACGAATGGGGGAGAGGAGAAATGCAGATAGGATATTGGTGGGAAAGCCAGAAAGAAAGAGACCAATGGGAAGACCAAGGCGTAGGTGGGTGGGCAATATTAAAATGGATCTTAGAGAGATAGGATAGGATGGTATAGATTGGATTGATCTGGCTCAGGATGGGACCGGTGGAAGGCTCTTGTGAACACGGTAATGAATCTTCGGGTTCCATAAAACGCTGGGAATTTCTTAAGTAGTTGCAGAATTGGCGGCTCCTCCAGAAGGGCTCAGCTCCTTGAGTAAGTGACGAGAAACTTGGAATGTGGCTATGTGTCATGGTTTCTAATTTAGCTTAGCTGGAACATCAACTATTCCTGCCTCAATAACAAGTATTTTAGGATTATCAGAGCGAGTGACTGTTGTTCAACCGCGACACGTGAAACATCTTAAAATACTTGGCCACCCCCGTTACGTACATATGGCAGGACTGCTGAAGACAATTTTCAGAAGTTACGGGGTGTAGAGGAAACACGGGCATCAGCCGTTGAGACGAGGCAAGGGGAAACGAAAATAAAAAAGTGACATGAGACACAAGACGGGTAGAATGAGATGGATTCTTTGTGTTCTGTGCCAAGTCACAGGGCAGTGGTAGGCCTACGTCGTTGTCGACTGCACACAAGTCTTGCGGAAGGGAAGAAAGATACTACACAAATTGCCTTTCAGACTTATATCTCAGTCTTGTGTTTTTAACTAGTAGGAGGCCGTGTTACATTTGGCAGTGGGATCTTGTTGTCTTGTGGTGTGTTTGTGGTTATACTGCCATGCAACCTAACAGAGCTCCAGGCAATGAAATATACAGCAGGAGAGGAAAGGTCCTCAGTGAGGCTGTGGCAGGACACGTGTAGAACCAACTTATCTCATAAGCCTGAATATAAATCATAAAATTGTACAGCTTGATTATAAATTATTGGCGAGGTTTCCTCGGCCTATAAACAGAAAATCCGACAATAATTTAGAATCACCATGTATTATTGGACAAAATTGAACGTGTTATTTAGTTCTGAGCCTTGTAAGCAAAAATAGGTGAAAACTATGCTATTAAAATAAGATCTTAAAATGTTATGTCGATGGTACAGTACATTGGTACAAATATTATGTTTTTGGGCATTATCCACCTTCTTGTCTATTTCTAAAAACCGTCCTGTTTATTTTTCAAAACAGTGTTTCGGAGGCTGGATTCTGTCTCCGTCTTCAGGAAAGACCTACTCAGTTGGGCCCAATAGATAGAGCTAGTCCCTGTCTCCGGACCAGATATAGAAGAGATAGGCCGTGTTCCAGTTGGAGGCCTAATCCCGGCCTTTGCCTATAGGTACTGAAGAAATCCACGAGAAATGTCAGTCAGAATAGCCGGTTTCTTTGCCGAGAATTTAACCCGGGACCTAAACGAGAGTGCTACCCAACCGCCTAGACTTTCGGTGGGAATTTATTTACTTGCTGACTGACTATTCATTCTCAAAAAGTACTGTGCTTCGTGGAATTAGTTTTTGCAACCATTTTGGAGCCGTAAAATGTACATAGGGCCTAGTCTATCTGATGTTCTAAAAGAAATCCCCAAATACTGCATAGTCTAATACTTCTGTTCATTGTTTCATTGAATGTACGCTGGCCGTATATATGTATTTTTTTTGCGAAGCTCATAATTCGCGAGCTTCGTTCTTTATAAGGAGATTCATGAAACGCGAACAATAGACATTGCTCTTGAACGCTAGTAAAATTTATGTACGAAGGGAAGATAAACTTGAATTGGTGAGACAGAGATTTCTCTTCTCCTCAACACCTCTTCTGCTGACATAAAAATAGACGCCCAAGACGTGTGGAATGCGTCGAACTCGAAAAGCTGAGTTTTGGGAAGCGAAACCCTTGGGTCTGGCTACGTTCCGCCTCCTCTAGAGACGAGCGGGCGGACGCGCGAGCCAATAACACGAAATTCCAGCGTTACGTCAACCAGAGAGAAGGAATGAACAGATAGACACACTGACAGAAACTCTGAGGCAATTCGATACGAACCCTGAAGTCTTCACCGTTTTACAAAACCATGTTCTGTCACTTTCAGGCAGACTGTGCTGTTCTAAGCGTCCGCCAAAAATTTGTAAGGTGAAACGTAAGGATTTGGCCTCTTTTGCAAATCGGCCAACTTCATAGTTATCGTATTTTTTACAGAATTAGGAAAATGTTATTTGCACACGACCAGCACTCTTTTATTTAGCAGACTTTCTGATCTCTCATTTTTGCAGTCATCTAGTATCTCACGCTGTGGTTCTGATGCTTAATTTCCCATGTTGGCCATGTAGAAAGATTACTATTTTTTGTAGCAGTCTGTGCAATCAGCCTCTGTGGTCTAGTGTCAGAGTTCCTGGGTACAGTTCCAGAAGTTTTGGGTTCTATTTCAGGCGCTATCAGATTTTAAGAGAAGTAGTGGGTCTGGAACGACGTCCACTCAGCCTCGTGAGGATAATTGAGGAGCCACTTCAAGGAAATAGCGGCTCCGGTGTAGAAAACCGAAATTAACGGCCGTGGGGTTCTGTTGCGCTGACCACGCGACAACCTCTATGCACAATATTTGGCATTGACTTCCAAACAATTCAAACCCCGTCTATATTCACTTATTACGTGACAATATCTTGAAAAAGTCAACAAATATCTCCTTCCAAATCCTTGTCCACTGAGTATTCGTGTTCGTACTGCCCATCTGCGCTGCTTAACCACCGCAACAGAAACGCGGTTGTGACGTAGTCATCAAGTAACGTCAAATGAGAAGAACCTGAATTTGTGACAGTGGCGTCATTGTGAAGGAGGGTCATCTGATATTGATGTTGTCCGTCATTCTTACTGGAACAGTTTCTTTCGTGACTAAGTCATAAGTAGATCTTATAAACCTTTTCAATCGCGGGATTGAGTACGAGTATTAAAGCGATTTCAAGCATTTGTATATAAATAAGTGGGGGGGAGGCTTATTATCCAAACGGAACCTTTTTTTTTTCTCGCCTGGAGCACGTTATGTCTGAAGCATATCGAATAACATTGGAAGAGACGTTAATTTTCTTTGTTGAAGAAGTTTTAGACCTCCTTTTCAAAAGATTTTAATACTGTCTTAATGTTTTGTAACGTTCAATTTGGATTGATTGATGGTCACTTAATGTTTTAAACTTCCTGGTTCTCGATGAAACCAAGGTCACAGAAGAAAAAGAACCGCTGCTTTTTTTAAGAAAAATAAAAAAAAAATAAAGAGTTGGAATGTTAAATGTATGGTATACTTCTTCCGTTTTGTTCCCCTGTCTGTGTGTCAGTAATCGTTTAGTGCAGGAGGCATGATCCATCCACACTTGCTACTCAAGCCATTTGAATTTATAGCTCTGTACGATATGGGGTCTTGATGTCTTTGAGCTCAGGTTTATATTGGAGCTCTACCGGTCGTTCTCCTTCCGTCTTGATACGGTCGGCAATCAAAGGGCGCTTTTTAAAACAACACTTGATTCTGAATTTTTGTTTTTCCCACCCACCCTCCACTGACATAATGAGTTTAATGGGAGATTTCTTTGTACTGCATAAGAGACACAAATAACTTCTTGAGTTTAAACATATTGGGCTTGTCTGCTTCGGTTTCATTTGATTAGAGTCGGTGTGTTGAAATTAAAATTTACTGTTTCTTTCAAAAAGTGTATTCTGTCTGTAGTCTGTAGTGTTAGTATATGTATTCGTACAGAATTTCGTGCATAAAATGTTACATTTAATCCGGATAGAAATATGAAAAAATACTGTTCACAGCAGAGAACATGCTTTAAAAGACACGTAAAGTACGTAGCATTTAGGAAGGCAGATGAGTCACTTGTCTGCCCAGACAAAACGTGACAGATTTTCAAACCCGCATTATTACGTTCAAAAAGAAGTAATATACTACAAGCCGGAAGGTCGCGGGTTCGGTTCCCGTTGGGGTCACTGTTTTTTTTTAATTGACCTAATCCTTCCAGCCGCACTGTGGCTCTGAGGTGGAACCAACAGAAATGAGTACCAGGAATCTTCTTGGAATATTCTTGGGGTAAAGGGCGGCCGGCGCATAATGCTGACAACTTTGCCGCCATCTATGAGCCGATTGTCTAGAAATTGCGGGAACCTCGACATCTCACAAACTATGGGCCTCCACTGCCTGTTACAGGGATACCTTTACTTTACTTTTACTTTTGCTCTCGAATGAAACACTTGATATTCTTTCCGTATAAGCATAATGCCATAATTAGGGTTATTAATCTGTCCGCAAACATACTCATCCCTGCATGTCCGAGAAAATGTATATGTGGCTTATGTTTCCCTGCGGCTGTGACACAGCCTATTCGATGACGGCCTTAACTATTGAAGATACGAAATAATTGTCATATCATCGAAGTCACTGGGGCAAATTTCTTGTTTAGAAGCTAATACTTACTCAGACAAGAAATTTTCCAGTTTTAAGGAATCCGAAATATCACTGTCATTTTCAAGACCCACCATTGGCTGTTATTCTAAGTGAAATTAATCCAGTCTACACCCTGTTTCTTCAAGATCCATTTGAATATTATCCTCCCATGTACGCCGCGCCATAGCTCACACGGTTAGTCGCTGGTTTCCCACCGCGGCGGCCCGGGTTCGATCCCGGCTCTGGTCAAGTGGGATTTGTAGTGGACAAAGTGGCTCTGGGGCAGGTTTTCTCCGAGTACTTCGGTTTCCCCTGCCAATCTTCATTCTACCAGTTGCTCCACAATCACCCTCACCTATCATCTGGGGCTGGTACAACAGGCCAGAAGTGACCGCAGTACAAGGGACTTTGTCCCGTCCCATTAGCAATAAAAAAAATCCTCGCATCTATATTCAGGTTACTTGTCTTCGCGTTTTGTGGCTATGAATTTACTTGCTTTTCTCATCTTCCATATGTGTGCTGTATGCTACGCCCATCTCATCATCTTTGATTTGAGCATTCTGTTAATTGGTTATAGAGTACCCATTGTAAAGCTTCTAATTATCGCATTTTTTCCTTGCGCTGTTGCTTCGTCATGGGTTCAGACATTTTCGTCAACATTTCGAACACCCTCAATCTGTGTCCTTACTTCAGGATAAGAGACCAAGTTCCACACCCGTGGATTATCGCCATACCGATAGGCCTATCAGTAAAATTTGTCAATACCAATGTTTAGATATACAGATAGGTTAACTTATCGTGTGTTGCATAAGGAAGACTTTCTTGCTGCTTCGCAGTATGAGTCTTGCTATATATATACTGTGACGTGACTTCTGAGAGCCAGAATAATGGAACCAGAATAAATTGTCCGTTGCGCGGTAGCGGCTGTGTGACGTTTCCGCGGCAACATATACTAACGAACAGTAGAGGAACTGTTTGGAAACAGTGTTTTCTGTGCCGTCCTTGCCAGGCTATATAGCGACGTCCATCTTTTTTTTTTTCAAATGCTGCTTCTTAGGAAGGAGAGGTCCTCTTCTTTTCTGGGATAGAAGCGAGACAGTCGTCGTCATGAGCAGTTGCGGCCATGAGTTAGCTGTGAGAAGGGAGAAGGCCAGTAACGATGCGAGTGGAAGAGAACATTGTTGAGATCCGTTACCAGGCAGAGCGTGAATTAGCAAATGCTTTATATTTTCTTGTAGTTACAAGTTGTTAAGTCCAGTTATCAGTCCAGACCTCGTGTAGAATTATTAGTCGTGACAATCTGTATTTTATATTTTAGTCGGTATAGTGACTCGCTACGGGCTGGGCCACCGATGGGTCGGAGTTCGAGCCCCAGTAGGGTCAAAAATTTCCTCTTCTCCACGTCGTCCGAACCGGCTCTGGGGATCCAGCCATCCTCCTATCCAATGTGTATCGAGATCTCTTTTTCCGGGGGTGAAACTATTAGGGCGTGAAGCTCACCACTCCCTTCCAACTACTGCTGAGGCGAAGAAAACGTGGATCTGTACATCCACTCCCTGTACACCTTCATGGCGTAGTGCTTAATTAGTTCAGCACAGGACAACTTTACCTTCCCTTGCCTTCTTCAACGAGTTCAGACTCTTCTTTCGTTTTACTTTTCTGTCACTGAAGAAAAGATCGAACGCGTGCAAAAGTAACAAAACCTTTCTCGTTGTGCATGTGACGTATGATAAATTGTACTCGTGCACATTTAGCGGGATTGTCGTACTGTGTACCGGTCAGACGCCAATGCTCTGTACACATCAGAATGTGTGTATGTGACTGCACTTCTACACTTATCGGTTATCAGTGACTTGCATTTTTATTATTGGGGTTTATATGGCAACCTCCAGTGATAAACAGTTCCTCCTCGCGCCTGTAAAGGTAGAGTCAAAGTTATGTTGCAACTGATGGTCAGTCAGTCTGTCTGTCTTGGGGCTCGTGACAGATGTTTCTTTTTATACGATAGTTACTGTCCTGTCCATGTGGGGCGCCCTCTCTGATGAGAGGTCGGGTCTGTCATTTGTCAGTAGCAGTCTTAGGCTGTTGTCAGTATGTACACTTATTTACAAGGTTATACTTAATGTCTACTCCAATGTACAGTATATACAAGGCCTCTGTCAATCCAGGCTCAGTACAGCAGATTATGCCATATTTCTAGTAGTAGTCGCTACCACGGCAGTCTAGTCACTTGAACGGCCGTATGCCTGACTGCCCTCTCCTGTAAAGCAAATGGTGTGCCCCTAAAACGAAATGTTTCCCAAGCAACCGTTTTCATTGCTCTATTTCCGGGCCCTTTTCTTTGCCTTGTCTCTTGGGTCTGGGTGACCATCTTTCTGTACAGCTTGCCCGCATAACCAAACCACTTCCTCACACTATACACTTCAACCGTGAAGATGCAGGTAACATACTCCTCCGAAACATCGTTGTGCGCCAACAGCGCTGCATCATATCGACCCTGGACACTACAATGAGAACAGTCACGGCCCTGTAACCTCAGAATTATGTGGGTCTTAACCCTATCGTTCATATTGCATAATTTCCATCGGTTAAGCCTGGAGCTGGACAATAACAGTTTTATACTCTCTTCGTACGAAGAAGTGTTTTCTGATGACCACACTGGCCGCGCGGTCTAAGGCACGAAATGTCTTAGCTTGCTTTAATACCGGGATCGTGGGTTCTAATCCCATTCTAGATATGGGTACGTGTCTACATTTAATCTGTGTGTTGATGTATGTTGGTAGCGGTCTTGGGACGGGCTGATCCCTGTCCAAGGAGTCCTACCGACTGTCTATAAGGTTCACAACTTCAGAATTAAATAATTCTGAATGGGAAGAAACCAGACATCCTAATCCGCCGAAGAAGGAGACGAAAAAGAAGTGTTCTGTTTCTGAGGGGAGAATTTTGGTGGTTCATGTTAAATTGCTAAAGAATCTTAGTCGCTAGATCCAAATTGTATCCAATTTATGAGGTCGTGGAAAAAAAACTATAGGGATAATTTAGAAATTATCTTCTATGTTTGGGGCGATTAGAATGAACCCCCACTCTAGTAATAACAACAGCATTCATCCCTTGAATTTCTACTGAAAGCCGACGTAATTTTCCTTAAATTTACTGCATAAGTTCTCCAAACTGTCACAAGGCGCAGTAACACGGTCCTGCTTGTGGACCAAGATGCAAGGAATACGAACAGAGCACGTGGATTCTTGCTTTATGAAAAGGGGTTACATTATCTAGCGTGATGGCGCCAACTGTTTCGTCTCAACACTTCCTTCTGTCTCCAGCGACGAGGATTAATAAGAGGAAGTAGCGAACCCGCTCAGTAGGCGTGTTTGTTGTCTGTATTTGCGCCAAAAGGGCCCTACGGTTGACACGCTTGTGTGTATTTCACACGGGGCAGGTCAGGTCTTGCTTTCACGCTGCATGATCAACATTTGTCTTCAGGGTGATCAGAGGCGAGAGCCGTCCCGTATGTCTTACTTCTTGTTCTGTTGAGCTTAAGCTACAAAATGAATCCACACAGATGTTTTCTTACAGTGCCCCTTCTCATCACTTTAAAAATATTGACACAACTAACGTCATGGAACGAGGCTTCTTTGGGTAGCAAAGGAATTCCGTCCTCTTATGGATCCCGAAGGTTAATCGCCGTTCTCAAAGAAGCCCATCACTGAATCCAAACCGAATTTCAGAACACGCTCTCTCTCAGTTGCGTTCGTATTTCTTACACACAAGTCTATATGTACCAATTGATTTTTCCTCAGATGTTTTCAGATCAGGTACATATATATGGCGTCTCCTACTTCTTAACTCTCCGTGATGTTATTCCGCAAGCGAACTATATCGACCGAGCGACCGCCGCTTGTCGGATAAGTTAATGCAAATTGCAGCGGATAGAGGGTGTCGCGTGATCAGCGCAACGAATCCCCACGGCCGTTAATTTAGGTTTTCTAGACCGGAGCTGCTATTTCCTTGAAATAGCTCCTCAGTTATCGATACGAGGCTGAGTGGACCCCGTTCCAGACCCACTACTTCTCAGAAAAATTCTGACAGTGAGAGACAGAGGCACTGTCTCTTTGCTTGCGGATTTTCTTATTTTTCCTTCTACCCTGAAGATGTAGGCGATACATTCCTCCGAAGCGTCGGTTAACACCACATATGCACGGTGCCACATCCAAGAAGACTGCTTTCTTCAATTAATTTTCTTATTGCATACTTTCCTTCATCATTCTCTCAGTTCTTTATACTTACATCAATATGTATTCTTCGGCATTTGTTTTCAAAAACACTGAATCAGTATAATCCTCTAGAATTAGAGGGAGCGTCACATATGTGCTTAAAACGATGGGTAAATTTATACAATATAGGCCTATTCCACAATTAGAAATTTAATCACCCATAGAATAATAGTCCCGGGCGCCCGCGGTAGCGTAGTTGGTTGAAGGGCTATGCCACAAGCTGGAAGGTCGCGTGGTTCAAGTCCCGATGAGGTCATTGGATTTTTTTTTTCAATTTATCTAATCCTTCCAGCCGCACTATGGCCCTGGGTTTCACTCAACCTCTAACAGAAATGAGTACCAGGAATCTTCCTGAGGAGTAATGCGCGACCGGCGCGTAAGGCTGACAACCTTACCGCCATCTTTGAGCCGATTGTCTAGATAATGTTGGACCCTCAACTTCTCACAACCCTATGGGCCTTCACGGACTGGTACAGGGATAACTTTACTTTTTACTTTAGAATAATAGTTCAGTGGTTAGAGTTGCAACTCCCGTAAGTCTTCAAGAGGCCAGTGGTTCAGTTAGGGAAGCCGGGTGGAGCTGCTGATATCACATTACATTCTGTTTCGGAAGAAGTCAACATTCGGACTAAACGTTCTGCCTGTATCAGTTACAGTAGGCTGAACATGCTGTTAATTTCACTTCACTGTACATACCTGAAATATTCAGTTTCCAGGACTGGAATGTAATCACTGAACATGCAGCTGTACTACTGACACGTCGCGTTTCTACACGCCTATTGCAAACCCTCAAAATCTTCCAAACATTTCGTACTACAAACATAGTTTACGTTGTTGGAATTCATGATAAACTACCTGAAACTAGTTAAAACCAAACAAAATGGTTCAGGGCAATTTATATGATGTTAGAATTTACTGTTACATTACAGAAGTGTTCAGAAGTCCTCTAGCGGTATTTGGAGACACAAAAAATGTTATAGCGGTATTTGGAGACACAAAAAATGTTATAGATTAATGCATACTCGTAAGTGAGTCGCCCAATAGACATTCATGACTTGTACTCTTCACAGAACATTACTAGGTTATGAAACAAAGGAGGATGAGATAAAGCACGCATAGACGAGAGTAGAAATGCATGCAGCCCTTTTATCTTAACACCCTGATGGAAGGAACCACTTGGGAGGCTAGGCGTAGGTGGAACTTAAAGGTTATATATTTCTGCAGGATTCAACTCGCTCAAGATGGGGTCCAGTATGAGGTGCTGTGAACATGGTAATGAACTTTCGGTCTCCGTAAAAGGTTGGGAATTTCTTTACTGGCTGAGTGGCAGTCAACACTTTGTTCCATGGAATAGTCCTACGTGGTACTAAACTGAAAATACTTCCTGGTTAGTCTAGAGTGGCGTTTTAAAGAAAAAGTAGTGAAGTAAATTTATTCCTGTCACCGGTCGTGGATGCCCATAAGGTTGTGAGAAGTTGAGGCTTCCACATCTTCTACACAATCGGCTCATAGATCGCGGTGAGATTGTCAGTCTTACGCGCCGGCCGCACCTTTACCCCCAGGAAGATTCCTGGTACTCATTTCTGTTAGAGGGTGAGTCGACCCCAGGGCCATAGTGCGGCTGGAAGGATTAGGTCAATTGATAATTCCACCTCATCGGGACTCTAACCCGCAACTTTCCTGCTTGTAGCATAGTGCCTCAACCAACTACGCTACCGCGTGGCCCACCATTATAATATATACAAATAATTCTATTTTAATTATTGAAAATATAATGAAATAATAACATTGGGGGTCGTGTTTTAAAGGTTGACAAACGAGATTCTTGGAGGGCTTATATACATTTTTATCCTCTTCTAAAACATCCGTAAGACTAACAGAGACTCCTTTTTGAGCATGGTATTATTGCATAGCTATTTGTTTGTGGGTTATGTATCCTCTTGTCCTACCTCCCACACTTTTAATCGCAATGGGGGGAGGATATAGGAGTAAACAAGGTCTTGGCTTTAAATCTGTCACCGAAACCATTTCCGCTCACACGCACCCTCGTCACCTCCCGCCGTACAACACCCCACTCGTGTTGAGCGCACACAACGAACCAGGAGCTCTATTCCTTTCTGTAGCATGCCATTCCATCTCGAGAACTTTCCTCTTGCTGTAATCTGCTCCAGATAGGGATACATGGCGAGTTGGTGTCGCCTTCCTCCAGGGTCGTGTCCTTTCAGTGAGTTTTCTAGAACAGTGGTTCTCAACCTTTATGAGACCGCGGCCCAGTAAGTTCCTTTATAAGACGAGGGCCCAGTCCCAACAAATTTACTCGTAAATACGTTTCCAGTTTTGTTAAAGTTCATGCATTAAGCTAACGTAATATTAGTAATTAATTATAGCATAATCATAAAGAAGTGTTATTTAAAGTCAGTGAGCAGAGGAATATCCTGCACGAAATAAGAAAACGGAAGGCTAATTGAATTGGTCATATCTTACGCGGTAACTGCCTTCTAAAAGAAGCTATTGAAGGAAAGATAGAGTGGCGGATAGAAGTGACCAGAAGACGAGGAAGAAGGCGTAAGAAGATGCTGGATGACCTTGGGAACAGAAGAGGATATTTTCATTTGAAGGAGGAAGCTCTAGATCGCATCAAATGGAGGAACTGTTTTGGAAGAGACTGTGGACCTGTCGTCTTAACAGATTACAGATGAATGACTGAATCATAAAGAGTATTAGTACACTTATGTATAGGGTGTGGCATGTTGAAAAACACGGTCATTGGTCACTGACATTTGCAACACAGGTGTTATTTCGCTCAGTTCTGAGAACAGAGGTGATGCCGCCTATTGTTGTAATCGGCTTGCAGGCAATTTTTATGACTGGTTATAAACATCGGTATTGCCTTTCCCGAATGTTGAAAGATTTGGATGTCTGAAAATTCCCGATAATTCATGAATACTTCCATGTAAAAATATGCAGCTTGGTCACTGACATTTGCTACACAGATTTAGGTGTTCTGTGTCTGAGCTTCTCGACACAAATATTATTCTCCTCAGAATATTTCCACTGTAAAATATTTATTCATGAAAAATGCTTAGAAAATGAAAATGACAAATTCCAGAAGAGCCTCTCGCGGCCCAGTATAATTGATGCCAGGGCCCACTACAGGGCGACGGCCTGGCGGTTGAGAAGCACTGTTCTAGAACACAGCATGCCAAACAACGGGCCGTCAACAGCTTAGTAAAATTAATCGTGATGCCTTAATAATGAGCAACGGAAGGGCAGAAACCAAACTCATACACACAAACAAAAAATAAAACAAGGCAACTCATATCATTTTGACAATCACTGTGGTCTAGTGGTTAAGAGTTCCTGGTTACAGGTCCCGGGTCCGATTCCCGGCGCTACCATATTTTCTGAGAAGTAGTGGGTCTGGAACGGGGTCCACTCAGCCTCGTGAGGATAATTGAGGAGCTATTTCAAGGTAATAGCGGTTCCGGTCAAGAAAACAGAAATTAACGGAAGTGGGGATTCCTTACGCTGACCACGCGACATTCTCTATCAGCAAAAGTTGGCACTAACTTCGCCGACAAGCGGCTGTCGCTCGGTCGGTATATTTCGCTTGCGGACTCAAGCCACGGAGTTTAGTTTAGTTTTTTAACGCTTCAGTAACTTCAATCATGCCAGCCATTATGCTGTGAGAACAATTATACGTACATTTATATCGAATACAATTAATTTTGTATTACTTAATGAGTACCGTTACATAATAAGGTTAGGAGAAGCAGTTTTGGTTCCAAATACAAAATCGTCAATGAAAACGGTATTGGTAGATGAAGCGCTTCCAGCACAAGGACAGTTTTTACTTGAAGAGCAGGAAGCGAACAAAACAAAGCTGTAACGCGAAGGCGAACAGTTTTTAAAACAGACGGACAAAATTTAGAACCGAGGTAAACCTGAATGAGGAGTATTTCATAAGGTGATACCTACTATTGTGTAAGGTGTTCAATTTTGTTATGATGATAATGTGATGAACATAGCACATCTTCGTTGAGCACAGCTTTATATCACCAGCGTTTGTTTGGGTACTTATAATAGTAATTAAGTAAAGTATGGAAATTTCAATAGTTGAGAAGGAAGTAGAACAAAAAATGAAACAATATGGGTAAAAAAGGTAAAGCTGTCCCTGTAACAGGCCGTGGAGGCCTATAGGGTTGTGAGACGTTGAGGCCCCTACATTTTCTCTAGACAATCGGCTCCCAAATGGCGGTGAGGTAGTTGGTTGAGGCATATGCTTCAAGCCGCAAGGTCATGGTTTCGAATTCCGATTAGGTCATTTTATTTTTTCAATTTACATAATCCTTCCAGCTGCACTATGACCCTGGGGCGACTCAGCCACTAATAGAAATGAGTACCAGGAATCTTCCTGGGAGGTAAAGAGCTGCCGGCAGACAACCTCACCGCCATCTGTGAGCCGATTGTTTAGAGAAAATGTGGGAGCCGCGACGTCTCACAACCCTATGGGCCTTCACGGACTGTTACAGGGGTAGCTATACCTTACCTCTTCACCCTGAGACAACCAGCACCGAATAGTTGCAACAACAGTAGCTTCGAACGTCTGTGATAGGCGGGCAAAAGGACGTGTGACATGTGTACTGCCTCACACTAAATGTGCGTAAATAGGTTCGGCTAATAATAAGATATCTGAACCCTTTACATGAATCTTTATCATCATTATTGTTTTATGTTTGTACATTTTTTTTTTCTCCCTTGGCACTACAGCACCAGTGGGTCTAGGCCTACCTCCATGAACTCTCTTCATTTCGGTTTTTCTAGATCTTACACATACGGTAGGACTCCTTGGGCGAGTGATCAGCTCGTCGCAAGGCCTGTACCTGTAGACAAACACAGAAAAACGCACACAAACATCCATGACCTGAGTGGGATTCGAACCCACGATCCCGGCTTACGAGCGAGCGAAGACAGTGCATGCCTTAGACCGCTTGGCTACCGTGACCGGCATGTTTGTACATTAGTCCTCAATATTTGGGGCCCCAGTTTCCAATTGTTTATGTCGTCTCTGCTTCATAACAGAAATATTTTTTTTTCGGTTATCCAAGACATGCCTCGCGGCAATCAAACAGAATTGACTAGTTCACCGCCATCAGCAATGTATGTATGTTTCCTATTTAAGAGTGTTCTACCATCATCGCAGCTCCATTCACAACTCATGTTGCACTTGGTGGCGTCAATAAAGCGTTGCAGCTGTAGAAATTGGAACATCGCAGATCAGATTAGAGAACTGCATGGCCTTTGAAGTAATGCAGTCGCGTTTTGTTGTCTGTTTCTTCAATCCCGAACACAAGGGGAGAGATCCTGATAGTCCTTTCCTCTCACTCGGTTATTTGATCTCCTTCCTCACTCTCGTACTTTGTATCACAGACACTTCCTCCTTTCTGTGTTCTTTTTTTGGTTTCGTCAATTCCATTTCCTTCCTGACGCAATTTGCATCGTCTCAAAATCACTTGCTCAAGAATCGCAGAGAGAGGGGAATCCCCGAAACTTCTTCCCTTAACTTTGGAAGGGTCATTCTTCCAGGTTACTGCAGGAGCTCATGCTGCGCAACCATTCAGAGTCGGCATACTCTGTCTACATTTTTAGTTTCTTTTGTTGTACTTTTGATACAACATGCTTGTACTCTTCTCCAAGTATAATTAGAATGATCAAGTCAAGGAGGATGAGGTGGGCAGGCAATGTAACATGAATGGGGAGAAGAGGAATGCATATAGGATATTGGTGGGAAAGCCAGATGGAAAGAGACCACTGGGGAGATCAAGGCGTAGGTGGGTATACAATATTAAAATGGATCTTAGAGAGATAGAATGGGATTGATCTGGTTCAGGATATGGACCAGTGGAGGGCTCTTTTGAACACGATAATGAACCTTCGGGTTCCATAAAATGCTGGGAAATTCTCGAGTAGCTGCAGAATTGGCAGCTTCTCCAGAAGGGCTCAGCTCCAGGAGTAAGTAAGTTAGTTGATACAACATGATACTCGTTAGCAACGTTTTGAAGCCAGTCTTTGAACCGTCGCCTTATAAAGCGGAACTCCATAACACATCACAAAACATTTATCGATTGTGATTGATGCTCGATTAATCGCCATCGACTCTACTGTTTTCTGTCCTGCGGAAGAGTATGCTACGCCTGTGGGACACATTACACGGGTGGCTGTATTGTTGCACACTGCAATATAGTTGCTGTTTTGTAACTTCTTTTCAGTTTCGTTTGATGTAGAGTGTGTTAAGGGAAAGGCGATCATCTTGCTAGCTGAAAGACATTCCTGTTTTTCTCTCAGCATATAAAGCTCTCACATCATGGTTTTGATTTTCAGACACGTATAGCATAGTCAGAGGATCGAGGGGTCGGAGTCCGAGTCCCGGTACGGTCAAGAATTTTCTCTCCTCCATATTGTCCACACCGGCTCTGGGGTCCACGCACCCTCTTATCCAATGGGTATTGGGGACTTTTTCTCCGGGGTTAAAGCGGCCGAGACGTGAAACCGACCACTCACCTCCAGCTAATGCCGAGGTCAAGAAAATGTGACTTTATACACCCACTCCCCCGTACGTCTTCATGGCGTAGTGCTTAATCAGTTAAGCACAGGGACAACTTTACTTTTTAGTCATAACAGGCACATTACAGCTGCTCTCTTTGTAGAGAAATGCTCACGTTATTTGGAATACTGTCTCGTCAAGTCGAAGTCAAAATTATGTTGCAACTGACGACCAGTGAGTGTCTCTGTCATGGTGTCGATCATGACCAGATGTTTCTTTTTATACCAAAGATACTGTCCTGTCCATGTGGGACTCCCTCTCTAACGAGAGGTCGGGTCTGTCATTTGCTGTCTCGTGTGCGTAGAGCATACGAGAAACCATTGTGATTCTGAGAGAATCGATCACGAGATGTAGACGGGTTTACACGTTTTTAGGCTCCTTAAGCCGTTTCCGGTAGCTGAGCGGGCCAAGGCATGTACTGCCTTCGCTCTCTCGGAAGCCGGAATCGTGGTTTCGAATCCCACACAATGCTTGGGCGTGTGGTATGTGTATGTGTTTAATCTGTGTTTGTGTTGTCCTGTGTTTAGGTAGAGGCCTTGTGACGAGCTGATCACCCGTCCAAGGCGTCCTACCGTCTGTAGAATGATAAAAATAAAAAATAAAAACAACCTCGACACCGTAAAGTTATAAAGAGAAATTGGATTAAGTAAAGTAAATGTAGGCTTCCTGAATATGAAAAGCGTTGTTTAACTCACATCTGCCTGTCTCTGTGTATGCACTCGTACGTGTGGATAAATGGATGGGTGATGGATGTGCGTCTCGTGAAAGCCTAAACGTTTGACCGGATCTCATTCATGTTCATCATCATCATCAGTAATCTGTCAGACGACAGGTCCACAGTCTCTTCCAAAACAGTTTCTCCACTTAATGCGATCTTCTGTTTTTGGAAAGAGACTATCCAGGAAAAGTGATAATGTGGTAGTTTTTCCATTTGCTTTCCACATCGCAGTACAACAGCCGTTCAAACCACTCTGGTCACGCCTGTTGCTATACGAACTTGAACCATCTCGAGCATCATTTGCTCTGTGCCAAGTCGCTGCTGATGACGCTGCTTCCGGCATCAGTTTTTGGTTTTTTGTTTAAGAATTCGTCCGTCATAAGTATGTTCTTAGTGAGTAGGAATACTTTGCGTCGATTTTTGGTTTCTTTAACGATGCTCTCATATGCTGAGATTATAGAGCACAGAATTACAGGATGGTTGGAAGGAAGGGACACGGTTACAGGCCTTGGCCTTATTTATGGTACTATCTCGGTTGTCACGTGGAGGAACTGAGGAAAACCACGAAAGTACTCGGACAAAAATCTAATCTTCCTGCTGAGATATGAACCTGGATCGTCCCGGATACAAAGCAGGAGTGTCAACTACTCGACTGCACGCCTTTCTTTTTGTTATGAAATTTGTGTATTGTGTTATGTCAAGTCCTCGTCTCGAACTTAAGTGGAAGGTTCAGTGTGAGAGTCCCCCATGCCGAGGTCGCACTGGGTATGACTCGCAGTTATATGCCTAGTTGTACCTGTGGCCCGAGTCACCTCTGATTTACTGTCTGAACATGAATATGTAATTATTTTTTTTGCGATAGACGTAAGGCTTTGTCTGTCCGTAACATGGCTCAGCTCTGTTTTGTACCTGGAAACGTTCGAACTTGTATGGGATTACGTTCAAGAATTGCATTCACGGGTATCCTGTTTCGAATCTTCGTCGGTTTAGTGACCTTCCTGAATAAGATTCTCGTGGTTTCCTAGAATCGCCAGACAAACTGCGTAATTATAGGCCTATCTTAAAATAGATGGTCTTTTAAATAGGCCACTGATCCGCTTAACAGCTCGTGGCCATACGCCTTATTTATCAACGCAATATAACAGTTTAAATGATGTTTAAATTATCCAGGAATCAATTAGTTATTTTTGCGGGAATCTTTGTTACCAAGTGTTTTCCAGTGGCTGATGGTATATTGTGCACCAATGCTAACATTGGAACTTGAGAGTTCTAATCGTTAGAAGCCTCTCGTGGGCCCTAATGTGATTGAAAAGGGAAAGTACCTTCTGTGTTTTTAAATTATTAGTCCGTGTGCTGGACGACCAGGGTTCGATTCCAATTAAAAACCTAGAAAGTATTTTTCCTTGCCATATTCATATGGGGTCAAGAACCTAGCCATGTCTCATCCCCCAGCTCGTGATCAGGAAGATAGTACGCCTAATGTTTCCAGAACTTTGTTTTAAATTTAAATGCATGAACGCGCGGAAATAGCTGTAAAACAGTATGGCAGTGGAACGTACACGTCACTGTCGGCCAATGCTGGGTTGAGGCCGAAATTGCTGACGCCACTATCGTCCGCTGCGAGCAGGACTAATCATAATCGGAGGTATTAGTAAACCGCTGCCGGATTATGGTGCAGAAGTCCAAGATCCCTATAAGCGTGCATGGTGTGGTGCAGTTTTACGTTGCTTATTTATAGACATGCAGAGACCTGCTTTACAGGGTTCTGCAGTGCGCGCAAAGCTCTCTACAGCTGCAGCCCCGCTTTTATTGAAGTATTATCATTTTACTGACTTCAAATAGCTTGTAAAACGTGGAGAAGCCGGTTCAGGAGAAGGAAGGGGTAAAAGAGCGTTGGATCTCCACGCATCTCCCCGACGCCACTTCCACGGTAAAGGGAGAAGCAATTTGAGAGTGAAACAGCCTAATTCGGGTGGTGGTAATGGCTTGTAATCGGTAGTGAGACCTTATATAGCCCAGCCCCTCGGGTCACAGGGCACAGTAAAAGGCAGAAATCCGGACTTCCGTGCCAGTTTTCCCTCTTCGTTCACGTCCTATATACAGTTACGAGCAATATCACTTTCCTCTCCAAGCGGATAGACGTTGTCACGTGCGGTGCATGCTATTTTTATGCATTTAGCTCCCGAAGGAGAACGTAACTAATTAAAGCCTCATTCCATTTGTGTTATCAGATGAGTGACATCTGTGTTGCTTCGGCCTAGTTTGTCACCTGGTGTTTTAGCTTAATCAGGCGTGTTTATGATTTTCTTTGTTTTTACCTGGAGAAGAGTCATACAGACCGGAATCATATTTTATTTAAATACATTGATAAACAGGACTTGAATAATTTTACTTCCACGTTTAAACATATAAACTGTGTATCGTCATGCGAAATGGATAATGTGGATAATAAATGTTGGCTGCTTGTGTTCTGAACGTTTATGTTGATGTTCAGTTCTGTTCAATTCTTATTTATTTACATGCTAATTTAGCAGCCTGAAGGCCACTTATGAAGTAAGCACAAGTAAAAAAAGATAGAAAGAAAGAAAACATGCATAAACGAATCACAGAGACAACTAAATTTATATAATTTTAATAATAATAATTCCATTAACGCAAATGAGATTATCATTAAGACGCCAGAAGAGTTAAAACACAATACCTGTCAACACATTTAGTATTTTAATGACTGGAAGAACCATGGTTGGTACAAAATACGACATCTAGAAGCAAATTTAGTTTTAAATATATCAGTATATAATAATAATAATAA
>NW_019725416.1:937562-944467 GCF_002891405.2 Cryptotermes secundus | reverse complement strand
AGTCGTTATAGCAACTGGCTAGGGGCTGGGCGAGTAAAGGGTTGGTATTCGAGTCCCCATGGGGCAAGAATTTTTTACTTCTCCACGTGGTCCAGACCGGCTCTGGGGCCCACCCAGCCTCCTATCCAGTGGATGGAGGAGGCTCTTCCCCTGATGGTAAAACGGCCTGAGCGTGAAGGTGGCCACTCACCTCCAACTAGTGCCGAGGTCAAGAAAACGTGTGAGTCTATACATCCACTCCCCCATACGTTTTAATAGTGTAGCACTTAATTAGTTAAGTGCAGGGATAACTTCACCTTTTTTGTACTAAAAATGATTAACTTCTGTTCTTTATTTATTTATATGCTTAATACAATGGCCCAATGGCCAGTTCATAGTAGTAGTAGTAGTGCATCTTGTTGAGATGCGAAAAGGGGTGACCTAGACATAGATGGACGAACAGTAGTAAGACGGTTGTTAAATTTTAATGAAAATGTAGACTGGTTTAATTTGGCTTAGGATGAGGATCGTTGACAGCCCTTTATGGACACGGTGATAAATCTTCTAGTTCTATAAAAACGGAATATACTCTCAGCTTCTCAGTAAGGACACTGATACATTATGTAACAGTAAAATTAAATTAAACTACCAGATTTCTTCAAATTGAAATTATTTGTCTTCAGTCAACCGACAGTATAGGCCTATACTACCATAGAATCGTGCAAGCAAACCAAGGGAGTTATTTGAGTAAAAGTATGACTACATCATTAGGAATGACGCAAAGTATGCAATTTTTAATTTGAGTAATTAAAAGTTAAACTATATCTAAACATCATAGATTAAAGATAACCCATTCGTGCGTACTGTGTGTTGTAACAGTGAAACCCTAATTAGTCTGGATACTAATGTCGCTCGTATGGCAGCAGACAGCAAGCAGACTGGGTCGCAAGCTTTCGAAACAAAACCAATCAACAACACGAAGAAGACAACCACCAGAGTTGCATGTTATCAACTGTACCGAGTACAGGCAGACTTAACAAATCTCTTAATAGGATTTGCACTGGGGCTATGAGCCGCTCAATTACCCCCCTGTCTTCTGAGCACAACACTTTGGGGGGGTGGGGTGTTTGAGAGTGGGCACATGCAAAGTGTTACTGCAGTTGCTTCCGTAATGAGGCTTCAATACTTAATGTAACTTTTTAGCACCACGCGCGTTTTGCTGGTGTAATCCATTATATGCAGTTGCGCAATGTTTCAAACACCGCTCTCACCCGTCGCATCATATCATCATCATCACCATCATCATTGTGCAGTTCGTGATTTAAGGCCCTGCCCATCTCTGCTATACTTTGAAACATAAATTTATAACCAGGCCCTGCGTTGCTGCACAACTTCCCTCATGCAGGAAAGTGACTACAGAAGGTCTGCTGGTGTTAAGGCTCTTACCGTACGGTTGGCTGATCCTGTAGATTGACGTAATGTAATGAGTTGCATTCTTTCAGACAGCAACATGTTCTGAAGTTGTGTCGGTTGTTAGTTATGTTCAACAGTTCACGTGCGGCTAATTAGTGACAGTTCATTTAATGTAAAAATTTCCCTGTGCTTAATTAATTAAAGGGCATGCCAAGAATATACTTATATATAGGGAAATGGAATTATAGCTGCATCGTTCTTTTCCTCGAAACTAGGTGGAGGTGAGTGTTCAGCTTCACACCCCTACCTCTTTACTTCAGGGGAAACCGCCCCCGGTTTCCCATTGGATAGAAGGCTTTGTGAGCCTCAGAGCCAGTCTGGAAGCTCATTTATTTTTAATAATATACTCTAAAATCAGTTAGTGAAAAAAGTAAGTAAATGCGCATGTTCAGATGCGGAAACTTTTGAAGGGCATATTCCAAACGAACGTGTCTTTTAATTTGAATGGTATGGTTTCGCGTCATACATATACTTCAGGAGTCCTTCTCCATTGGTTTAGGCGCACTCATATGCCATTTAGCTGTTGTTTTCAAATAGGTAATTATATTTTCAAGGAAATGTAAAATTGTTGTCCTTTTCTTTGGTAACATAAATAGAAAAGCCAACTCATAAGTAGAGGAAATATTTCTTTATACATATTGGGAGAAGGAACAGGAACTGCGATTGGATTGCAGATGTTTCTACAGACTAATTTAATTTTCTGGCCCCTCTCTTGAGTCCTGATGTCCCCCCACAGATCTTTTTCCAGTTTCCTTTACGATTGGTTAGTCACCTCAAAGAGTCAGTTGTCCCCGAGAAGTTTAGAGCTGCTTGCTGTACGTGAGGAAGCTCCATTTGCATAGATCCTGGAGTGACGCAGTCTCGCCAGGGTTACAAACTGCACTATCTGAAGTGGTTGGCTTTCACCAAACTTACAACGAATTGCTGAATTATCTTAACGTAGCCCACGCGCTCCTTGTTACTCATACTGTGAAACTTACCGTTGGTAATTTTTCAACCACTATATAACCTCTATATCCTGTTATTAAACAAACGAATTTAAATATATTGACTCACTCTTCCTATGGCGGTTGTCTTGTCCTTGTCCTCCTTTATTTTCCGGTTGATGTGCTTATTATTTGGTGTCTCGTCTTACTTGATCCTAATATTTCACAATATCCCGAGCTAGGTGAGTCCAATCTACGTTCTCAAATCCTTTTTAATTAGGCTAAGGTCCAGATATTTTCCTATGCACTCTCATTTCAGATATGTGTACTTCAAGTTCTTTACACATAAATCAGCTAGCAAAATTCTTGTCTCTTGGCCCCCGTTATTCGAATGTTTTTGAAAGTGTACAGGGCCATAACCGTTTTTCAGAGGGATGGTAAACGTTTCCCCATAAATACTACCTTCCTTTGTTGTTGACCGTGTTAGTTGAATTTTGAAACATTCTTAAATAATAATTAAGCTTTTGATACTTAAACTTATATTAATAGGTTTTTGTAAGCGTCCGGCGCGTAAGGCTGACAACCTTGCCGCCATCTATGAGCTGATTGTCTAGAAAATGTGAGAACCTCAAAATCTCACAAGCCTATTGGCCTCCACAGCCTGTTACAGGGATACCTTTACTTTTAATAGGTTTTGTGCTTTTTTTTTAATTGTTTATGTGATTTAGGGCACAAAGGAACTTCACGTGCATTTGAACAACCGAGATACATTTGTGAACACGTCACCTATCCTTTCTCTCTCTTCATCAGCGTTCCGTAAATAGTTTGACGATGGGTGTGACTGTAGCATTGATTGATTGCTCTGAAATTAAAATTCTAAACGACGCAGTTTCGCTACTAGTATAGGACGTATGTCTCAAATAGCGAATAGCGTTTGGGTTAGAGTTTGGAGGGGGGTTAGATATCAGCGCTCTCATTCTCGGTGGAGACTTGTCCGCAACCATCAATCCTCTCGTTTTTCCTTGATGTCCGACAGATCTGTTAGAGCTCCTACTTTTCTTTGCTTTTGGTGCAGTGGACTAAAAGGCTAATGGTCCCCATGGCCGAGCCTTTCTGTGGTAGCAAAGTAAAGTAAACTTTGCTACACCAGCAAGGAGGAAAACAGTTTAATGGAATCCTCGGACCTTTGGGACCATTAAAATGAAATAGTGGAGTAGTTGCGCAAAGGGTAGGGCCCCCAACTCCCACATACACTCACACACACACACTCTACACTGTTACAATCCGTCCGTATTTTAGTACTTGATGTGAGGGGCTAACAGAATATAGGGATTCTACACTGGCAGAAAGTTGGTCGTATTATCAAACTGACTAAGAGGTCTGCACGACAGACGTGAGTGGTATGTAGGTCTAATAGTTGTTCCTTCTGTTAAATGATGATAAACATCGATGGTATGTAATAATTTGAGTAACCACGAGAAACTGTTGGAACAGATGCATTAAAATATTGACATTTGTGATACAGTTCTAGATTAATTAACCACCCGAGGAGTAAAATCGTTTTTAGGAAGCGCATAGCCCTTCCGCTGGTCAATAAAATTCTGTCCATTATAGGATCCAAAATATCATTACCATGTTCCATACGAGACCACCGCAGGACGCTGTACAGATGCAAAGTAATCCAGTCCGTATGCCCATTTCTCAGTTCCTGTAATGGGCCATCATTTTTAAATTAATCTGACTTATAATGACTTTCTGGTTCCCAATTATCCGTTGTTTATATGGTACCGAAGACACCTGACTATGCAGACTCGCCCATGGAGCTGAGCCCTTCTTGAGGAGCCGCCATTTGTGCGGATATTCAAGAACCTCAGCATTTTATGGAACCCGACGTTTCATTACCGTGTTCACAAGAGTCCTCCACTAGTCCCTATCCTCAGCCAGATCAATCCAATCCATCGCATCCTGTCTCTTTAAGATCCATTTTAATATTGTCCACCCACCTACGCCTTGGTATTCCCATTGGTCTCCTTCCTTCCGGCTTTCCCAATATCCCATATGCATTATTTGTCTTCCCCATTCGTGCTGCATGCCCTGCCAATCTCATCCTCCTTAACTTGATCATTCTAATTATACTTGGAGAGGCGTAGAAGTTATGAAGCTCCTCATTATGCAGTTTTCTCCAACCTGACTCTGCAGAGAACATTTCTAAACTCCTGTATCCATAGTCTGTACATTACGATTGTAGGCCTCATTTTCTGCACGATATTAACATCAGCGTTTCGTTATTAGATTGCGTACGGTATCTGCAAATATTATTTTCCTCTCGCTTGTCATCAGTCATATTTATTTCTCACTCATTGCCCATACAAATAAGGTAACGACAAACACAAAAGTTCATGACCCGTAGAAATTAACGGCGGATGTTCAGTAACGCCAGAGCCTTCAGGTCATGGTCCCTGCCTGGATATGAAGGAGGAGATTTGCCCGGGGCAAACAGAGAAATCTCGTCCTGTTTCGCGGATCTGCTTATGGCACAGAAACGTCTGTCGTATTCACATGGCTGCTTTCGTTCTCAGCTGTTCTGCCGAAATACGTTTTCACATGTTTCATTTTTAAAACATTACAGCATAAGTTGAAAATATATGTTAATTGGTTCCAATGTAATTATATTTGCATAAGATATCGCCCTCATAATGCAGAAGCATAATTATAAATATTGCTATATTTATGGAATTAGCATAATAAAATTATTCTGAGAATTCAAGAAGAAAAATGTGTCCTCTTTTTTTCTAAATATCTTTAATATCAGCTCTGACGTCAACCATCACGTTATGGCAAGCACCTTGAGTCGTCCTTTAGCACTTAACGATTCTCTCTGTTCAGTTCAGATCATAATTTCGTCCTTAATTTTAAAACCAAGAATTTTTTTATACCAGTTGTCACGTGTATTAGTGACTATAGATGGGGTTTGGATTGGTGAATAGATTTAATGACCACTCATAGTTCGTAACTGAAACAATATTGCTTATTCCCACATTACAGATCACTGAACACTGTCTTCTCAGTCTACTTTCACTAGTCTTTACGTGGTAACATTTCTCCACAACGGCTGTTCCTCTGCAATGTCTTCACTAGACGTTTCCTAGTAACGAATCTTAGCAATGGAGATTCTTCCACTTCCGTTGCTCGCTGGTTAACATCCTACATCTGAACCCTCGACTGCTTCGTAGCACCAATTGTCTTCAAGATAATTCCTCGGCACCGACCCCACGGAAAACACCATCTTCTCTCAAGGATACATGTTTACAGCTCCGTTGCCTAAGAATGGGCATGGCGCGAACCACATAGAAAACACTTCTTGTAGCACATTTTCTATTGTTGCGTGCGTGTATTGCGGCCGATGCCTAACAATGGGTCTAAATGTCATACTATTCGTATATTTTAATAGTTAATTGCAGGAGGGCACAAAGAACTGATATCATGAAAGATTTTAGAATGAATTCCTCATAAATGCCATCCTAAAGCCTCATGGCCTCAAAGAGAATTACTATACATGAAATCTTAGAATATTAGTGATCATATAGACATATCGCCCAAATATATGATATATAGCTGTGACTACTGGGTGTGTTCTGATGGGGACCTCACAGATAACTAGCACCCTTTCATTTTAACACAGCTTAGTGGATGGTTAGCTCATGAAACAGTCTTGCGCCAAATGTCTGGCTGTTCGTTGAACTCGTCGGTCAGGCTGGACCAAAACTCCTAGCATGGTCCTTCTTGTTCAGGACAGTTAGATGGATGGGCGTGGTCACGCATGCTCCCTCCACCCTCTCTGTCACTTCTTCCACTTCTATGCTGCTCGTTACATGTGGCTGCACGGCTGGCCACCAACGTCGCCGATCCAATTAATGTACAGGTAATACGGGCTTGCAGCTTTTGCATATGTAATAAAGCCGATTGCTACAATTGTTCAAAAGCATTTCTTGCCAACCGGTATTAAACATGTTTTTCAAATGTACCATAACCAATCGTTGTATTAAAGTCTAGATTTCTAGACAAAGGAAAAAATATAGAAGGGAAAAATATAGTCTGCATCATGTTTTATTACTGGAATTGAAACATATACAGGATCGCATTGCCGTGTGTAAATCCTGCGGCTGTTTGAACTGAAAGCCGCCATCATGGGCATGTTTACTCTGACTTGAATCCTTATGCCCTTTCAGCAAGAAGAGTAGGCTCAGTTCCAGTGAAAAAACATTAAATATTTGTGTTTCCGAAAGCGGAGTAGACGTGTCTGTCTTTGAACTTTCAGCTAGTATTTGTATTTATAATTGTTACTGTCAGTGAAAGCGTTTTTATTAACGAAAAATAATATTCTTAGACCGAAGTCAAATCAGTGTTACTTTATATTGAAGCCTTTTGTATCCAGTAGACATGACGGAATGCATTTTAAAAATCGTTAGAGCACTCACAGACAACTAAAATTAGGATGTGTGTTTGAATTTATCCTTTTACTACGAG
>NW_019725416.1:931517-937540 GCF_002891405.2 Cryptotermes secundus | reverse complement strand
GTTCCATCCATATAAAGAATCAATGAGGCATTTTAGCCCCCATATAATATTTTATTATACCCTTACTTTTGTGGCTTGTAGTGGGTTTCTGGAAATTAATGATCACTTAACGTTTCTTGACAGACATCAGGTTATGTCGTCAATTTAATATTTGGGCACCTCCCACTAGCTGTATTTATAATTTGGCTGATGTCTTGAGCATAATTCATTTATTCATCAATGGCTCTACTGTCCTCTTCTTGGACCTTGGCCGATTTTTCTCTTTCTTAATCCTATACACAGACGATAGAACTCCTTGGACAAGTGATCAGCCCGTCGCAAGGCCGCTACCTACACACAGGACAACACAAACACAGATATCCATACCTTGAGTGGGATTCGAACCCACGATCCCGGTATTCTAACCGGCGAAGACGGTTCATGCCATAGACCGCACGGCTACCGTGATCGGCGTTTTGAACATAAAACTCTTTAGTATTGTAAAATTTCAATTGAATTTTGAGTGTGAGGCTACATGTACGATTCAGAAATCTTAGAATGAAGTTCCTGCCACTTCTCCGAAACCTTTAGTTTTTCTTCTGATACAGCTGCCCGCTTTCAATTCTCCGTCATCGAAATATTTCATTTATTATCGGAAAAAGGATGTTGTCTTCCCCCCCTCCCCCATGGCACTACAGCCCCCGTGGCCCTAGGCCTACCTCCATGAACTTCTCCGTTCATTTCGGTATGACTCCTTGGGCGGGTGATCAGCTTGTCGGAAGGCCTCTACCTGTACACAAACACAGAAAAACGCACACAAACAAACTAAACATCCATGACCTGGGTGGGATTCGAACCCACGATCCCGGTTTCCGAGCGAGCGAAGACAGTACATGCCTTAGACCGTTCGGCTACCGTGACCGGCTGGATGTCGCCTTATTTTACCGTAATTGTAAGTTCACCACATCCTTTTTTTAGATCCAGACATTTTATATTCTGGAGTCAATAAATAACAGAAGAATGCTATCTTTCTAGACTCTCTACTCATCTTCATTCTCTCTTCTTTGACCCTTCACATCCTAGGCCCATTCTTATATCACGATTCATGAAGCCGCAGTGTAAACGTAGCCACCGCATGTGGGCCAGTTCTCATATACATGCATAACGTTTTAAACCCACCCGCCCCAACATTCTACCCATCGTCTGTGTGTGCGTAAGCTTATAAAATATTCACGCTGGTAATACAATATCACCCCCGCCCCATTGTACCCTCCTCTTCCTCCTCTGCCCTTACCGGCTGTGTTATCTTCCTCGCAGTGTCGCTCGCTCGCTCATGCAGGAGACCTAGGCAGGACTCCTCTGTGATATGAAGTTTTTATGAATAGGTAATGTTGCCGTATTGATTTTAATATTCAACATTACGGCCCGTGGGGCTAGAAGAGAAGGGAGCTACTGCTAGATATGAAGGGGGTTGGTTGTTCTTGGCGGTTTGAAAGGAAAATTGTGTTCAGAAGCCATGTTTCATGTTAGGATGATCATGAGATAGATATTTTGAATTAGTGCCACATTAGTGTGGAAGTGGCACATAGTTTTAGCTCTCATAAATAAATATTTATCGGAAGTATAAATGGTTTCAGGAAAGGTCGTTTTTTTTAGATACAATTTTTATAAATTTTTAGGTAATACCTAGAATTTCTTTTTTATAAAAATGAACCAGAATTGGAGTAAATTATAAGCACGACTTTCTGCTCTCAATAGCGTACTTACGAGCACATTAAAAATATCTCGTCCTTAATTTAAATCTCACCACAAAACAAGATTTGCTACGTGAGTTGTATATCGATTCTTGCGGTAAACTCCACCGCATAAATCTTATCTTGCACGAGGTTTAAAATTTCTCGTATTTAACAAGAAAGCTAAGTAAGGTTTGAGATATAGGGTGTTCGGATGAAAGGTATCCAAAATAAAATCATTATATCTTAGAAAGAATTTATTATATACATTAATGGGTTACACCATTACAAAGGGAAACTATCAATTTTTTTTCTGCATATATAATTTTCCAATAAATTTAAATATGGGCTCCCTTGGTGGCACGACAAATATCCAGGCTTGAAGCATGTTTGGTGTTACAATAGCCACAGCGTCCGTTATGCGGTGTTTCAGGCGTTAAAGGTCAATCTTAACCTGGTACAATGTTCTTCACACAACACCACAATAAAAAGTCCACTGGGGTTAAATCTGGCGACCCAGGAGGCCAAGCAATTGACTCATCTCTGCCGATCTATATCCCAGCCATCTCTCTGCCCAGGTGATTCCTAACATGGTGACAGAAATATGGCGGCGTATACGCGTAAGCCGGGCATAAAAAAGAAAATTTCAGAGTTTTCCTTTCCGATGACATAAACCGGATACGTGTATAACAATTAGTTTCCGAGATATACATTTTCTATTTTGGATACCTTTCATTCGGACACCCGGTAGATTGGTAGATGCATCTGGTTGTGACGTGGCATGACAGATGGTCTACTGCAAAACCAAGCCAGCAGTCCTTACTCTAACCTTCAAAATTACAACGTTTAAGGTGTGAATTGATATTTTCCGAGTTTGTATTAGAGCAGCGGCTTCTTAAGGGGATTGATTGTGCACTGAACCCAGTCTCGACCCCCAAGCTGCTGGACTGTAGGATGTCTCCGAACACGCTTTATCTGTGATGAACTTTGAAAGTGGGACATGAACCAATGCTGAGGAGAGCCGGAACAACCGATTCTTGTGATAGTGGAAATGAAACAACGTAATGTTTCTTTTTCGGTATCGAACCAGATCTTCCGGATGTAACGGGAAGTGAAGCCGTTGCGGAGATGTTGAAGTTTAGAGTTGGCTGCGAAAAAAAAAATACCTGTGACACTCACCCTCTCGTGAGACCCATACATCAAGTCTCACTGCATCAGTAGGACTTTGGTGTGGGCTCCTAAGATTCAGAATAACGATAACAGCACCGGGGTGAGGGAGCGAGTCGAGATGCCGGCATTGCTCTTGGTTGCAGAGGCCTACTGCGATAAATCACGTGGACAAATTTAATTATCCTGCTGTCTACGATAAGACTCCTCCGCCGTTGTTCTTATACTGCAGCATACAGTAATGCAGAAGAGTTTCGTTCCCTTCATGCCACTAAAATATATTTTTGATAAAATTATTTCCTTTCTCTCTAACTTTCGTTTATTAATAAAGACGTAATTTTGAAATCCTAGTGTGTTCTGTATTTGAAAATAAAAGTTCTTAATTCACCAACTGTTATTATTTGGAACAAATCGAGGAGAGTTACATGGGTGGGGCATGTAGCACACATGAGAGAGATTAAAATGCATACATTGTTTTAGTCTGAATATTCGGAGTGAAGACTTAGGTAATCCAGGCTTATATCGGAGTATATTATTAAAATTTATGTTAGAGAAACAGTGTTAGGATGTGGACTGGATTCATCTGGCTCAGGGTAGGGTCTTAGTGTCCTGCTCTTTTCAACGTGTCAATATATCTCGGACTTTCATAAAAGATGGATAATTTTTTTTTGAGAAGTTGAGCAACAGTTAGCTTCACAAGAAAGATTCTGCTGTAGTTAAGTATTCTAATGGAAATTAATTTTAGCTTATTTTATAGGCTAATAAATGCAGGCTAAATATTCACCTGTCTGGTCTAAATGTTGATCATTTTGCGCATGCAACGGAAACATATGTTAGGCCAAATACACGACGGAGTTGTAGATCAGTTATGCTGGTTCGTTCCTATAAATTTATTCAGCATTTTGTTATGGGCCTACAAGTCATTTCTAAAGCGAGAACAGGAAATTGCTATCATTTGTATTTATGGCCAAGGATATTGATCGGAAATGGAACCGTATCTTCTAGTAAGATAAACAGATACGCTTATGTATGTAGAAAACGTCGTTTCATAGCTTCCAACAGCGGGAGTTCGAAACCTGGCCACTCTGTTGCCTAGTTGTGTCTCATGGAATCTTCCATACTTCTCCCTTTCCGCGGAAAACAATCTGAAATACTAGACTTAAATCCAAGTAGTTTGATAACATTAATATCTATTTTTTCTATTTATTTTGATTGACTAGGAACATGCGTTCTCTTCTCAGTCACTCCAGTTTCTGCAGGTCTTCTTTCCGTAATACCAAGGAAGTAGTTCTGCTTAATTGTTTTCTTTAAGCTCTGCGGCTAACCAACATAAGGTAGATAATGAGTTTTCAAGCTTGTTTCAGGAAAGTTATATTACCTGAGTGCAAATGAATTGTGCTTTAAATAACTGAGTATTTTTTTATTGCTACTGGGGTGGGACCAAGTCCCTTGTACTGCGGCCACTTCTGGCCTATTGTACCAGCCCCAGACGATAGGTGAGGGTGACTGTGGAGCAATTGCTGGAATGAAGATTGGCAGGGGAAACCGAAGTACTCGGAGAAAACCTGCCCCAGCGCCACTTTGTCCACCACAAATCACACTTGATCAGCCCCTGGATCGCGGTGGGAAGCCAGCGACTAACCGCTTGAGCTATGGCGCGGCCCCTAAATAGGTGAGTAACTAATTTGTCAGTTTAATCCATCCTGTCCCTTAATCAGATAACTAATTGATACTTTGAGAATATATCTAAATTCAAATTGGGAACGACAGTAACAAATCAAAATCTGATTCATGGGGCAGTTAAGAGCAGATTAAATTCAAGAATTGCTTCCTACAATTTAATTCAGAACATTTTGTTTTCTCGTCTCTTTTCTGAAAACATAAGAATTAATATACAACACTATAATTTTGCCTGTAGTTTTGTATGGGCGTGAAATTTAGTCTCTGATATTAAGGGATGGATGCATAGACTGAGGCTGTTTGAGAACAGGGTGCTGAGGAGAATATTTGGACCGAAGAGGAATGAAATAATATGTGGCTGGGAAAAACTACATAATGAGAAGCTTCATTAACTTGTACTCTCCGCCAAATATATTTAGAATGATTAAATCAAGGAGGATGAGATAGATGGGAAGGGCATGTAGCATGCATCGGGGAGAAGTGGAATGCATACAGAGGTTTGGTGGGAATGCCATAAGGGCAGAGACCACTAGAAAGACCAAGACGTTGGAATAATATTACGATAGTCTTGGAGAATTAGGATGGGGCGGCACGGACTGGATTAACCTGGCTAAGAATATGTACGAGAGGCGGGCTGTTGCGAAGAAAGTAACGAACCTTCGGGTTCCATAAGTGTTGGGAAATTCTTGAGTGTCTGAGCGACTTGTTGGCTTCCGAAGATGGACTCAGCCCCAAGAAGTTAATTCAGTTAGTTAGTTCAGTTAGCTGTCCCTTAACAGACGCTGCTCCCATGAACTTGCCACTGACAGTCTGAGCGCAGCACATAGTTCGTATCGATAAATTGGTTACGAAAATTGAATTTTGTTTCAGATGTGTATTCTGCAGTGTAGCGGGGGGCGCCCACTCGGAAGTCGTGTACCGGAGTCTCCCGCTGCATAATGTCACATAGCCCAAAGTCTCTCTCACGCGTAGCGAGGGGGGTGTAAAGGAACTACAGGATCTCGTCGACGTTGTTGTCTAAACCGTTAGCGGAAAATTTCTGCATGGGGATCAAGTCGCAAAATACAGCTTTCTGAATCACCTGTTTCGAAACTTTTCATAGCATTTCCAATTCTGTAGCCCTCATTAGAAAGGATATACATTCCAGTCAGGCATAATTGAAACATAGTAAAAGCAAGTTATCTTATGGCCATGACACAGCTCAGGCTCTTAATCACCGGCTTCCCACCGCGCCGGTCCTGATTCAAACCCAGGTCAGGTCATATGGGTTTTATGATGGACAAAATGGCACTGCGACATGCTTTCTACGAATACTTCGGTTTCCTCTGCCGATTCGTAATTCTCATTCCACAGACTGCTCGGCACTTATCCGGGGCTGGTACAGCAGCCAATTAATGGCCGAAGTACCAAGTGGACTAAGTCTCACCCCCCCCCCCCCCGAACAGCACAACCTCTTTCTTTCCT
>NW_019725416.1:912634-931198 GCF_002891405.2 Cryptotermes secundus | reverse complement strand
AACCGTGTCAAAAATAATATTTGTATAATGAATCTATCGTTGTGACAAACATTTAAGGAAGACAAATATTCAAGAAGAAAGGGTAAAATGGACATGTAAGAGAGAGAGAGAGAAGGAGATAAAGTGAAATCCGAATTATGGCCCGTGCTTCTACCAAGACAGAGGTAATGGTTACATCGATTTTGGGGTTAAAGCGTGTTACTACAATATACAGTCCCTAAGTAAATCCTCTCCTAGAGTTTCCCAACAACACAACATGGCACTTACACAATCACGCACGAGCCCCTCTTCTCCGCACCATAAACACCCCCTCATATATGGAAAGGGCCCTCTATGGCGAATGCGATTGTCCGACACACGCTCCGCGTTTGTTCTGGTTTCTGAAAAGAATCCTTTCTATACACGTGGATGCACACAAGTCATGATCACAGCAGTTGGAGAGACTTACAGACTAGGCTAATCATCATCATTGTCACTGTTGGTTGAATTGTTTGTTGGCTGAGCGAACGTTTCGGACATATGGTGGATTAAAGGGAATGAAAACTTTGCATTTATAAGCGTGAGAGCCACAATGTGAAAAGCGGTCACGCAGTCACTCAGCACAAATCAGCGAGCTATAATCTTTTTTAACATTTAGTGCAGTTGGAATAAATACAGAAGGGGTAAAGATCTTATACAGAAAACTGTATTCATTGGACAATGAATTAGACGTAACAGTAGGCGTATTCTCTGCATAACGAGGAGCTTCATAACTTGTACTCTTCTCGAAGTAAAATTAGAATGATCAAGTCAAGGAGGATGAGGTGGGCAGGGCATGTAGTACGAATGGGGGAGAAGAGAAATGCATGTAGGATATTGGTGGGAAGGCCAGAAGGAAAGAGACCACTGGGAATACCAAGGCGTAGGTGGATGGACAATGTTAGAATGGATCTTAGAGAGGTAGAATGGGATGGTATGGATTGGATTGATCTGGCTCAGGATAGGAACCAGTGGAGAGCTCTTGTGAACACGGTAATTAACTTTCGGGTTCCATAAAATGCTGGGAAATTCTTGAGTAGCTGCAGAATTGGCTGCTCCTCCAGAAGGGCTCAGCTCCATGAGTGAGTAAGTCGGCGTATTCTACAAGAAAGAAAAGTGTGTGTGATAATGCATATATACGTCATTGTGGAACTCAGTACCCTTAAATTGGATAACTTCTGCTCTGCAAGGGGGTAGACCAGATACACATGATATCTTGCGTAACAATTATGACATTTTATTTTGGGGGACACGCGGAAGCGTAGTTGGTTGAGACAATACGCTACAAACAGTAAAGTCGCTCGTTCGAGTCCTGATAAGGTGGACTTTTTCAACTGACCTAATCCTACCGGCCGCACTAGGCCCTGGGGTTTACTCAGCCTCTAACAGAAACGAGCACCAGTAATTAATTTAATAATTCTCCTGGGTAGTAAAGCGCGGCCGGCGCGTAAGGCTGATAACCCTACCGCCATCTTTGAGACGATTGTCTACAGAAAATGTGGAAGCCTCGACGTCTCACAACCCTATGGGCCTTCACTGCTTGTTACGTGGGTAGCTTTGTATTTATTTTGAGTTATTTCTGATACAAATCTTTTAGCACTACAATTGAAATCCATTTCTTCATTCTATTAATTTTGTACCTTCGCTCTGCTTGTAGGATCTTTAATCGAAATTGATTTCATTCCCTTTACTTTAACAACCCCCCCCTTTTTAATGCAATTTATGCCATAATCCTTCATATGACAAAATATTTTAATGTTGAATAGTAGTACGTGTATTGAGTCACGTCAACTTCTTTTATTACATATTTGAAACACTTCATTCATTCATTCATTCATCCATCAGTAATCTGTCAGACGACAGGTCCACAGTCTCTTCCAAACAGTTCCTCCACTTAATGCGATCTTCTGTCTTTGGAAAGAGACTATCCAGGAAAAGTGATAATGTGGTAGTTTTTCCATTTGCTTTCCACATCGCAGTACAACAACCGTTCAAACCACTCTGGTCACGCCTGTTGCTATACGAACTTGAACCATCTCGATCATCATTTGCTCTGTGCTTCAAGTCGCTGCTGTTGACGCTGCTTCCGGCATCAGTTTTTGGTTTTTGGTGTCTCTCGTCGTCTGATGCCTACCTTTTGACCTGTCCAGCAAGGGTGGCCCTGCCAGTAGCTACGCTACCGCTGGTATAGCTCTCAGGGTCCTTGGCATACTCAAACCCCCTCACCACGATAAGGTGGAGACACCAACGCGGGGGTTGAAGCAATTATAATATAAAAATCCGTCATTGAGGTATGAAGAACCGGGATAGCTCAGTTGGTATAGAGACCGGCTACTGGGTGGTTGACTGAGGTTCGATTCCCGACAGGACAAGATGTTTTTCTCTTCTCTGCAGGGTCCAGACCGGCTCTTGGGCCCACTCAGCCTCCTATCCAATTGGTACCGTGAGATCTTTCCCCACGGATAAGGCGGCCGGGGCGTGAAACTGATCATTCTCATTTAGTGCCGAGGTCAAGAATGGAGGAGCTATTCCTCCCCTCCCTCTTGCGTGTTCATTGCTTGGTGCTTAATTAACCTCAGTTACGTTGCAAACAACTACCTAATGAGAAATTATTTTCTGGGATTTCTTAAATTATTCATATTTCAAGCTATTACGTATTCTATTGTATCAGTGTTTTGCGTAGTGTACAAGATTATGCTTGAAACAGTTTCCAGTAAAATGGATAGAGATGAATTTATGATGTGTAAAATTAGTGTTTATATTGCTCAAGTGTAAACTAAAATAAAATTCGATGAATTATACATCCTCCTTTGTAGATGAAGTCATTGGACAAATAAGCATTTCCTCATAATGCGTTCACTATATGTGCTCATGCGCAGATCAGATAATACTAAAGTATAAATATACTCAACACGTAAGTGAAGTTAGTCGAGGAGGGTGAGATGGGCAAAGTATGTAGCACGAATGGAGGAGATGAATACATATGGGATCATAGAGTAATAGGATGGAGTGGTATGGACTGGATTGATCTGGCTCATGATAGGGACCAGAGGAGGGCTCTTTGAACATTCAGGTACCATAAAATGTTGGGAAATTCTTGAGTGAGTTTACAAATGGGAGCTTCTGAGGAAAGGCTAATCTCCATTGAGTTTAGTTAATTCGTAAGTGATGTGGTTATTCTTCGAATACATACTTTGCTCTTAATGCATAATTTTGGTTCATAAATGGCGTACACATTTAAGGGAAGAAACTGAAGAATAGTTCCCCCCTCCCCGTTGAAGTGTCATGCCTCTTCAGTCGTGGGTCTGTGTAAAATACTGCTTATAGTTGCTTCATTTTCATTTAGCCTGCGAGAGGAATATTGTCATCTCAACTTATACAAGAGAGCCATGTCTGCTTTGGAGTCAGATATAAGCAAAATTGTCATAGTACTGGATGGAAATTTGAAGACTTTTGAAAAGAATTTTGTACTATACAAATATTATATTTCTGTACATTATCCATCGTCTTTTCTTTATCTAAAAACAGTCCTGTATTGTACTGTGTATAGAATTGACATCCACTCTGTGTTTGTCCAAGAAGTATATGACTGTACTTACTTACTTNTGAAGTGTAATCATAGCTCAAGCGGTTAGTCGCTGGCTTCCCATTGCGGCGGCTCGGGTTCGATCCCGGGTCTGGTCAAGTAGGATTTGTGGTGGACAAACTGGCGCTGGGGCAGGTTTTCTCCGAGTACTTCGGTTTCCCCTGCCAATCTTCATTCCGCCAATTGCTCCACAATCACCCTCACCTATCATCTGGGGCAGGTACAATAGGCCAGAAGTGGCCGCAGTACAAGGGACTTAGTCCCACCCCACCAGCAATAAAAATACTTACTAATGGAGCTGAGTCCTTCTTGAGGAGCCGCCATTTCTGCAGCTACGCAAGAATTTCGTAGCATTTTATTGAACTAGAAGGTTCATTACCCTGTTCACAAGCGCCCTCCACTGGTCCCTATCTTGAGCCAGATCAATTCAATCCATACCATCCCATCCTATTTCTCTATGATCCATTTTAATATTGTTCTCCCACGTACGCTTTGGTCTTCCCAATTTTCTCTTTCCTTCTTGCTTTTCCACCAATATCCTGCATGCAGTCCTCTTCTCCCCCCATTCGTGCTACATGCCCTGCAAATTTCATCCTCCTTGACTTGATCATTCTAATTACACTTGGAGAAGAGTACAAGTTATGAAGCTCCTCATTATGCAGCTTTTTCAGTCTCCTATATTTACTTAAAATAATTAAAATTGTAACATTTGACGTTCCTAAGCGGACTCAGAACATACTTAATGATTGGCTCAAATTATTATGAGGACAGTACTATTTGCGTAAATGTATTACTTGACTAATCATTGTTATGCTATACAAAGGGCGCATATTTACATTTCAGGGTTACTGAAGTCCATGTTACATCCGCTTACGTTTGGTGTTCATATCAGTACTGCCCTCTCTTTGAAGCTGAATGTACCACAAACTAATACCGGATTGTTCCCATAAGTAAAACCCGCAAGGCAATGAGTGTGGTCTGTCACATATTTTGTGTGTGGCTTATGCAGTACGCAAGTATTGAGGTCTTTGTGAAACCACCCTCACAGACAGCACTGTCTGTTGCCGTGGAGGAAGGGAAGGGGTTTCAAACTGAAAAGAATGACTGTGGTCGGACGCTCTCTGCCAGTTTGATTTTGAAAAGAATGAGTTGAATGAATTGAAGGTTTTGGAAGGAGGAGAGAACGATATAGAACCGAGGGTTGAGAGGATGGATTAAAACGGGAGGGCCATAGGAGGATGAGGGAGTGTAAGAGAGATGGCAAACACATTCTATTGAGATATTGTATTGAGAAAGACAAGGACGCAGATATATGGACAATGTTGTAACTGGTCTCGGCTTTCTCCACAGTTGTCTGTCAAAACCAGATGTTCTCAATTTGGATGAGAATTGTTCCATCGGAAACCCCCCCCACATATCCTCCACCACTGTCTAATTCTCTTGTATGTCTCTCTCTCACTTGCTTCATATAACCAGCAATAGATCACAAAACCATAACACAAGAACGCAAATATATAGCGCGTGTGTGCACAAGCCAGACTTTACTAAACATACATGGCCTCCAGATCTCTCTGGTCTTGTTATGTGCCAGTGGCGAAAGATGATATGTACCGCCTCCCGTGACAATTTTTGCCAGCACACAGATTAATATGATCCATCAGGACACTAACTTTTCTTAATTAAATATTCAAGATCCTTAAGCGAGCTTAAATTGGAAAGTTAAAATATAAAATGAATAGATATTACATCCATTTTACCAATGAAATCGGACCGAATTTTCTGGAATAGAGTAGCCAATGGGCCTCATTAAAATACACCACACATTACTACTAATCACGTCAGAAAACTTTGAGCTATACCTTCATGCCCCCCACATATCGAGATAATGAGGTTCTGAATCACAGGCTCACCGAAAAGTGGTGTACTATTGAGACATTATTTAAAATTTTTGAAGTCAGTAAAACAGTTTTTCGTTCTGATGGCAATTTTCGTCGAAGGAGTTAACGTTTTTTGGGTTACATGAAGAGGAAGATCGTTAAGTAGATGTTTTACGAGTACCTCACGTGTGCTTCTGTTTTATACCTATTTTATAGCCCATGTACATACATCTAGCCACAAATGTCACGCATGCACTTATGAGTAAGGCATGTTAAATCGAAGGTGGTTTAATATCATCTGGAAGCACACTCAGATAATTCGCCCACCACATATTTATGTTACGTTAAGTAAGTCTCCATAATTCCTCAACGCAGTATGACCGGAACTTGCGTGATTTTATGTTGGGTACTACAGGAATTCTGCCGGTCACAGTAGCCGCGCGGTCTAAGGCATGTGCTGCTTTCGCTCGCTCGGAAACCGGGATCGTGGGTTCGAATCCCACTCAAGGCATGGGTGTTTGTGTGCGTTTTTCTGTGTTTGTCTACAGGTAGAGGCCTTGCGACGAGCTGATCACTCGCCCAAGGAGTCATACCGAATGTGTAAGATCTAGTAAACCGAAGTGAAACGGAGTCATGTAGGTAGGCCTAGGCCCAAACTGGGGCTGTAGCGCCAGCGGGGGAAAAAAAAAATCTGTTTTAATGACAGTCGTCATTAATTAAACCACGAATAAATGAAACGAATCAATATTATATAGCTTGCACGCCACAGCATTTTTTAGCCTCTCCCCGCTTGGTTATCGGGCACTTTTTCCCGTTTGACTAGACATCTCCAACCTGTATCTGCGCATGCGTCGGTATTGAAAAGTGAGAATACTGGTGCCTGCAGTCTTGCATTTCCACGTGAGCAGATGTCTATGTATACGAGAATTCATCACTACTTCATACGTCTCGAGCAAGAGCCGAATTCCATACTAAAACTAAAAAAAATCTAAACTCCGTGACTTGATTATGTCCTCAGTTTTCCTCACGGGGCTGTGTGGACCACGTTCCAGACCCACTACTTCTCAGAAAATTTTGTAGTGCCGGGAATCATCACATTTCTAACATAAAAGTTCCGTGGCATTAGTCCACAAGGGAATTATACCGACCGAGCGACCGGCGCTTGTCGGCGAAGTTAGTGCCAACTTTAGCGTATAGAGGGGTATCGCATGGTCAGCGCATCGAATCCCCACCGCCGTTAATTTCGGATTTCTAGACCGGAGCCGTTATTTCCTTGAAATAGCTCCTCAATTATCCTCACCAGGCTGTGTGAACCCCATTCCAGACCCAAAACTCGAATCTCATATTTCAAGAATTAT
Source organism: Cryptotermes secundus (assembly GCF_002891405.2). Taxonomy (NCBI): domain Eukaryota; kingdom Metazoa; phylum Arthropoda; class Insecta; order Blattodea; family Kalotermitidae; genus Cryptotermes; species Cryptotermes secundus. The sequence continues at coordinate 924,359 of NW_019725416.1, read as the reverse complement.
ATTCTGTAGTAAACCCATGTTTTAATATCCTTATTTGTATACACCGACAAATTGATGACAATGAAAATTAAAATGAATGTTCAGGCCTCTCAGATAAGCCTTCATTTTCTGAGGTAAGATCCATACAAATAGATAAGTCAATTAATAATGAAGGCGAATGGCGGCAGTAACCACGAAAAATGCGTGCATTAATCGTGCTCTTCCGTGACGTGTTTCGTTTCCGCTAAAACTCATTAGGTGCTTTGAATCGCTTGTAGTGATCGTCTCCCGTTAACCCGAGTTTGGAGCTTTTGAATAATTGACTGAGGAACAACTGAAGTGAGTAATGTCATGCCACCACATGAAAGGGACATGAGGAGACAGTGGCGGTGCACCAGCCTATATGCTTGTCGTCTCTGAAGGTTCAGATTTTGAATAATACATGTCTCCGGCGTTCAGGTCTGGTCTGAGACTCTGGGTCCCGTTCAGCCTTCCGCCCAGTGAGTACACCAAGAAGCTATTTTTCAGGTGCCAAAGCGGGCGGAGAGTGAAACTTTACCACTCAGTTCCGTCTGTTGCAGAGATTAAAACTGCAAGAAGTTTTACCTTCATTCCTCCTTACATTGTCTTGGCGTGGTGCATAGGCATGGGGAACACAAAGGGTTAGAAACTCATACTCTCTGGGACTCCCATCCCACATTTCTGAGCAAGCACTGTTTAGGGCCATTTTGAACAACTCTGGAGTTATAGATTAAAATGTGCGCTGAGAAAGCACACATGATTATAATATTAACAAATTTATTCGCAAACTGCTGATTATTTATTAATTAAATTAATAAAAGGTAAAAAAAAAAAGGTATTCCTGTAACAGACCATGGAGGCCCGTAGTGGTGTGAGACGTCGAGGATCCCACATTTTCTAGACAATAGACTCTCAGTTGGCGGTGAGGTTGTCAGCTTTACGCGCCAGCCGCCCTTACCCCCCTAGGAAGATCCCTGGTACTCATTTCTATTAGAGGCTGATTCGAACCGAGGGTCATAGTGCGCCTGGAAGGATTAGGTAAATTGAGAAAAAAAACACATCCGCAATCGAACCCGCGACCTTCTGGCTTATGGCATAGTGCCTCAACCAATTATGCTACCGCGTGCCCCAATTAAACGATAATTTCATGAAGTATTTTTAGTTACTATATAAAATACTCAACTTCTTCTGTGAATGAAAAAGACCATTTTTTGACGCGGCAGTATTTTTCAGCCTCGCTGAAGTAAGTTCTAACCGTGTAGGTTGGTATCACGCTCTGTACTTATGTTAAGAAGTACACGATTCGAATCTCAATCCGGCTGTCAGTTTTCCTTATGGAAGTGATACCTGGTTTCTTTCAGTCTCTATAAACCAGTGTTTATCAAACTGTGGTTCTCGACGATCCACCAAATTGTTCATAGTATTGTAGCTTATAGAGCTGTTGCTATGAAACGCCCGGGACATGGGCGAATATACCAGGGCCGTTTCTGGGCAAATCCTCAGTAAACACGTTCCCGCGAAACAAACAACACCACCCGTTTGGTAGGCCGACCTTTCATATTAATTCAGCAGTTGGACTACAACAATGGAAGAGCTGTTTTCTGCGTGGTCCTTGCCGAGGGAATATAAGCTGGATAAGGTCAGAGCTTAGCGCAGTTCTGTACAGGAGTCTGTGAAGAGAAAACTTGAGCCAGAGGCAGAAGAATATCCATTGTTGGAGCATATACGAGGAAGCGTCTAGTAGCAGACAGAATACTAGACTGTGAGCTCTAGTGAACTGTAAAATGTGGCAAAAGCAATACTGTTATAGTTATCTGTAGTTAAGTCCTGTAAGCAGTCAATGAATACCAATTCTACGCCCGTCTAGAGTCACACATACTGCGTGACAGTATCATACAATTCATGTAATATTGAATGACATGTAACAAATAAAATAATTTAAATTTTAAAAATTGTGACGAATCGTTTTTTTAATCCTTTAAATTTGTGGATAGAAAAATAGCGCTTTATGGAAATTTTATTATTATTTTATTCCCGGAGGAAAACGCAGTTGTATGCTCTTTACGGCTAAGGGGAATATTATGGTAGCTGAAATATTCGCACGTATTCCTACCTCCTAAGTAGTAGCACAACAATTGTCGAAAATTTAAGAAACACTGCTGTAGGTATAGTCCAGGATATTAGACCTCGTCTTAACTCTGTGACGTCAGCTGCCTTCGTCCTGCTCTGCAGTTGAGGCAGCATAGTTAAACAAATATAGAATCATTGATAAGTGTGAAGGGAGTTTGAGGTCTTTTACACACGGGGTAAGGCGGGGCGATCCAATACTCAGATACTCGCCCATTGCGAAGGGATTAACGTAGGCACAGCTTAACTATACATAGGGTGTCGCGGCCGTGGTAGTCCAGTATATGGGAGAAGGAACAGATCAAAAAGAAACACGCAAGACGCACAGAGGCCTACAGCTCGCGAGGTTCACTGCCGCTCCATTGTCCCTTAATTTATTCTGTTATATTGAATGATTCAGCAGCGTTATTTCTTGCTGGTTTTCGTGTGGCTAAGAATATCCATTTCCTGTAATGCATGTTATGTGGATGGACATATATTTATCTTTGCTTTCTCATTGTTTCAGGTAAGTGTTACACACCCAGGAACGTCAGAAGATTGGTAACAGCGTGGTATGACTTGGAGATACACGTACATTATCTGGTGATGAGCACTTGTCAAATCTAATCTATACATTTGATCTTGAAATTCAAGTATTGTCAGAACTCGTGCCATTATCCGGTTCATTTATTCTGGAAAGGATATGAGATGCCTGTACCTAATTTCACGGTAGGAATGAGAAACCGATTTTACCGACTTTTACTTATGCCCTTATTTTACTTATGCTCTTTTCAGAATAAATGATTCCTCGAAATTAATCATTGCATGCTTAGGTTTTCTTTTCACTTTCAGGTGTACGTATGTAACTTACCATCTTGATGGAAATTTTTTAAAATGTTGTATACCTACAGGTACTTACATATGAAGAACCATTTGCTGTTAAGAATATACAACAGTGGATAATCTACCAATTGAAATGTCGATAGATAGTCTTTTCTTGTTCTGAGAAAACAGCACATTATGGGCATGTAGCATGTGAATCAAGAAATAGAGGCCCTTAGCAAAATTTTGAACCTGTGAAAAATGTCTTAGGGCTGTCTTACAAATATAGACTAAGTAATGAACAGATGAGCGTATAAGTAAGCTTCGAGCAAGCTGAGGACGGACTATAGTGAGGCATCTCATGGATTTCGTCTCTTACTCGGTACGAATATTGGGATGGTTAACAACAGCTTCAATGAGCCTTGTTCGTTCTCTGTAATCACCGTGCCGCGCACGTGACTTCTGCTATCGATACATTGTCATAAAACGAATAAATTGTCAAGAGTCTCTGTAACATGTGAAAGTCAGGTTCACACACCAAACATATTTCACCATTATTGCAATATAGGCCTACTTATATTCGGGACGTAACAGATACGAATATTACTTGCGTTATTAGATCCTTTCAATGCATTTTCGTCAGTCTGTACAGGCAAACGCTCGATTGTGCCTACGTCACCATTGCTTCATCCCAAACCCCTGTGCTCTGGCCATTCATTGAAATATTCCCTCTCCCAATGAGAACTTATCATCATATGACATACCGTATTTACGCATGTATAGGCCGCACATTTTTTGCCAAAAATTCAAGAGGAAAACTGGGGTGCGGCTTATATTCGAAATATTCGAAATCACACTTCATTTAATAAAAATTATATTCATAATTAGTAATACAGGGTGTTCTACTCCTGAAATAATATTCCAAGAAAATTATTTTTTCTATAATTTCTGTCTGAAAATTGTGCTGCGGCCTATGCATGCGTAAATACGGTATATTAATTAATCAGTTTCATATATCTGCTGCCTTCAGGAGATGAGCCCCAATAGCTTAGTCGGTATAGCCACTGGCTACGTGCTGAACGACTCAGTTTCGATTCCTGGCAGGGGTGAGAGATTTTTCTCTTCTTCACAGCGTCCGGACCGTCTCTGGGGGCTTACTTAGCCACCTATCCAATGGGTACCGGTGGCTCTTTCGCCAGGATAAAGGGATAAATCGGCTGGGTCGTGAAGCTGACCGCTCACCTCCATGTAGTGCTGAGATCAAGAATAATAGAGCTAGACCTCCACTCCCCCCATACGTCTTCATAGCGTCGTGCCTAGTTTATTAAGCCCAGGGGCAGCTTTACCTTTTTTTTTGGTGCTTTATTACATCTAGAAGACTTGTGTACCGTAGACCTAGGCTGCTTTAAGCATTAGCGAAAATGATATTGTTCCTCAGAAAATGATATTGTTTCCTCAGCATGACAGTGAATAAAACAGAATTTAAAGCCATTCACCTGCTCTGAAGATGGAGGCGATACGTTCCTCCGAAACGTCGGCCAAAACGAAGAATACACGGCGCCTAAACCCAGAAGACGACTTTCTTCATAGTCATCGCCGTGAAACCCCCAAAACTTACAAAACAGAATTTAGTTTCTACTGAAAATTCGAGTGAATATATGTTATCTATATTTGTTAGATTTTATTGCCCATTATAAAAAAAGAATAACTGACATTTTTCAAGGAAAAGGAAGTACTTAAAAGGCTGGAATTTAAGCAGGAAATGTTTCAGAGACCAAGTATCCGAATGCTCCCAGAGCCGTCAGACAGTGAAATAAGGTCACATGTCCCGTGGGACTCCGAATTAAATGTTAGGAAATGTTTCCAAGTTTGTGATTACTTCAGTTACACCTAAGCCGGTTTAGTAATTGAGAAAGCAAGGAAAGCAAGAAGTCCAATTTTTCTTTTTGCACATCACTTTTACAGATTGCTTCATTTCGGCTCCCACAGCTACATCACTCTTTCGGGCGGTCCGTGTGGAATAATCACCGAGTACTATTCCTGGTTTCTCAAGTGATTTGTGAAGTTGAAGTGTCTAACACATCAAGCAGAAGTGTAGTCACTAACCTGGAAGTGAAATTGTGAGACTCTTGAAAACTGGCAACTTTCCCGTACACACCCTGGGTTACGCGGGGGATAAAAGAGGCTTTATTCAAAGGCGCCACCTTGTGCTGCAGTCAGTAATTACTGGTGCTAATTGACGGACCGAACCGTGTAACTGACAAGCTCTCGTCGCTACATGGAAGTGACGTCTAGTGGAGGGCAGACGGACCGGTCTATGAGAGTTCACAGACGCTGTTTGTTGGTACCGCGCATTTCATTTTCGTAAAGGAGATTTCACACAATTCCTATTCGCGAGTAATAGCCTCGCACTTTTGATGTTTAGGTTTCTGTTCATATGTTGTCTGGACACTTGGTTTTCTGTTCTTTATCCTTTGTCGATTAGGCTCTTAGAATTGCCGTCTGAAACTGTGAATCTTATGGACAGTTGATGGAACCCCTAGGATAGCGATCAGCATAACGTAAACCTATACAGGATAATAAAAACAGTAATTTTTTTTATTTTTGGTTTAAAAACCCTGTGTAATTTTATTTATATAATTTCAAAGTGAAATAAAAAATGACTAAATAATTTATAATTGTTACTTTTTTCGTGTTAGTTAAAGACCCTTTCGTTATGAGACTATGTAGTTTGGGATGATGGGATCATATATGAATGATGATTAATTAGGAAGGATTTGAAAGGAAGCAGTAATGGCCCAGCCGAGGTACTACCCTGGCACTGGCCTGGACGGAGTGATAAAAACCACGCGAAAACTCGGAATAACCGCTGTTCTCGCCGAGATTCGAACAGAACACGTCCTGAATACAATTCACTTATTTCTGAGAACTAATTAGAAGTAGCCTGGAGAAATATCAAATTCCTTAACGGTTAAAGTGGGTAGTGTACATGACTACCACTTCCTGTGAAAGGATGCAGAATCATGTCCAGAACACACATAATCGTGGCATCTCCGATTCAGTAAGTTAAACTAATTTACGAGACCGAAGCCAACTAGCACGTTATTCTGTAACGCCCTAAAATAGCCAGGTTATGTGGGATCGAATGAGGCAAAAATGAAAATGAATTGTATAAAGCTACCCTTATAACAGGCCTTGGAGGCCCATAGGATTGTGAGACGTCGAGGCTCCTACATTTTCTAGGTAATCGGTTCACAGATGGCGGTGAAATCGACCGAGGGAAACCACAGAAAGAAATTCAAGCCAAAAAANAAAAAAAAAAAAAACTGTAGGCGGTATTCACATTGCTTCCCGTCCGTATAGAACGGCGTTCTCGAGCTGTGAAATTCACGTCTATAAGTTACATTGACCCTTCATGTTAGTTTTGAGTCTGGTTGTGGTGAAATTGGCTGGTCACCAGTTCTCAGTCCTCTAGCAAAGGACAACAAAATGGAATGTAAGTGAAAGGTTGCCTCTTTTGTTACTGTTCTGCTGCTCATAGGAAGAAGTACCTGCAGCTCCAGTTCCGAAGAGACCGCTGTTTATCGCTATCTTAGAACAGCAGTAAATGTCTGTTTGCTTATAAGGATTTCGAAGTGTCCCACCGTCAACTGCCTGCATCTCAGCCGGATCTGTTACCTCTAGTATGACCCAGTTATCTCAGGAGGACGCGTTTTGACCTGTTGGTTCCTCCGAAGGGAGAGAAACCCTTATCTCTCAGTATATGTTCTGTAGTCTCGGTTCGAATTTCAACACGAACTTAAAGCGAAGTTAATTTCTTTTTAGTTTTCGTGGTGTTGGGTGAGACTGAGTCCACTTCATACGTCGGCCACTAGTTGGCTATTGTACCAGCCCCTGATGATAGATTATGGATGTGGAACAGTCAGTTGAATGAGAATTGGTAGGGGAAACCGAAGTACTCGGAGAAAACCTGGCCCAATGCCAATTTGTCCAGCATAATTCCTACTTGACCTGAGCTGGGCTCGAACCCGGGCCGCCGGAGTGTGAAGCCGGCAACTAACTGCCTGAGCTATGGCACTGCCCATTGTATTTGTTTAGAATTCTTGTTATTAATTTCAGCTAAATTGATTGTTGTAATCTCCTCCGCGGAACTGCCCAATTTTTTACGGCTGATTATATGCCTTTAATGTCTTGAGAATTATGAAAAGTATTCGGATTATTCGGTATAGTGACGGTCTTCAAGCTGGACGGCCTGGATTTGATTCCCCGCAGGGGCAAGAGATTTTTCTCTTCTCTACAGCGTCCGGGTTTGCTCTAGGGCCCACCCAGCCTTCTATCTAATATGTACCGGGGTAAAGCGGCCTGGACATGAAGCTTACCACTCACCATTTAGTGTCACGGTCAAGAATGGTGGAGCTGTACTTCTACTCCCCATGCACCTTCATGACGCGGCGTTTAATTAAGCATGAAGACAATTTTTCTATTTTTGTACATTTCATTTTCTTCATAACTTTACTCTTTCATTCTACACTTCCGTTTCTTCTCTCCTTAGCATCACAGCCTTTCTTTTCATTTCTGCTCCCTCCTATCTCTCATATTATAAAGTAAACGTAAAGCTATCCCTGTAACAGGCTATGGAGGCCCATTGGGTTTTGAGTCTTCGAGTGTAGACAGTCGGCTCGCAGATGGCGGTGAGATTGTCAGCCTTACTCGCCGGCCGCCCTTACCCCCCAGGAATATTCCTGGTACTCATTTGTGTTAGAGGCTGAGTCTACCCCAGGGCCGTATTTCGGCTGGAAGTATTAGGTCAATTGAAAATTCTCATTGACCTCATCGGGAATCAAACCCGTGACCATTCATCTTGTAGCATAGTGCCTCAACCAACTACGCTACCGCATGCCTCCTTATATTATGAGGTTCATTATTATCATTTCTTCCTTGCAACTGGAAACAAGAAGGTGTGGCAAGACTACACCAAGCTCTTCAAGCGTTATAAAACGCTTTATAAACTATAGAAACACCCATCTTCCCTACCATAGTAGCTGTCACTTGAAAATGTGGGGTTGTGGACATCCCTGATTGACAACTGTTTGATGGGTCTGGCGGACCTGAGACCGTGTCCAGGAACATTTGTGTCGTTTTTACGATCTCGTAAAGTGAAGGCGTCCTCAGGGACCAGTGGAGTTGTGGAGTCGTGGTTCCAACATGGACCTGCCTGCGGGTAAGCGTTTTGGTCCTTTCCTTGAGTTGCTAGTCTCTTTCAAAGAAGTACTGTTCATTCTCTCATGTAAGCTGGATTCACAGTTGCACGTTCGACATGTCCTCTAACTGTGGTAATAGAAGCACCCCAAAGTTCAACCTCTGTGATACAAAATCCCGACATTGGACACGATCCTGCGCCAGTTCATCATTGCCTGTCACCATAAAATCCCATGCTAACATCTTCCGTGTCTTCCAAGCGGACATTTTTCAAGAGGCGTCCTCATAAAAATTCGATATATATTCCTTCCCATCGTACCAGCTACGTGCCAAGCCCATCCTGGCCTCCAAGATTTCACTAGCCCAAATGTATTAGAGCTCTAGCAACGGTTCCTGTAAATGTGTGGGGAGTGGAGGTATAATTGCACATATTAACCTCGACACTAGATGGAACTGACTGATGAGCTTCACACTCCGGCCTCTTTACTTTCGCGTGAAGAGCCTTAAGCACCCCATGGATAGGAGGTTGGATGGACCTCAGAGGCGGTCGGAGTCGTGTGGAGAAAAATTCTCTTGTCCCAGCTTGGTATCGAACCCCGATTCACCAGTCGTCCAGCCTATGGCTCCAGTGGAGACAATATACTTGTTAGGTCCGCACCTTTTCCCAGAATTACAGTTCGTGCTTTTTGATGAAAGGAACCGAGTTATACAGTAATTGAAAGTAATGATTGTTTTTGTAGCTTGGCCTGCAGCTTAGCCGAAAGAAGACTGGAAAATAACAGTTGTCGAACTGAAAGTAATTGTAAGCATTTCTACAATGTATTAGTGCCCAGATTTCATCATTATGTTTGAAATTGCCCTTTCGATCCCTTATTCTTCGCTGCGACGACCCACACGCCAATTTGACCATATGTTTTTTTTTTTTCATGAATACGATTTATTTTCTGTATTATAAGTTTAAAGGGTTTTTCTGAAGGTCTGCAGTTGCATATCGGAAGGTTTTACTCAGTCCCCTAGGCCACGCCATAGCTCAAGTGGTTAGTCGCTGGCTTCCCACCGCGGCGGCCCGGGTTCGATCCCGGGTCTCGTCAAGTGGGATTTGTGGTGAACAAAGTGGCGCTGGTGCAGGTTTTCCCCGAGTACTTCGGTTTCCCCTGCCAATCTTCATTCCACCAGTTGCTTCACAATCACCCTCACCTATCATCTGGGGCTGGTACAATAGGCCAGAAGTGGCCGCAGTACAAGGGACTTAGTCCCACCCCACAAGCAATAAAAAAAATAATACCCAGTCCCCTCACTTCTTATCCCTCTGACTGGATGTTCCTTTCCGCCTCATCCGTTCTGTATATCCTCTACAGCGTCGTTAAATAACCTGAGAGTCAATAGGATTTGTAAGAACGGTTAAAATATATAATGATTATATAGAATTTTGCATGGATTTCTATTTACTTTTGACGTGTCATACATGCAACTTAAATTTTAAATCAGGAACGAACAATACACTACCGAGGTTCGGTTCTTTGTAGGTAAAGTTAAAATTGTCCCTGTGCTTAATTAATTAAGCACCATGTCATGAAAACATATGGGGGAGTCGAGGTATAGCTCCACCATTCTGGATCTCGGCACTAGATGGATATGAGCGGTCAGCTTCACGGTCCGGCCTCTTTCTCCCTGAACCCACTGGATAGGTGGCTGGCTGGGCCCCAATGCCGGTCTGGACGCTGTGTTGAAGAGACGATCTCTTGTCGCTGCCTCTTCCAGGAATCGAAACATGGCATTCCAGCCCGCAGTCCGTCGCTGGACTGACTGAGTTATCCCGGCTTCGAGGCCCGCATAACATGTAATATATTTCATTTTGATGTGGGGTTGTTAGCCTCACAAATGAACATAGTGTCCAGTGAAATACGAACGTGGAATACCAAATACTTAAGCAAACTAGAAAACCACACTAATGCAGTAGAAGTGAACTTAACTAGACAATAACGAAACTACACATAGGCTGAAAAGGTACACCATCCTAACTGTACCAGAGAGAACTGAGTAAAACCCCAGTTCATTCATCAGTAATCTGTCAGACGACAGGTCCACAGTCTCTTCCAAAACAGTTCATCCACTTAATGCGATATAGAGCTTTCTCCTTCAAATGAGAATATCCTCTTCTGTCCCCAAGATCATCCAGCATCTTCTTACGTCTTCTTCCTCGTCTTCTGGTCACTTCTATCCGCCCCTTTATCTTTCCTTCAATAACTTCTTTTAGAAAGATAAAACCCCAATACAAGAATTAAAATGATATCCAGGTGAACAAAAGAAAAAAAAAACAAGTTCGCGACAACTTATGGCAACTAGCTTCTATATTTGGAGTTTGTCTTCTGCATCCGCTACCTAGGGACGCACCAGCCTTGATAACAAAGAACTATATATATATATATATCGAAACGGCCGTTTATGCTGTCGTGAAGGTTCGAAGCTCCATAGTTCAGGCGGTTAGACACTGGCTCTTATCGGAGATTAGTGTTCAGTCGTGGGTGAGTTCATTTTAGATTCATGATGGAGGAAATTACACTAGAGTAGTGTTTGCTACGAGTTTCTTTGATTCTCCCCTGCTCATCATCCCCCCCATAACTCCATACTTGCCGCCCCGTTAGGTGTGCATTGACCCTCACTAAGCAGTGTATAATCACATCCCCACTCTCTAAATTGAGGGTTCTGTCTCCTGGGATATAACGCTTTTTAGTCCGTAGTAAGTCGGCCGACGTTTTGGAGTAACATGCATCTTCAGGGACGAAGAATAAGCTAAGCAACATACCAGGAGGAAGCCGGTAACAAGCAGAGGTGCTTCACGCTGGTTTCTTGCTTGGCTTACTCTTCGATACTGAAGATGGAGGTGATATGTTCATTCGAAATGTCGGTTGACTTTCAACGGGCTAGGGCCGCGCCATAGCTCTAGGGGTTAGTCGCTGGCTTCCCACCGCGGCGGCCTGTGTTCGATCCCGGGTCTGGTCAAGTGGGATTTGTGGTGGACAAAGTGGTGCTGGGGCGGGTTTTCTCCGAGTACTTCGGTTTCCTTTGCCAATCTTCATTCCACCAAATTCTTCATCATAATAATCACCCGGGGAAGGTACAGTAGGCCAATCAGTGGCCGCCGTGCCGAGTGGACCCAACTGGACTCCACCCCCCACTAGGCAAATAAAAAAAATTAATTCAACGGACTACACCGCTATATATTCTAGATGACAGAATCCTTTATAACCTCAAATGTTGCACAAGCACTTGGTTGGTTGCAGACTTACGAAATTAGGTTTCGTGCTTAATCTTTTGAAGACGGTGAGCTAAATTTGAGATTTCAGGTCTTCAAAGCCGGGGTCGTGCATTTTAATCCCAGACCTGGCATCGATCTTCGGTTTGTGTATGCGTTTATCCTGTGTCGCCTTTCGACGAGCTGATCACCCGTCCAAAGAGTCTTGCCGTCCGTAAAAATGATTGTGAAACTGAGAAATCAGGCCTATGCTCCAAAGTGGAGAAAAAAAGGGTCTTAGGGTTTTCAAAACGTTAATTAGGATCAGTTACTCCCCCCCCCCGGCTGGAAAAAGTGATTTAT
>NW_019725416.1:808171-912609 GCF_002891405.2 Cryptotermes secundus | reverse complement strand
GATTTATTTTATTGCTAGTGGGGTGGGACTAAGTCCCTTGTACTGCGGCCACTTCTGGCCTATTGTACCAGCCCCAGATGATAGGTGAGGGTGATTTTGGAGCAATTGGTGGAATGAAGATTGGCAGGGAAAACCGAAGTACTCGGAGAAAACCTGCCCCAGCGCCACTTTGTCCACCACAAATCCCACTTGACCAGACCCTGGGATCGAACCCGGGCCGCCGCGGTGGGAAGCCAGCGACTAACCGCTTGAGCTATGGCGCGGCCAAATAGGAGTGATAGTGGGATAAAAACGAATTTTCCTCCCGAAATTTAGTTCGAATCGTAATGTGGTTTGATAATAGATAGAATAATAGTACAGTATAATCGGGTTACATATGCAACTAGTGGAGTTTAATTTTTGGTCATTGATTTTAATCGCCCTTTCCGAAACAGATTCTTAAGGGTTCGGCTGCTGAGGACCGAGAAACTGACAGATTTGGCAAACCTCTTTCTATCGAATGCGTGTGAATCGAGCCATGAGTGGATTTCAACTTCTTCAAGAAAAGAATAAGATAGACGTCACGTGAAATGGACTTTTGGAAGAATTTGACTCGCGTTTTGGTCTGTTACGTAGCTGAAGATTAGGAGGGGATTGGTGGAACGCTAGCCTTGTAGGTATCGAGTCATTCAGATCTATTGAGGGTCTTAACTTTCCCAGCGGGAGACGCTGTCCAAATGCCCTTTTATGCTTTCTCTCACTCTGTTCTGTTGTATTCATTCTTTTGCTGACCTTATCCTTCGAAAAGTTAAGAACATAATTAACATACTCGAGAAGTGGACAATGGGCCAACTGCCCACAACGTCCTCGCACTGCCATGTTAACGGAATTCCACTCCCAGGAGCGTCTTCAAGTCAGGAAAACATTTGACACAAGTTTACCCTCGTACAAATTCCATTCTTGAAAATAATTCTCAGGACCCTGTTTCCCTTAGCTGGAGGAAGCCAATAGTTCCTTCCAATTGTAGACTTCCCATTGTGACACCGTGTTGTCGTGTTGGAGCAACATGCTATTTCTGTTTTAGTGTTGAAGCCATCAGTTCTTAGCTTAATCCCAGAGAGAAACTATGACGTCAGATTCTGTGTAATAATACATTTAAGGAAATGAAATTTTATTTCGAAATTATAATCACTACCAGCACAATCCGTGTGGCTGTTATTATTATTATTTTTGAGCCGATTTTCTAGATAATGTGGGTCCCTCAACGTCTCACAACCCTATGGGCCTTCACGGGCTGGTACAGGGATAGCCTTACTTTTTTTTTAATGAAAACATTGGCTCAAGCTATAACATTTCTGATTTATATTCGGGAGGTCCACAACTCGAATATTATCCTAGAAGCCAGTTGCTCTTACTGAGGATTTTCGTCGTTTTCGTCAACCCTTCGAAGCAAATTCTGGCGTAGTACCTGAAATTAGGTTGCAACCGCGTCCTTTTTATTTCATTAATCATCCCAAAATCATAAGCACAATAGACCACTGTAGGTCGCGGTGTAAGGGCCGACAAGGCCTACCCCTCATATAGTCATACATCCCCAAATCATCAAAACAAAAGTGTTATCCGCTGACAACGTCAATTATGATTATTACTATAATGGTTTTTATGATATATTTGTTAAATGCCAGCGAAAAAACAGATTGTACGTTAATGAGGAAACTAGTCTGAAAACAGACACAGAGATAACTAATTGTATGAGGTTTGAGGTGTATAACTTTCTAACAGGCTTACTTACTTACTCACTTACTTACTTACTTACAACCCTTTTTGAAGAGCCGCCAATTCTGCAGCTACTCAAGAGTTTCCCAGCATTTTATGGAACCCGAAGGCTCATCACCGTGTTCACAAGAGCCCTCCACCGGTCCCTATCCTGAGCCAGATTTATCCAATCCATACCATCCCATCCTATCTCTTAAGATCCATTCTAACAGGCTAGAGAATATTAATGTGTTCATATTTCGTCATCAGAATGTAAGGCGAAATGACAATATAAGTAAAATGCATATTATTTTCTCGAAAAAGTGGCGAAAGTTCAAAATTTTGGAACGACGAGTAAGAAATCAGAATTACGTCTAGGAAGAAATTAAGAACAGATTATGTCTGAGAATGATTACAACCATTCATTTCAAAATCGGAAAATTTCTTGAGATGCTGAGCGACTGTTAGATTCTCAAGAATGTTTCTGCAACTTGTAGTTGGCTGCGAGGTTGGTTATACTGTAGAGGTCTCTCCAGCAAAACGAAGAAATAAATTGTAAAGGAAAAGAGAAAGAGAGGAGGCACTTTCTGGACTTGATTTATGGCTTGCACGGTGTGTTTCTGTACGTGTTGACCCGCTTCAATCATAAGAACGCTTCGGCGCAGGCGCAGCAGAATCACATTCACAGAGTTGTTGCCTAATAGTGGCGATGAAATTCATGTTCATGTATATTTTACTGGTATATAATTTATTAATCCGGAAAAATAAAAATTGCAATCAAATAAACATAGATCATATGTGTAGCGATTAAATGGTAACATATGATCACCCGTTTCCACTCAAGAAGCCATCATTCTTGTGCGCCATGTCCGAAAGTGCGCGAGTTGATGATACCTGGAGCCAAACCACATGTCCCTAGTCTTATCACAAAGCACAGATTTGTTACTCGACGACTGTGACGGGATCTCTCGTGGCTGATGTACAGTTCTACGCATGCGTTTTCTAAATTAATCCGGAGAATAAATAAAACTGTAGGAACTACTGGAAACAGTGTGTTAAGGGGCCCATACACGTACGAGTTTGGCTCGCGAGTCCGGCTCGGCGAGCTTGACTCGGGAGCCGGGCTCGAATTAATTTCACCACAAACGCATGAGCTGACTCCCAACTTTGCGACACACACACACACACGGACGAATTTGGCTCACTGGAACCCGAGTCGAGTCGCGAGCCACACTCGCACTTGTATAGGCCCCTTAAAATTACGCTCGCAGTACCCACCAGTAGGTGGTCCTCACACTTTACCGCTGCGGGTCTCCGATGCCCGATATTATGTCAAAAATTTCACTTCGAAACGTCCCTTTTTTTAAGACATTAACTTAGAACATTAAGACGAAGTACAGACTACTATGGTCCACATAGGCATAGATTTTCTATATTGAGGGCCTGGGGTGGCTGAGTCAGTATAGTGACCAGGCTGCATGCTGAACGACCTGGGAGTCTGGGTTTCAGCCCGGCTGGGGCAGGGGAAAAGTCATTGTTTATATTCTTCATGGTGTTCAGACCGATTCTGGGGCTCACCCAGTCTCCGAATTAGTGGATGCCAGAGTTATTTCCTAGGCATAAAGCAGCCGAGTCGTGAACCTGACCAGTCACCTCCATATAGTCTTTATTTTTCGCATCCTGTTTTCTGTCGTATGTTAAGAGTATAATTGGAAACCATCCACACAACAATTGATTATAAACTGACATTAAAATTTTTAATATTCAGGTTATTTACATCCCACTACATGTTTCGATCTGCAAAAACCATCATAAAGTGGTTTACGAATACGAGTACATATGTCGTTATTGAATTATCAAAATGGATCGTCTCTTTGCACTTACCAATAATATTACAATCTACATTTTAATTTTTAAGTTTTTAATATGGGACATTTCTTCAACAATATGGGTTGCGTAAAAAACTGAACCACTTTTATAATTCGGTAACGACTTTTGTATTCTTAAACCATCTATTTTCCCCTTGGCACTACAGCCCCAGTTGGCCTAGGCCTACCTCCATGAACTTCTCCGTTCACTTCGGTTTTTCTAGATCTTAAACATTCGGTAGGACTCCTTGGGCGGGTGATCAGCTCGTCTCAAGCCATCTACTGTACACAAACACAGAAAAACGCAGACACAAACTAAACATCCATGCCCTGAGTGGGATTCGAACCCACGATCCCGGTTTCCAAGCGAGCGAAGACAGTATATGCCTCTTAAACCATCTGATGATGATTTTTTCAAATCGAAACATGTAGTAGGATGCAAATATAATAATACGAATATTAAACATTTTAATATCGGTTTATAATCTGTTATTGTATTGCTGGCTCGCAGTTATATTTTTAATACCTCCATATATTCCCGAAGCACTTCTTAGACGCGCCTACCCACGTTCATACAGAAGTTCCAGTAAACGGAGAGAATCCGATACAGTCTAATTTTTAAACCAGTTTCGAACATCGGACAAGAAAACAGTCGGTTGACCTTGACTGCGTTACCTTGGAAACGAAATCGATTGTCGTTCAGTAGATCATTGTTCGCTGTTTATACAAGCTAAGTCACAACGCGTTGTCCAAAAGGGGGGCCCCTAGTAAGCATAATTTTATACGATAACTTCTGAAGGTACCACCCATGATGTTTTCCTTAAGACGGTATTGTCCATAAATTACTGAAATTAAATCTGTTTGACACGTCATTTTTTAGGAAATCGCCATATTGTGCCTTGGGGGCCCATTTATAGTGCCCAGATTTTTGAAGTTCGAATGTTTATATTCACCGGGCATTAACTATGATGGATAAGTATCGAATTCTTCAGGCGCTAGCGAGGGACACATACCACATACTGTACATTCGTACATAGGCAAGCAGACAGAAAAGTGGCATTTAAGAAAACACACTTCTTCATATTCAGGAAGCTGAAAGCTTGTAAATGCTTCAAAATCTCGAGATTGAGTGTTCTCTCCATCGGAGTACCTTTTTCGTGTATATTAGGTATATGAAGGGGGCACTATGCTATAAGCTGGAAGGTCGCGTGTTGAATTCCCGACGATGTCATTGGATTTTTCTCAATTGACCTGATCCTTCCAGCCTCAATATGGCCCTGGGGTGGACTCAGCCTCTAACAAAAATGAGTACCAGGAATATTCTTGGGGGTAAAGGGCTGCCGGCGCGTAAGGCTGACAAATTTGCCGCCATCTTTGAGCCGATTGTCTAGAAAATTTGGGAACCTCAACATCTTACGACTCTATGGGCCTCCACGGCCTGTTACAGGAATAGCTTTACTTATTTCTTTACTTTATTAGTTCTATGAGAAATTAAAAAAGAAAATCAGCGTAGAACTGTCTTGTAATTAAAGAAAACCCTCTGTCGAGTTCCTTCCCAATCTTGCTCCCAAGCTCCACTCCCAGATCATGGTAAATGTCCTTCATATCCATTGCATTGATTATGTTTGTGGCCGCCATGTTACTTCTCGTCACGTTAATAATTAATTTGAGGTACCAAATGTAACTGGGTCCCGTGTTATCTTGGGCAGCAATCAGTATAACAAACAGCCTTGATTAAAACAGCTGGAACACTTTTTAGTAGACAGGATTAGCCATTAAGGTCTTTTAAAATTAAAGCATAGAGAAGTTTCCAATACAGTAAGTAATGTATTGATTTTATCTAACACAGGCCCTATTTTAATTACTGGTGTCTATATTACGTCCAAACCAAACTTGTGTCCCATTACCGAAGCACTTTATTACGCCAAGCTGTAAGGTACATTTTTCCTATACACAAATGAATTTGTAAGATTTGAGGCTTTCACGGCGGTGACTATGAAGAAAGCAGTCTTCTGGGATTTGGCACCGTGTATATGTGGTGTTAACCGACGTTTCGGAGGAACGTATCGCCCCCATCTTCAGGGTAGAAGAAAAAAAAGTATAAGAAATCTGCAAGCGACAACACCGTGAGAAACTGTAAAGCAGACTGCTGGGGGCGATACGTTCCTCCGAAACGTCGGTTAACACCACATATACACGGTGCCAAATCCCAGAAGACTGCTTTCTTCACAAATGAATTTATTTGGTTATGTGTAACGGAGTGGCCAAGGAAAATAACGGCAGGAAATGATAGAGACCATGTTTAGAAGCCAATAGTTGCTCAGTTGTCAAGGTATTCTTCAGTTACATGAATTCAATCCGCACCCTCCACAAAAGGAAGTGCAAGTAGCAGCAGAAGTAATTCCACAAGGCAGAGTCCTACTTGGCAAGCCGTAGCTCATTCTATACAATCCTAATGCTCATTACCGTGTCCTTAGCTTCATGAATCCAGTTCATATGAACATAATCCATCTCGTTTTAATATTACCCTCCAATCTACGGATAGAACTCACAAGTGATCCCTCCCTTTAGGTTACGTAAAAGGCAAAGGTAATGTTCTCCTTGCGTTTAACTAATTAAGCACTACGCCATGAAGGCATATGGGTAAGTGGATGTATAGATCCAGATTTTGTTGACAATCAGCACTAGCTGGAGGTGAGTGGACAGCTTCACGCTCCGAGCGATTTACCCCCGGGGAAAGAGCCCCCGGTACCCATTGGATGGGAGTTTGGCTGGACCCCAGAGCCGGTCTGGACGACGTGGGTGAGAAAAAATTCTTGATCCTACTTGGACTCGAACTCCAATCCATTGGTCTTCCATCTCGTAACCACTCGCTATACCGACTATGCCATCCCGGCTCACTTTTAGGCATTTCGTCTAAAATATTATCTGAATTGATCATCTTTGTCATGCGTGCTACATGTCTCGGTCGTTCAATCCTTCATTATTTGATAATCTCAATACTGCAGTGTCTGTTACTTGTAGGCTTATGCGATAGTTGGAGTACGGGCCATTATCTGGGTTTGCAGTTCGTCGGTGAACACGACAGAGCAGGGCGTGTGTCACAGCAGCTGTGAACTAAATAAAAACTTATGCCTACACACGTGGCGTTGCTTGTATGTACTGGTGACCATGATTAATCCTTGAGTCTTGGTAATGAAGTTTGTGGTTTTGTATCTTTAAACCTCAGTGATTAGGTTACTGTAGAGGTGTACACGACTACCGCCTGCTTAAACATTCATAAATTCTGCATTTTGCTTATAGAATTTATTGCTTTTTTATGATTTTCAGAATAAGGTAAAGATAAAGTTGTCCCTGTGCTTAACTATTTAAGCACTACGTCATGAACACGTATGGGGAAATGGATGTAAGATCCACATTTGCTTGACCTCGACACTGGGTGGAGGTGAGTGGTCAGCTTCACGCCCCTGCCACTGATGCTCAGAATAAACAGAGGTTATTTAATTAAAACACATTAACCGGTTGATGTTTGCATTGGAGACAAAATGTGCTTTCTGTGAGGTAGAATTTCGATCTTTAGAAGTTACTTGAACCAATTTGGGGCTTAAGATTGTTAATTCTATAGTGTGTCGTTCATATAACTATATATGCTCTTCCACAACGAAAACTGCATATATATTTCTTCAAACTGTGGTTCGCGAGTGCAAAATGTGACCTCAATCTTCTAGTATCATAGAACCAGTATTTTTGAAGCGCTCTGCTTGTGTATGTCAAAGTATCTGATCATGTCGAAGAATAATTTTGATGCCACTTTTGAGTTAAGAATTTAAAACATTTATCATAATGTCTCTTCCAGCCCATTCAGGACCCGGGCCTCTTATTCAGTTCCGTAATCATTTTTCACAGACCGTAGGACTCTTTGGAACAAACACAGAGTAAACGCATACACACACCAAATTTCCATGCCTTTAGTGGGATTCGAAACCACGATCCCAGCGCCCGAGCGAGCGAAGACAGATCATACCTTAGACCGCGCGGCTACTGTGACCGGCGTTAATACATTGTACCTGTTCAAGATCCTTAAAATTATGCATCCTCTCTGTCATAAGTAACCTCTTAGTAGGTTTTCAGTGCCGAAATATTGGAAGTTTTGTTTGTAACGGAAGTTTATATGGCGGGGGAAGTAACATACACGAAGAGAAAACTACGTAACAAATAATTGTGTTCTACGTGTCTTAAGATCGCGTTAAAAATTAGAAACAGTGTAACATCGGACAATGCTCGAATTCTGTTGCTCCTCTGTGACTTCATGCGTCAGAGGTTGTACGCCATGACGTCACAGTTAAGAACCGAGTAGCTGATCGTACAGTTGCCTATTATTTTTATCGCGAAGTGATCGATCAGTGTTTGACAGGCAGGAGAGTAGAGGGCATCTCACCCACCCACCTCTGCCAGCCATCACTGTTCTGACAAGGAGATGCAAAAGGAACGGCTTTGTTCCCCATTAATGAAGTAATTCTCGCATAAGTTACAAGCTGCATACGTTATTTAGGTACGTCGTATCACCTACTGAGGTTATATATCGTTTGGTAAGCTAACGTCCCCCCCCCTCGATCTGATTTTGTTGGTTGCAATGTGACGAACAAGTGAAAGTAAATTTGCTAGGTAACGGCTCGCTAGTACACGTTCACTCAAAGAATATTAACGAAGACATTCCCGTGACAACGGGAGAATGACAACTAACTGTTCGAGGTTGTGGCCGCTGTTTGGTTCTCCCGAAGTTGTAAAAGAGAATTCAGAAGGCAATTCAGTAGAATATTCAGCTGTGAAGTGTTAACCAGATAAGATTCTATACCAAACGACTAAGCAAGCAGACGTTGAAGACTTTATTTTGTGTGCTATAATTACAGTAATATGTGGAGTGTTATAAATATTTCTGGTCACGACGTGTGAGTGTTCAGTAAATCTATTCGCCCATCCAAACCCTGTCTACAGTCACTAATACACATGACAATATTGTGTTATATTTTTTTCCTTATTTTGTCATGGGCTGCAATAAGTCCGGAGAGATTATAAGAAAGCCATATTGATGGTATATAAATATATACTTAAATTAATAGAACTTCTTTTTGTACGAGTATGTTGGCAATAATTATGAAGAATGTGCATAAATGTTATCCACCTTAATGAACCGAATTCAGCTTTCCTGAACAGAATAAAGTGGACAAGTTACGTTGCTATGCAACTGACCTCTTCAGTTTACTTACTTACTCATGGAGCTGAGCCCTTCTGGAGGAGCCGCAAATTCTGCAGCTACTCAATAATTTCCCAGCATTATATGGAACCCAGAGGTTCATTTCCGTGTTCACAAGAGCCCTCCACTGGTCCATATCCTGAGCCAGATCTATCCAATCCATACCATCCCATCCTATCTCTCTAAGATCCATTCTAATATTGTCCACCCACCTAAGCCTTGGTCTTCCATGTGGTCTCTTTCCTTCTGGCTTTCCCACCAATATCCTGTACGCATTCCTCGTCCCTCGTCTCCCCCATTCGTTCTACATGACCTGCCCACCTCATCCTCCTTGACTTGATCATGTTACCTGCATTTATTATGAAAATTTTATGACCCGAGTCATAAATTCCTAGTCACTTCGACAGTTCTTACTTTAGAAATATGAATTAATGGGCTATCAGACTAGTTGTCATTTCTGTTGAAGAATAGTTCAAGTGCAGAACTTACCTGTTCAGACTTCAGTACATGAGGACGCTCCACTGCTAAAGGAAATAATTGTCTGTGCTTTTACTTATCAGAATACGGTTACTTCATTTGCGAACCAACTTTCTCGCCCTTGGCCGTGGATGGGATGTACATGTAGATTGCATGTACTCGTGTAGAAGCAAACATTACTTTATTTAGTCCTTGGGACTGATCACTGACACCTGACTGCATACGCCGATTTTATTGGCTAGATGGTTTTAATAAAAAGAAGTTATCAATCTAGTTTAATCTGTGACTTGTCAACCAATATTTACTGATCTGTCAGAAAGAGCAAACAATCTGTGCTGTTCAGTTCACACTTCTTGTACACGTTTACCTGTTTCTTCTTATCTTATTGCCTCAGTTTACACGAATTTACATAAGAGTACTACATTGAACTATATGCCACGTTGTTTCTGCTACTTAAGAATTTCTTAGAGTTATCTGTTCAAGTGTACAAATTTTACAAACAGTTTAAATGTTCTTGCTGATACGGGAACATTTCAGTAGAGATCCATATTGGCTGATTATTAATACTCAATATTCATATAAACAGACCGCCTCTGTGGTCAGAGTTCCTAGCTACAGATCCAGAGGTTCGATTACTTGCGCTGCCAGATTTTCTGAGATTTCCACTCATCCTCGTGATGATAATTGAGGAGCTATCTGAAGGAAATAATGGCTCCGGTCTAGAGAACCGAAAATAACGGCCGTGGGGATTCGTTGCCCTGACTACGCTACACCCTCTATCCGCTAAAGTTGGTACTAATTTCGCCGGCAAGCTGCGGTCGCTCGGTCGGTATAGTTCGCTTGCGGACTAAAACCACGGAGGTTTTTTTTGTATTAATGCTCAATATTCATGTAAACGTGTTATAACCAGTACTATACAATCCGTAGAAGTCTGATTAACCGTAAGCTGCAGTTCTCCTCATCTTTGACTGAGTGAGTCGTAGAACACCTGATAAAATACAAGGCTTCGAAATGCAATTAATTTCCAATTTCATGTTCATAACGGTTCTGAATTTTTCGACGTCTGAAGTTAGACCTTCGAGCTTTGTACATCGTCATGTTTACGTATGGAAACTAACTGCAGGGAAGCTAATAGTCGCTAACCTAATGAGGATTTTTTTTTGCCTATTATGGAACACAAGATTCATTACAGTATTCAGTCAATTTCATACCCTCATAACTTATTTCTACACGATCTACTTTAATATTATCCTACTACATATGGCACCTACTTTAGAGAATATAAGTTGTAACATGGAGAAAACCCAACCATCGCCGTTCACAGTAGCCCAGCGGTCTAAAACATGTCTGTCTTTGCTCGCTTGGAAGCCGGGATCGTGGGTTCGAATCCCACACAAGGCAGGGATGTTTGTTGTGTGTAAGCGTTTATTCTGTGTTTAGGTAGAGATCTTGCGACGAGCTGATCAGCCGCCCAAGGAGTCCTACCGTCTGTAAAATGATCATGAAATTGAGAAATCAGCCCTCAGCTCCATTCTGGGAGCGAGAGGAGAGAGACAAAGTAAAGCTGGAGACATCCCACCATGTGAAATGCTGAAGGGACATGCTTGAACCTTCTGATTCAACGCAGAATTGCTTCTACAATATCCATCATACAGAGGCCAGAGTGACGCTGGACTCCTCTCAACTCTCATTTGTTAATTTTGTTTGTCCTTTTATGTAAAAGGCATATTAGTACCTTGGAATAATCTGTGACTGCTTACTTAAATCATTCATATCTCTTGGGTCATTCGACACTAAAACTGCTTCTGAAATTGGTCCATCTTCAATGTATCTCACTCTTAACATTTTTGAAAACCCTTTTCCATACGAAATAAATAGCATAATTGGATATATCATAGTTTAAATAATAATGGAAGTTGTAGGAGATGAGACACTTAAAAGCATCAGTGATTATTGTATTAAGAAGGATCGCACTCGGAAATCTGCATACAAAGAAACGCTTTCCACTCGAGTAGACACAGGCGCCCTGTGTGGTCCCCCTTTCAGTGTAGCAACTCCAGTGACAACAATAGATTCACTCTGTGTTTCAAATGGTGTAATTGGTTAGCCTCAGCCACTGCGTACAATTGTACTTTCAGAAACAGGCACCGGTATCGCAGTGTCATTAGAAATTAAAATGCAATGTCGTTTGCAGTAAGGAAAATGGAAATGTGCTCCAGTTTGAAACAGACGAAGCTGCCACTGCGATTTTTCATAGGTTCTCATTATTGCTGATATTCTTTTGATAAAGATAAAATGTTCTCCTACATAGACCTAATGCGCGATACAGATTTTTTATTGAGCTGTTTTTTGATAAGTTCAAAGTACACCAAATGGCTTGATACAGAAGAGAATGCAGAAGAGCATGAAATCAGTGACTGGAGGAGGTAAGGCGTTGGAGAAAGGGCTCTTCAATAGAAGATATTAATGGAGGAGTAAAAGACATAAAGCCAAGAAATGAAGAAAATAAAAGTACAAATATTATGTTTTTTGGGGGTGATATTATCCATCGTCCTGCCTTTATCTAAAAACCGTCTTGTTTATTTTTCAAAACAAAGTTTCGGAGACTGGATTGTATTTCCGTCTTCAGGTAAAACCTATTCAGTTTGCCCCAATCGATAGAGCTAGTCCCTATAATGTCCAAAAAAAATAATTATACTAATATACCATTGTCATAAATTTTCAGATTTTAAGAAAACTAAAAGCTGATTTGAACTTGGTAGAAAATAAGGATTACAAAGGACCGATAACAGGCCGATTGAAGTTTACCCAACAAACCTCCATACCAAATTTAAAAGAAATATGTTGGATCTGTTAGATGAAACATGTGGACGTATTGACTATATATTATTACTCTTTCAATTCATCCATTTTGGGCAAAAAAATCTACAGTAACTAAACATTGTCAGAGTGACTCATGCATGAACTAATGCATTCATGGTTTATCATCTGCGTGGTAATCATTTCGTAACAAGACATGTGTTTTTGAAGCCTCTATAAAATCACAGGACAGTTGAAAGAAAGACTTTTAACCTAGATTTACAAAAGAAACAGAATAATCAGTTCAGCAGAATGATAACGAAGATAGAATGTTTGTTTTATGTTGTGTAAGCTGGAGGATTTTTTTTCTCAAGTCATGTTGCAAGGAATGCAGTCATCAGTGGATATACAGCGGCTGCTGCTTGGTGGGCGAGTACAATACGCGTCTAATGTAAACAAAGTGGATTTATGTTGATTTCTTGATACAAAATTTTATGTTGAGTGTGTAAACCGCCTGCTCACACCTTTGATACCAAAATATTTCAGTATCCTGGAGCGGCCAAAGACCTGCAGGAAACACCGCGGGCAGGTGATTCATATCATGCAGTATACAACGTTTCTTTATGTAAGAATTCACCAGTGTCTGTCTATTGTCTCATCGTCACGCCTTACAGATAGAACTAAAGTAGTAGGATCTACATACAGGAACATAAACAATCCAGGAAAAGTAGGAGGGATTCGAATTCCAGGTCTTTTTCTTGACACTGCTTTACATTGCATTCCTTCTCATACGTTAGACCCTGTGGCCTGTCCAATATTCAGCTGAGTTCGTCTCTCTGTCGTGTCTTTGATTTCACGTACTTGTCCCTTCTGCTTGCTATTTAATAATAAAGGTAAAGTTTTCCCTGTGTTTAACTAATTAAGCACTACTCCATGAAGGCGTATGGGGAGTGGATGTACAGATCTACATTTTCTTGACCTCGGCACTAGCTGGAGGTGAGTGGTCAGCTTCACACCCAGGTCGCTTTACCCCCGGGTAAAGATCCCTCGGTACCCATTGGATAGGAGGCTGGGTGGGTCCCAGAACCGGTCTGAACGATGTGGAGAAGAGAAAATTCTTGACCTTACCGGGAATCGAACTCCGATCCCTCTGACATCCAGCCCATAGACAGTCGCTACGGACTACGCTCTCCCAGCGGTTTTATACAAATTTTTATTGTGTTTTGCTGTTCTGTTGTCCAGATTACATATATTTAGTTTATTCCGTATTTCTGTATTTCTCATAATATCTGGTTGGGTTATTCCAGACACTGCTCTTAGGATATTCATTCAAGCGAATATCCCAGCAATTTTTTATTTATTCCTAGACCGCCTTCTGTTCCTCACTTGTGTTCCCATCACGTAACATATGGCGGTCCCCTTCTCCTGAAAACTGTTCGTGGACAACATCTTCAGATTAGATTTGCCCGTCATAAAATGTATTCCTGGGCGGGGTGAAGCTCTCATCCCTTTAAGCATTACATCACACCCTGACACCATTTTCTGCCATTTGGCTCTAAGAATCAATCGATTTTATTAGATTGACGCCTGTGTACTGGGACTACTGGGTTGAAGAAATTAGTACATTAGCGAGTGCTGTAAGCTAAATCTGTCTGCTCCCCCCTCTGTTCGTCTCTCACTCGCATTGTGTGTGCTCATTTCATTGCTGCTGTGTACATCAACCCGGCAATGTAGGCAAGTGCTCCATAATCTGATTATGGCAGTCTTCAGCGGGAGAAAAGCGAGCGCACTTGATGGTGGTCAAAACGCATCGATGGCTTCCGCAGCTTGTAGCCAATCATCATCATCATCATCAACCCGAGTACTACAGCTGAGGATTTTAGTCCTTTGTGTACAAGCTTACACAAAATATGTAACCTGAGTGGATAGTTCGACATCACAGAATTTGGATCTGCGATACATTGATTTCAAGACTAGATATTCGCTTCACATTTAGGATTCGAAATGAGTGGAGTAAGTAACTTACAGCTTGAATTTGTGGATAAGATTCAGTGCTGAAGCGAATTTATAATTTTGCGGTGGGGTGAGACTAGTTCACTTGATATGTCGGCCACTAATTGTCCTATTGTACCAGCCCCTGATGACAGATGATAAGTGTGGAGCAGTAGGTGGAATGTGAATTGGCAGGGGAATCCAAAGTACTCGGAGATAACTTGCCCCAGTGCCACTTTGTACACCACAAATCCCACATGACCTGACCAGGGTTCGAACCCGGGCCGCCGCGGTGGGAAACCGGTGACTAACCGCCTGAGCTATGGCACGGCCATTTGTGACATGATAACTGAAAAATTATCCGTTCCGTGGGGTTAACGGCACCATAAACAAGCGAACCGTCGCTAGGAAGCTTGACACAAAGACTGACCGGCGGAATACGACTTTGACTTAAACTTAGTCACTTGCGGCCATGAGGACTTGTGAGATGTTAGCCAGCCAGCAACGACATAAACACGAGAGCAGAAGAATCTCAACTGTTGGAAACCGTAACCTAGCGACTCCTTATGATTGCCGTTACCGAGCAATGACTAGTGAAAACTATAACATACTGAGACAGCGTGTCCTATAGCTATTTATTAAGTGTCTAGATTAGCAGTAGCCTTATTATTGTTTGGAGTTAGAGCTATAAGATTCCAGTAAACCTAATTATCAATCGAAACCCCCGTTTCTAGTCACGTGACAACATTCTTATTATAAATATCCACTTGACACGTCTTGCCCTGTTAACGAATGCTACAACAGTACCGTGGGTTCTTGTCGTCACGGTTCCAGAGTTGACACTTCACGTTAAACATCCAAGCTTACGTCCTGTTTGCCCGGGTTCGATCGCGGGCCTGGTCAAGTGTGATTTGTGGTGGACAAAGTGGCGCTGGGCAGTTTTTCTCCGAGTACTTCGATTTCCCCTGCCAATCTTCATTCCACCAATTGCTCCACAATCACCCTCACCTATCATCTGGGGCTGGTACAATAGGCCAGAAGTGGCCGCAGTACAAGGGACTTAGTCCCACCCCACTAGCAATAAAAAAATACGTCTTGTTTGGGCGAATGAATCAGATGCACACCGCCGCCTTAAACATCCTCGTGGTTTCGTCAACATTTGAAGTGGCAGCGTGCAACTTCTCTCTTCATTGCGTTCTCCTCGAGAGGGTGTAACAGAATCCTTCGCATAATTCTCTGCCTCCTTACATATATTTTACTAAATTAATTCTTGTTTGGAAATGTAAGACCCTAATAGCAGAATCTGAAAGCCTATTCATTACCTCTAATAACAAAGCCAGGCACTGGAGAAGATCCAGAAGAACTTGTGTACACCTCTCGTCTTCACAAACTTCTTCCCTAAGGTAAACCTCAAGGCTTTAGCGTAGAACTATCTGTCTGTCTATCTGTGGCTCTACAGCCCTTTAGTGGACCTTGGCCAAAACCTCAAGGCTTTATCGTAGAATCTATCTATCTGTCTGTCTATCTGTGGCTCTACAGCCCTTTATTGGACCTTGGCCACAAACCTCAAGGCTTTAGCGTAGAATCTATCTATCTATCTGTCTATCTGTGGCTCTACAGCCCTTTATTGGACCTTGGCCACAAACCTCAAGGCTTTAGCGTAGAATCTATTTTTGATTTTTACACAGCCGGTAGGACTCCTTGGGCGGGGGATCAGCCCGTCGCATGGCCGCTATCTACACACAGAATAAACGCACACAGACATCCATGCCTTGAGTGGGATTCGAACCCACGGACCCAGTGTTTGAGCGGGAGAAGACAGTTCATGCGTTAGACTGCGCGGCCACCGTGATCGGCTCTTAGTGTAGAATAACTTTTATAATTTTAGGAGGATTCTGCCACATCATTCATGTTTGAATTTTGCGTTCATCAGTTCTGTTCTTCCATCCGTTCCGGTTTAATTCAAATTCATTTCTGTCACGAAGTTTTCTCCGCTCTCCTCGCCAGTGTAACAGGGAGAACTGCCTGTTCTGGAAGTACGTTGTGTGGAAGAAGGTCCTCATTTTAAGCATTTTCGACTAAGCTGTAACTGTACTTGGATGTAATTTTGTCACACATACACACTCCCCTGCAACAGTATACCTAAATTACGTTATATCGTAAAGTACTTCCCTCAGCAATCCATCAGATGCCAAGCAGGAACCGGTTCATCTGCAGTTCCAGCCATACTGTGCTAATGTCCCTGATGCTTCCGCACTGACAAAAATTAACTATGACACACTAATGCATATAATCGTGTTACAGGAACGTGCTGTGCGTTGAAGGGAGGGAAATGCAAGAGAACGACGCGTCTTGATGGGGCGTCGCAGTGTTTTAACCTAATTGGTACGCCTCTTGGTTGGACGCCTCGGGACCTGTGTTTTCCCTCTCTAGCTCTCTGTGACCATGTTCCATTCTGTTTTCAGCACCACCACTAACAGCGGTACATCATAACCCTGGCGGCAGTTGTGGAGACTGTGGAAACATTTGTGGTCCTGGAACCGAAAGTATTTTGTAATTATGATGAAACTGATTGAAAACTGCGTAATGAGGTACTTAATAACTTGTACTCTTCTCCAGGTATAATTAGAATGATCAAGTCAAGGAATATTAGGTGGGCACGGCATGTAGCACGAATGGGGAGAAGAGGAATGCATATAATATATTGGTGGGAAAGCTAGAAGGAAAGAGACCACTAGCAAGACCAAAAAATAGGTGGGTGGACAATATTGAAATGGACCTTAGAGAGATAGGATTGGATGGTATGAATTGGATTGATGTGGCTCAGGATAGGGATCAATGGAGAGCTCATATGAACACTGTAACAAACCTTCGGTTTCCCTAAAATGCTGGGAAGTACTTGAGTTGCTGCACAATTGGCGGCTTCTCAAGAAGCGCTCAGCTCCGTGAGTGATGAAACTGATTAAACTTTGCTCGTTTCTGCTAAATAGAATAATTATAAATAAGAGTAGTATAGCCCGGCGCGCGTGTCTGGGAGGAGACTCACCAGATGCACAAAAATAATCACACATTTGGCTTTGATATTCTTTCAAAAACAGTTTAATACCTTAAGGAAATATTCAGTGTTTCGAAAACTACGGGTATTTCACTCTGAGATTCGTATTTACTCGTACATTTGAAAAATCAAGATGAAACAATTTCTCTGCTTGAGCTAATTTCGAATACTTTTAAAGGGCCAGGTAAAACTTAATCTCGGAAGATGTCTAGCCAAATTTATCCCCCCACCGTTTCATCATATTCGCATTCTCTTCCTTGTACTTACTATTTTTCTCCTTTACAGTTTTGTAATCTACTTATGCTTCTTCCCCGTACACTTCCATTTTAATGTCCCTCTTCTCTGTTCTTTTTCTTAACTTTCTTCTCTTCCATCTTAATTTTCTCACACCCTACTATCTAATTTCCTTCTCTCATTTTAGTTTACTACTGCTACTACTACTACCATCACCACCATCCTTCTCCCATACCATTCTGTCCCTTGTCTCTTCTCTTGCACATCATCTCCTCGCCCGCTCCTTCACAATGACAAACAAAAAAAACTAACTCCGTGGCTTGATTCCGCGAGCGAACTATACCGACCGAGCGACCGCCGCTTGTCGGCGAAGTTAATGACAAATTTAGCGGATAGAGGGTGTCGCGTGGTCAGCGCAACGAATCCCCACGGCAGTTAATTTCGGTTTTCTCGACCGGAGCTGCTGTTTCCTTGAAATAGCTCCTCAATTATCCTCACGAGGCTGAGTGGACCACGTTTCAGACCCAGTACTTCTCAGAAAATCTGGTGGCGCCGGGAATCAAACCCGGAACTCTGGATCTGTAGCCAGGAACTCTTGACCACTAGAGTGACGTAAGGGTTAATGCATCGGTGGAGTACACTGTGATGGGACTCAGAAAGTTTCCAGTTTCTTTTATCACTCAACCACATGCAGCTGAGTTGCGACAAAACCTGAAATTACCAACTTCCAGGGCTGCGATTCAGTATGAGGGACATGAGTGGGTTCTTAGGAAGTACGGACTAACTGTTCAGAGCAATTCTTCTAGTTTAATGCAAATAGATTTTGTTGTATAAAAATGTAAGATCCTTTTTCTGAACTATAGCAGTTTTGCACCCCTACCAACCGGTTGCAATATCCCGAACCCCCTAACAGCCCCCCACTGAGTCGATCTGCCACTCGCAGCCGAGGTGCAGGGAGTTTTTTTCTTTTTTTAAGATTCAGTCGGGCGTAGCATAGAGAGGTCTCGATCCCCCCCCTCCCACAGAATTTGACCCCTATGGAGAACCAAACAGGCGTACAGAGCCGGCATTCTATGCACACAGACCCACCGCCTTCTGCCAAGTCGACACACAGAGCAAGAGAAACAACAGTCTGTTCAATTAAACGTTACACAGCAGTTTCTGGTTCTGTGTCGTAGAAGAAAAACCTGTCGTCCTAGCTTTGAGTCCCGTTTCACGTCTGTTCCAGCTGTTTTCGTTAATTCGCTCAAGGAGTCACAAGTGTAGGATTTTTATCAGTATAATTTGGGTTTCACTGCTAGGCACATGGTGGTGTAGTCGGTTGAGGCATTATGCTACGAGCCGGAAGGTCGCGGGTTCGATTTTCGACGAGGTCATCTGATTTTTCAATTGACCTTCCAGGCAAACTACGGCCCTGGGGTCGACCCAGCTTCTGACAGAAATGAGTACGAAAAACCTTCCTGGAAGGTAAAGGGCGGCCGGCGCATAAGGCTGACAACCTCACCGCCATCTGCTAGCCTGTTGTCTTGAAAATGTGGGAGCCTCGACGTTTTACAGTCCTGTGGGCCTCGTCGTTCTGATTACAAGGACAGCTTATACAGGCTACGGGCTGGACAACCGGAGTTCGATTCCCGGTAGGAGTAACAGATTGTTCACACAGTTTCAATTCCGGGGTAATCCGCCGTAACTATTGTGCTGGAGGTTGGGTGGACCCAGAAACATTCTGGCAGGAAGCTCAATTTCCCGGTCATCACCCCGCAGCCTAGTCACTATACTGACTGACTGAGCAATCCAAATGCCATGAATAACTTTTTTTCATTTCGCTTATTGGGGTNCTATTGTGCTGGAGGTTGGGTGGACCCAGAAACATTCTGGCAGGAATCTCAATTTCCCGGTCATCCACCCCGCAGCTTAGTCACTATACTGACTGAGCAATCCAAATGCCATGAATAACTTTTTTCATTTCGCTTATTGGGGTGTGGAGTCCAACTGGGTCCACTCTGCACGATGGCCACTGATTGGCCCGGGTGATTATGATAATGGAGAATTTGGTGGAATGAAGATTGGCAGGGGAAACCGAAGTACTCGGAGAAAACCTGCCCCACCGCCACTTTGTTCACCACAAATCCCACTTGACGAGACCCGGGATCGAACCCGGTCCGCCGCGGTGGGAAGCCAGCGACTAACCGCCTGAGCTATGACGCGGCCTATTCCGTACAGTTTATGTGTGATATCATTTCTGTAACCGTATTTATCCTACGCCTTAGTAATATACTGTTAAAATCCAATGCAGCGTTGTTTAGGAGAGATCCCAGCAGACTGAAATGTCAGTTACGAGCGTTGAACGATAAAATGCCCTTAAAGAATGGCTAAAGACTGCATTTTTAACGGTCTAAATTGGAATGACAGATATTTAGAGAGCGTGTGAAGTGGTAACTAATCTTTAATAGCTGTTTCAATTAGTAGCAGGCCCCCAAACTGTGTAACAGGCTTGTTTCAAGTCTACAACGTGGCGAGATTGTTTGCATGTCTAGCTTCCGCTGTTCCTGGAATTCAACCGTTTGGATCTTCTTTGATGGCGCTGTTGACAGCTTCGCCCGACAGCCTCTACTTTTTGTCTGCACGTAGTTCCTTAAAAAGCAGGAAAATAAGAACACCAAAACCATCACCACTGCTCGTACCAAACACTAATATGAAATCGTTTATACTACGGAAAATAAAATTCTGGTTTAAGTTGTCCCTTTATACCGGCTTCAGGTCGTGTTTGGAACGTCTGGAAGTGTACAAAATGCACTGCAGAGGGTGGCCTGAATAATACTGCGTGTTGTTCCATACAACGTTATATTCGTTCTCCAAACGTGAATTAGTAGATCTGGGCTTCTTCGGGCTCCTTGGCAAATATCTTAACTTAGTAATGAAAAGATGTAATTGTTACATTAGGAGTCGGTATTAGCGAATGGCTACGGGCTGGACGATCAAGGGGGTGGAGTTCGAGTCCCGGTAGGGTCAGAATTTTCTCTTCTCCACGTCTCCATACCGGCTCTGGAACCCACCCAGCCTCATATCTAATGGGTACCGTTTTTTCCGGGAGTAAAGCGGTCGGGGCGTGAAGCTCACCACTCACCTCCAGCTAGTGCCGAGGTCAAGAAAATATGAATCTATACATCCACTCCCTCATTCGTCTTCATGGCGTAGTGCTTAATTAGTTAAGCACAGGGACAACTTTTTTTTCCTTGGCACTACAGCCCCAGTAGGCCTAGGCCTCTACCTCTATGAACTTCTCCGTTCACTTCGGTTTTTCTACATCTTACACATACGGTAGGTCTCCTTGGGCGGGTGATCAGCTCGTCGCAAGGCCTCTACCTGTGCACACACACAAATTAACATCCATGCCTTGAGTGAGATTCGAACTCACGATCCCGGTTTCCAAGCGAGCGAAGACGGTACATGCCTTAGACCGCACGGCTACCGTGACCGACCAGGGACAACTTTACCCCCTTTAAATTATACCATTAACTAATATCATATGATCGATTTTTTATGATTATTAAATTATCGAAGTTTCAGTTTCTTTGTTCTTCAGATGGTTTGTGTTGGTTTCAGTTTGTTGTCAGAATAAACGACACATTCGTGAAAGTGTTTAGCCGATTTAACTTCATAATAGATATGTGATGTGTTTTCTGTGAGGTAGGAATCAGTCGTATATTATCCATCGTCCTATTAGTGTTAAAAAAATTGTTAAGTCCTCATTTGTATTCAGGAAATTTTATCTTCGTGCATTTTAATCTTCTTCATTTATTTATTACGTCTGTGTTAATGTTTATCATTGTCTTATCTGTGATTTTAAGACTTTGCCTTATCATTGAGAATATGATATCTGTAACCGTTCCTTTTTTTGTCGAACTCTGGCATTGTAAATTTTGGCCGTTGCATTATGCATGACATTAGGAACAAGACCTTGTGAATGTGGTCCAACATGTCTTTTACGATATGACGCCTGCTTTCACGCTGGTTTCTTTCTCGGCTTATTCAGCCCTGAAGATGGAAGCGATATCTTACTCCGAAACGTCGGTTGACTCACGACGGAGTGCACGATGTTATTCCAGAAGATATTACACTTCATAACGACCGCTATGAGAACCTCAAACCCAAAATATCTCTCCTCCCTTTACTTGTGTTGGAGGAGGTTGCCCTGGAAGTCATGACACTGTTAAGTCTTTCCACACGTATATGCTCTCGCTATCATCACGACTCTTATTTCGGATTTTCTATTATTAGAAACGTATCTGAGCTTAATTGATTTCTTTTTCGATATTTATGCATCCTCTGATATGATTCCCACCATATGCGTTATGTTCAAATTATATTTATCTATGATCCAAATCTGATTTCAGTACAATTTTTTTTGTGGCCCACAAAATATATCGCAAAAACAAATTATAACCAAAATATAGATTGGAAAACATTTCGAATCAAGATTCGATTGATCTGTATGCCCGTAGATTGACATTCAACGGCGACTGTAATGCAGGGCCTACTCGTGTGACCCTTCATCATATAAAGGATGTCATGGTCCGAACTGGACTATGACATCGAAGAAAAATAATTGCACCTAATCTTAAAAAAGTTGCACTGTAATAAACTTACGCATTTGTGGAGTATGTAGGCTGCTGGTTTCGACTGGCCACTAGTGTATTTCGTAAAAAATGAATGGTATTTTAAAAAGGTAAAAGAGATAAAGATGTTCTTATGCTTAACTAATTGAGCACCACGCCATGAAGACGTATGGGGAAGTAGATGTATAGATCCACGTATTCTTGACCTCGGCACTAGTTGAAGGTGAATGGTCAATTTCACGCCCCGGCTACTTTACCCTCGGGGAAAGAGCTCCCAGTATCCATTGCATAGGAGGCTGGGCGGACCCCAGAACCAGTCTGAACGTCGTGGAGAAGAGAAAATTTTTGACGCTGCTGGGACTCAAACTCCAGCCCGTAGCCAGTCGCTATACCGACTGCGCTGTACCTTCACTTCCCAGTGAAACCCCTAGCAGCCAGATATTGTAATATAGGAGCTGGTTTTCTTGTCTCACTTCTCACAACTTTTTGTTCCCGTTCCTTTGGAGGGTGTTGCCTGTTTATTTGTTTCCACGCTTTGGTGCATTACAACTTCAGAGTAGCAAGCAGCAGCACCTTTGTTTATGTGGTTTTCAATAATCAAAACATTCCAGTTCTAGGAATCCCGAATGTTATCATTTGTTTCTAATGATCGTTAGAACTTTATTTACAGTTTGGTGTGATTATTTCTGATTTAGCTACTCTTGAGCTCTCTTCCAGTGCCTTATTCACTCGCGGCAACTGCCGGTGAGTCGCAGGAAAGGGTTTCTTCTAACTGAACAGCCACTCAACAGTTCTAATTCCACTGAGCGCAGTGTCGCCCCCCTCCCCTATTTTTTAGGCTATGTAACAGTGTTCCATAAGCTACTTGAGAGCCGGGATAGCGCAGTCGGTATAGTGACTGGCTTCGGGCTGAACTACCAAGGGGTCAGAGTTTGAGTCCCTGTGGAACCTAGAATTTTCACTTCTCCTTGACGTCCAAACCTGCTCTGAGGCCAACCCAGCCTCCTATCCAATGGGTACGGGGGGGCAAGCGGCATGTAACAACAGATGTTGTGGTGATTGATGAATGTGGAAGAATTTGGAAAGAAGCGGTTGTTGTCTTATTGAAATATTATTCCACGTTTTGCTTGGAGCATTGAGGAATCCTACAGATTTACTTCTAAACTGAACTCTTCAGTACACAGTACTAGAGACGCTAATAGTCGCTTAGCTAGTCGAGAAGTACCCCACATTTTATGGAACCAAAATTATTAAACAATGCTGTTTGAGCAACGATTGATTCTAAATTTTCCCACCCAAGTTCCACCGACATGTCTAATCATGACTTCATTGTGCTACATGAGAGAGACAAATGACTTGTTGAGCCTGAGCATATTGGGCTTCTGTCTGCTTCGGTTTCGTTTGATTCTAGGTACGCAATCGCAATGTGAATTAAAATTCAGTGATTCCCGTGAGACAATCTATTTAGTGTGCACGATAAGAGAACGTAAGTCTGTAGAGAAGGCGTCATGAAAATTTGGCGATCCTTAAGGAAAATGGTCATGAAAAGCGGTAATAGAAATAGCGGTACAGAATAATTTACATGTGTTGTCCACGCGGTAGCAAGCCTGTTATTCCGTTTATGCCGGGGCATGGCCAACCTAGATTCGA
Organism: Cryptotermes secundus; assembly: GCF_002891405.2. Taxonomy (NCBI): domain Eukaryota; kingdom Metazoa; phylum Arthropoda; class Insecta; order Blattodea; family Kalotermitidae; genus Cryptotermes; species Cryptotermes secundus. The sequence continues at coordinate 888,930 of NW_019725416.1, read as the reverse complement.
TGTGCCGTTTTACAGTCAACTGGACTTCAAGGCCAGCCTTTGGTTTTTAGGGTGGCCGCACAGCAACTGCGTCAAGACAAGCATCAAGGCATGAGACAGACGACGCAGTCTTCCCTCATTCGTGATTCGTAATCATGAAGCTGACGTCAACATCATGACTCAGACCGGTGTGCCGCAGTTTTCATAATCTCATTCGTTTCATATGTGCTCCTTTCTTTGCGTCATGTCGCAGACATCGCGTTTTGACTGTTATATGTCTTGACGCATGCCGGTGTGCGGCCTACCCTAGTGGCACGGTTGAGAGAGAGATAGGAATACACACAGAATTTTAGTCGGAGAACATGATCGACGGACTTGATAGACATGTCCAGAGGGGTTGTTAACATTAAAATGGAATAACCTGGTTCATCATGCGGTCAGATAGCTGAGAGTTACAGAAACGAACAATTTGGTGCCACTAACTAGCTTAACGAAATTTCAAGAACGTCATTGCTGTATCGGGTTAATAAGGTAAGGGTAAAATTGTCCCTGCCTGTCACGGTAGCCGAGCGGTCTAAGGCATGCACTGTCTTCGCTCGCTCGGAAGCCGGGATCATGGGTTCGATCCCGCTCAAGGCATGGATGTTTGTGTGCGTTTTTCTGTGTTTGTGTACAGGTAGAGGCCTGGCGACGAGCTGATCACTCGTCCAAGGAGTCCTACCGTATGTGTAAAATCTAGAAAAGCCGACGTGAACGGAGTTCATGGAGGTAGGCCTAGGCCCACTGGGGCTGTAGTGCCAAGGATAAAAAAAAATGTCCCTATGCGTAGTTAAGTACCACACGATGGAAGGACATGGGGAAGTACACGATACTTCACCTCGGCGTTAGGTACGAGTGAGTGGCCAGCTTTACGCCTCGGCCGAATAGCCCATAGAATACATTGGATAGGAGCCTGGGTAACCGCACAACCTGTTTGGACGCCGTAGTACAAGTTAAAGTTGTCCCTTTGCTTAACTAATTAAGCACTATGCCATGATGGCGCATGGGGGAGTGGGTGTATAGATTTACGTTATGTTGACCACGGCACTAGTTGGAGGTGTCAGCTTCACGCACCGGCCGCTTTACCCCACAGGAAAGCGCCCCCTGTACCCATTGGATAGGAGGATTGGTGGGCCCCAGAGTCGATCCGGACAGTGTGGAGAAGAGAAGAGTTGGACACCAACCCCTCGGTCGTCCAGCCTGTAGCCAGTCTCTATACCGACTACGCTGTCCCAGTTCCTGTTTGGACGCTGTAGAGAGGAGAAAAATGCCGTTTACTGACGAGAATGGAACCCCAGCCCTCCATCTGGAAGGCAAAGCCACAAATTTCTGCATGATGTAGAAGCGAACACGAATATCAAACTCCTCCCTCTCGAATTTTATGGTAGTATTATGACGAAAACTGCTATTTAAGGAGTCGGTATAGCTCAGTAAGTATAGCGACTAGGCTATGAATTTGTCGATTCAGCGGTCGTGTTTCGATTCCCTTGCAGGGACCTGTTCTGGCGTCTCTCCAGTGTCGTATCATGTTTCATTTCCCGGCAAGGGCGTAAAGTTGACTCTCAGTCTAGTGGGTCTGTACCCTTCTCCCCCCAATACATTTTCATTGCTTGGTGCTTAATTAGCTCATTATTGCGGGTTATGTAGATGCATTTTCCGAAACATTATGTTCTCTGGTTTTCAGAATACCGGAAAATGGACAAACTCGAAAAGCCCTGAAAATCTGAGCGTTATACACAATCATCAGAAACTTTGAATATCTTCAGTTATGTAGTCTACAGTTTTTTTTTCCTTTGGCGCTACAGCCCTCATTTGGGCCTAGGCCTTCCTCTATGAAACTCTCCGTAGTCTACAGTTTAGGTTCTGGTAATTTTTAAAATGCGTATTACGAAGCTGTTATTGGAGGTCGAGACAGTAGGCCTATTTGTTATAAGTTTAAACCTTTTGGAGACCTCACAGCTGTTCTTATATAACATTAGACACGCGTATAATTTTGTCCGAAGTTCAGCTTCATGACCCTCTGAGATAATGAGGGCAAGGGATCTAGTGTTAACGGAAAAATATAATTCGTATCTCTATCCTTTTCAGCATTCGCGTGCTTAAGGATAATGTTCGTACAAAATAGAAACACGAATTGAGAATTTCTTGATTATCGAAACACATTTGAATAGCGCTTTAATGCTTATATAAATTTAAGGTTATAAGTTATTAATTTGAAAGCCAATCATTATCGATAATTTAAGTGCTTTTAACTATTCAGTCTCTGTGTTTTGTTGTGGTAAATGTGACGTGACGTAACTGCCCCGCTCTCGAGCAAGCGACACGTGTTATTCAGATTGATGTGTTTAGGCCGGAAATTCAAAGAAGTCTGTCCGAATAATAGAGTATGTTCCAATTCGTAGGATACAGCGGTCTACTGTCTTATATAATAATTTCAGTTATGCGTGAAATGCCCACCACATTGCTGTTCACATCTTCGAAATGTCTGAGGCTTCTAGACGTTCTGCAGCATTCCTTAGACTTTTGTGTTCTTTTTCTGTCGTATCGAGACAAGCATTCAGTGTAGCTGGCACTACAGTGCGTGGTTTAAATGAAAATCCAGTGTCCTCATGGAGAATCGAACCCGCGACCTTCCGTCATGTAGCATAGTACCTCAACCAGCTACGTTACCGCGTGTCCCACACAAATTTTTATCTCCGAGAAGTAAGTTGTGTAGATGGGAGACTGGATTCATTTTGCTGAGAATGGAGCCCAGTAAGATGATGTTGGGATCCTTGAAAGTAGGGAATTAATGCAATGACGGCTTAGCGACTATCAGCTTCTTAGTGTAGACCTTGCACCACGATGGATTTTCGCAACGCTCATGTTTTTAGCGTGAAGAAAGCGGATAACCGCGAATTTCGCAGCTGGCGGGTTTATATATCGTGGGATACATCGCAGCTTACACCTTAGAGACAAGAACAAACACTAGGTGACCAGTTATGTGATGGTATACAAGGCATGTGGCGCTAACTCGCATATACGAGCTATCCCCCACTTCTACATTAGTTGCCAAAATTAAACGAAGATTACTTGCCGAATAACCTTCGTATTGTAGTTAAACATGAACGTAGAACTGTTTTCTTCCTAGTATTCGGTTTGTAATTACTGTGCCACTGTATGATGACCTCTGACGATGAAAATCTTAATCGCTGTCAATACAATCATCAGTCATCGTTGAAGTTATGTTGACGGTTATTAAAGTTAATTTAATATTTATTAATTTACTGATTGCTAGACAAAACAAGTTACAGAATTTGAACGTCCTATCTGTCTATTTGTGATCGCTTTTAAGATGTCTGTCCACGATAATGGTGCCTCTTGACCCCCCTCCCCCTCCTTCGCTCCTTCGTCTTTTGCTGAATTATATTTGCCATTGTTTAAGACAGTGTGCAGCTGTATCACCATTCGCCCATACACCTACAAGATATTTAAGCACAGGGAAAAATCATTTTGATATCGAGATGACACTGAGTAGCAGAATTCTTGAATATGTAATTCTGTGTGCGTTCGCAGCCTAATTTAGCTCTACGAAGTCTCGGTAGTTTCGAGTCCCGCCCGTTCGAGGTTTCATTTTTATCGAAGCAGTGCACTGCGGTCAAGGTCGGGTGACGTATCCCTGTAACAGGCCGTGGAGGCCCATAGGGTTGTGAGACGTTGAGGCTTCCATCTTATCTAGACAATCGGCTCACAGATGCCGGGAATGTTCTCAGCCTTAAGCGCCGGCCGCTCTTTACCCGCAGGAAAGTTCCTGGTACTCATTTCTGTCAGAGGTTGAGGCGACCCCAGGGCCATAGTGCGGCTGGAAGGATTAGGTCGATTAAAAAATCCACCTGTTCGGGACTCGAACCCGCGACCTTCCGGTTTGTAGCATAGTGCCTCAACCAACTACGCTACCGCGTACCCCGTTAAGATCGGGTACATCGTAGTTTACAGTGTTTCTCTCCCCGGTCTCTTATTTATTTAGTTAAAACATTACACTTTTTCACATTGAATTAGCAGGAAGCCTTTTGATTCGTTATAGCGTAAGTAAATATGTGCAGTGAGCTGGTACAACGACAGACTTCGGGCTGGCCGGCTGAGGAGTAGGGCTCTAGCCATGGTAAAGGAAAGATTTTTCTCCTCTCCACGTCGTCCATAAAGGTTCTGGGGCCAACCCAGTTTCCGCGGAAGTAAAGCAGCTGGAGCTTGCAGCTGACCACTCAAATCCATCTGCTGCCGAGGTCAAGAATGGTGGAGCTATACCACGACTCTCAAACGTTTTCTTGGCATAGTGCTTAATTAAGGACAGGGCCAGCTTTGCCCTTTACCTCTAAGTAAATGTGTAAGTAAAGTAAAGTAAAGGTATCCCTGCAATAGGCCGTGGAGGCCCATAAGGTTGTGAGACGTTGAGGTTCCCACATTTTCTAGACAATCGGCTCACAGATGCCGGTATGGCTGTCAGTCTTACGCGCCGGCCGCCCTTTACCCCCAGAAAGGTTTCTGGTACTCATTTCTGTTAGAGACTGAGTCGACCCCAGGGCCATAGTGCGGCTGGAAGGATTAGGTCGATTGAAAAATCCACCTATTCGGGACTCGAACCCGCGACCTTCCGGTTTGTAGCATAGTGCCTCAACCAACTACGCTACCGCGTACCCCGTTAAGATCGGGTACATCGTAGTTTACAGTGTTTCTCTCCCCGGTCTCTTATTTATTTAGTTAAAACATTACACTTTTTCACATTGAATTAGCAGGAAGCCTTTTGATTCGTTATAGCGTAAGTAAATATGTGCAGTGAGCTGGTACAACGACAGACTTCGGGCTGGCCGGCTGAGGAGTAGGGCTCTAGCCATGGTAAAGGAAAGATTTTTCTCCTCTCCACGTCGTCCATAAAGGTTCTGGGGCCAACCCAGTTTCCGCGGAAGTAAAGCAGCTGGAGCTTGCAGCTGACCACTCAAATCCATCTGCTGCCGAGGTCAAGAATGGTGGAGCTATACCACGACTCTCAAACGTTTTCTTGGCATAGTGCTTAATTAAGGACAGGGCCAGCTTTGCCCTTTACCTCTAAGTAAATGTGTAAGTAAAGTAAAGTAAAGGTATCCCTGCAATAGGCCGTGGAGGCCCATAAGGTTGTGAGACGTTGAGGTTCCCACATTTTCTAGACAATCGGCTCACAGATGCCGGTATGGCTGTCAGTCTTACGCGCCGGCCGCCCTTTACCCCCAGAAAGGTTTCTGGTACTCATTTCTGTTAGAGACTGAGTCGACCCCAAGGCCATAGTGCGGCTGGAAGGATTAGGTCAATTGAAAAAATCCACCTCATCGGGATTAGATCCCGCAACCTTCCGGCTTGTAGCATAGTGCCTCAACCAACTACGCTCCCGCTACACGCTATTAGTAATCGTACATATTGTAAAGCAGTGCTGTACAACGTTCTTATGTACTCGGGCACAATTCACTGATGCCTATGGAGGTACGGGCGCCACCAGACACTACTACTACTACTACTACTACTACTACTAATAATAATAATAATAATAATAAAACAATAATAATAATAATAAAATTTTTCGAAAATATTTAACAGTACTCAGACGTTCAAAAATGTCTCTTGTCTTACAATTTGAATTAATGTTAAAAATCGGCTCAATTTTATGTGGTTACGGAAGGCGCCAGAAAAATATATCACGGGCGCCATGGCGCCCGCGGGCGCCGCGTTGGACAGGGCTGTTGTAAACTATCTTCTTTTTTGGGATGGGGGGGAAGATATTCGTATTCGATTTTTTCTGTTGTTGGAGACGATCTCAATCCTGATCACACCGAACTATCAGGGCTACTGTGCTTTTTTAGTGTCAGTTGGTGTACATACTTATCGATGATACTGTACAAGCAACGCCAACCGTAGAAAATGTAACCCGAGATCATGCAGGAAGGGAGGGTTGGGTCTTGGGTTAGTCGGTTCCCTGTCTGTCTCTCTCTGGTGATAGTGTTTAGGGTCCTTGCGGTTCCAGCAGACCAGTATGTTGTATCCTGCCAGCGTCCTGTAATGTGTGCTGCCAGGAAGAGATTTTACATGGCACTCGTCCCGTGAATGGACTGGAAGGTCGCTGGGGGAGTTCATGGGCTTCGCAGTTGCTGCTGACGCCGTGCTCAGCTTTTAAGTACGGGGGACCATCTCCTAAATGATTTTTTGTATGTGTGTGAAATGAGGGGGAGGGTTACAATGCTCCAAAAAATTACACCGTTGCCAAATGTCAGTTTTCGTTATAAAAGTTTAGTGCTGTGCCTTAATAAGTGCTATGTGAAGAACACTTGGAGGAATGGAGGTATAGCTCCACCATTTACTGACATCGTCTCTGGATGGAGGTGATTGGGCAGCCGTTGTCGCTGAGCCCCCGATGCCCATTGCATAGGAAGCTGGCTGGGTCCCAGAGTAGGTTTGAACGCTACCCGGAATTGAACTTGGATAGTCCAGTCCGTAGCCGTCCTTGTACCGACTGAGCTACCCTGCTTCTAGTTTAGTATGGCATTTATTTTTAAAGTGATGATTTTGGTCCTCTACCATATTTGTTACTTAAAAACGTCATTTTAGCTTAAAATAATAAGGCTATTCACTTCTAATATTACTCTGAGGGTATGGTATTGTGGCATATAGACCTGGTGCTAGGCAGCGATCGCGAAATAATTATTGATACAGCAGCTGTTGCTAAGGAACTGCTCCTCAGACAAGCATGGTTCCACAGCAACAATTGCACTGCAACAGAGGAACGGTGTTTTCTGTGCGTTAGCGGAGAGAGTCGGTAGTGTTAGTGAAGAATTAGTTGGTGAGTTAATGAGTCGGTTAAAGGACTGCTGGAGCTCATTCGTTGTGAGCTGTTGCTGTGAGAAGCCGGTAGCTGTGGCCAGGGATAGTTTGGGAACCCAGAGGAATGGGAATGTCCTCCTTTCGAAGCCGCTACCAAGCAACGTCTGGTGGAGACTGTAACAGACAAAGCACCAGCCTGTGTGTAACAGTGATTTCTAAAGTTTAATCAGTAGTTCTGTTAATGTGTTCAATAATTCCAATTAGGAATCCAAACCCCGTCTATAATCACTCCGCACACGTGACGCTATGTTTCGGGGAATGTATATGTTGGCTACCTCTATTAATATACGTACCTATTTTCAGTAAATGCTTCCTACAGTAGTGTCTTCTTGTAGGCAAGAAGGTGTGTAAAGCAAGAAGTGTTCAGTGCTCGAAGCCGGATTTGCAATATCGGAAATTCTGTGTTATTTGCAAAAGGATATTATGCTACTGAATATATTATAGGCCCTGCCTATGCTGGCATGGGAAATGCATGAATGTTATAATCGGAAAACTTGAAGCGAAGAGACCTCTAAGGAAATTAGGCGTAGATAGAAAGATAATATTAAGATGGATTCAAAAAGGCCTGAAATCATCCATGCCTATTCGTTTCTGCAGACTTCTGCTCCAAAGCCACAAATGCGATGAAGTGTTGCAAAGTATGTTACTTATGTGTAGAGGGGTATGACAAAGGGTCAGTATTCCGGACAACGAGATGCAGTCAGGGAGTCTTCTGTATGATAATCATGCAATGCCTATGGACTGTCTGGTTTGTCTTATTGAGAGTTTAAATGTATTTCACCCAGCCACTCCTGTTGTTTGTGCATGTGACGTATTCACAGTCTGAAAGTAAGACTGTTAAGGATAATCCTTGACTGGTTACCAGCTGGAGTACAGGATTTGACTGCTGGATAGCTCAGTTGGTATACTGACTAGGCTGTGGGTCTCAACGACCGGGTTCGACAGGTGAGCCGGGATAGCATAGTAGATAAAAATGAATGATCAGCTTCACACCCCGGCCGCTTTATCCCCGCGGAAGTTACCCTGATACTCATTGGAAAGAAGATGGGTGTGCTCCAGACACTGTGCAGAAGAAGAAATTTCTTCCCCCTGGCGACAGACAGAAAATAGAACAGAAGTTAACTGTTATTAAGAGTACGGCATTCTTGTTTTTAACTTCTTGTAGTTCAGAGCAAGTCCGACGTTTGTGAGGAACCTGTCACCGCTGACTTCAGCGCTGAAGTCACCACAATTTGAGATCCTCAAATCCAGTAAATTACGTGTAATAATCGATTATTTCAGGTTGCTTATGCAAATCTCGCTCATAGTGAAGGATCATAATTTTATTTTCCTGTGTTTTTAGTTCTTATAATACTTGTCTGGTGAGAGGCAATAATTAAAGTAGTACAGTTGCCCAAAAATTGGCGTTCTCTTGCGGATTTGATATCGCTGTGTAGTTACTGAGTTCCATTTTAAGCAGCCATAAATAAAAATATTGCGCGGTAGCAAAACATGTGGGCCCTTAAACACAATTACAGGAAAATTTACAGTTGAAAACTGATACAGTAGACAAATATATATGTAGTTGGGGTCATAGCCAACGTCTGAAGGTTATTCTTCTGCATCACACGCGCTAATGGAGGTTTGTGCCTGTTGCCCTGCCACAACAGTTTCACAGGATGGCAGGTATTTTTATGGTACCACCTGTGAGAACATGTACTAAAAAGATAACTATACATTGAAAGGCCCCTCTCTAACACTTGCCTACCGGAAGGTTGTCATTTTGGGTGCCATAAATAATGTTCATAGTGGACCCTAATTCTCTTCCCCTCACTCCGTCCTCCTTCACTGGGCACACGCTTGCGCACTTCTCAAATTGATGTTACCATTAAAGAATTCAAAACAAGATTTATAAACATTTCCCCGCCCCTTTCAGCCCTCTGTTTCTCTAAGATGCTCATCACATAATGTGCTAACGAAGATAAGGATATTTTGTGAAATTGCAGTTCCAGCCAGAAGATCGCAATGTCTTTATCAAAACCACTTTTTTTTATTTTTTTTATTGCTAGTGGGGTGGGACTAAGTCCCTTGTACTTCTGGCCTATTGTACCAGCCCCAGATGGTAGGTGAGGATGATTGTGGAGCAATTGGTGGAATGAAGATTGGCAGGGGAAACCGTGGTACTCGGAGAAGCCCTGCCCCAGCACCACTTTGTCCACCACAAATCCCACTTGACCAGACCCGGGATCGAACCTGGGGCCGCCGTGATGGGAAGACAGCGACTAACCGCTTGAGCTATGGCGCGGTCTTTTATAATATTCCTTGAGGGTCTCGGAAAATATGAACCATTCCTTTCACAGAGAATTCGTAGCATTGGTTTGCGGCTTCTGATTAAGTCCTGTTGTTAAGGGCAAGATGGAGGTTTTCGAGATTTGGCAACTATGTCCACCTGAACCGTTCTTCTTCCTTTCTTTCTTATGGACTGGAAAGGATGGCAACATTCCATCAGGGACCTTTTGTGCGTGAGAGGTGCTTTTTTGCCTGCAAGTCTCAAAGAGAGACCTCCAACCAGAAGAAACATTGGCATAAATTAATCTTCTTATGCTGCCTCCAACATCGCATCGGCTCCTACCTCAAATTGTGTGTTGAATGCTCAATATATCTCTTTCTAAATTATATTCTGTAGACTTTGGTATTGGCTCAAAAACTGAGAAATAGGGGTTCGATTCCAGAGCCTTCAGACCGGCTTTGTGTCCCACCCAGTCTCCAATTCAGTGGATGCCTGACACTTGGGTTTGAAACTGGCCGTTCGCTTCCATTTAGCGCCGACTTTAGGAATGCGTCTTCATGCAGTGGTGCTTAATTAAACATAGGACCAATCTTAACCATTGCCTTTACACCTAATGCGGACATTTTTTTTTCCTTGGCACTACAGCCCCAGTGGGCCTAGGCCTACCTCCATGAACTTCTCCCAATGCGGACGTTATGGGTAATAAATATTAAGCAAAATGGCAACACCGGAACAATGTATATGATGATTTGTGTTGTTAATGATTTGTCAGTAAATTTGATGTTTGGGGCTGAAAGTTATGTTTGCAGTTAACTTCTTACAAGAAGCAGATGAACCAAAATTCCTATCTCAGACGCGTATAATGAATGCAAATGTAAAATACAATTGAATATATGGTGTCGCGTCCTTCGTGAATGGTTAATAGTAGTTGACCTAGTCAAAGACGTTTACCATGTTCAGTGGAACTGATAGGTTCTTAGCCTGTTTAATACCTTTGCACTAGACTCCTTTCGGAACCAGATTAATCATGTCAAGATATTCAAATCCTACACATTTGAACCTTTTCAACGAAATCTCCCATTTACAAGCACATTTCTAAACGAACTTCTCTCTGCAGGTTATTTCGAAATATTTATTATTTATCAAAATAACTATACACTAATATACTTCACACTATATAGCAACCATCTGATTATGTATCGGTAATATTTAAATAAAAAATTTCAGTGTGTTACTTGTCATTGGTTCGGTGATGTTTAAATCCTGAACTTGTGTTGCTTGTCATTGTTTCGGTGATGTTTAAATCCTGAATTTGTGTTGCTTGACATTGGTTCTAGAAAAAAAAATATATACTTTTTGTTTAAACTATAAAGGAGCACAATAGGATCTATTCATAAAATACATATGTCTTCATACAGATGTCTCAAGATTTTGTTTAAGAAATCGTGCCGTCATTATATGTGAGTTCAAAAGCAAACCTGACATAAATATAGTTGCAAAGGTTAGCCGCTCTATTAATAACACAAATCTGACAGCAAGAATATTATTAGTGTTCTTAATTAACTAATTGTGACTCCATAGAATAAACTGTTTATTAATTGGTATTATAAACTGTATTTTAATTTGATAAGTCATTGCTTCCTGATAATAAATGTTACTGACTGAGAAAAACAACTCTGAGAGTGCAGTGTGTATCTGAACATAGAAAAATTCCCATAATCCTTATTATATGAGATGATAAAACGCGCATTCATATGTTAGCACGAGATTTCCGTCGAATGGCATTGATACTGGTCGTTCAGATTATATGAATATTATGATGTACGTTTATGGCCCGCCTCTGTGGTCTGTTGGTCAGAGTTCCTGACTACAGATCCAGAGGTTCCTGGTTGGCTTCCCGGCCCTACCAGATTTTCTGAGAAGTAGTGGGTTTCGAACGGGGCCCGATAATTGAGGAGCTATTTAAAGGAAATAGCGGCTCCGGTCTACGAAACTGAAATTAACGGCCGTGGGGATTCGTTGAGCAGACCACGTGGCAACCTCTATCCGATGAAGTTGGCACTAACTTCGCCGACAAGCGGCGGTCGCTCGGTCGGTATAATTCGCTTGCGGACTAAAACCACAGAGTTTGTTTGTTTGTTTGTTTGTTTGTTTGATATACGTTTATGGTTAAATTCTATCTTTCTATGTCTTTATTTGTTTGTTATTAAACGGTAACCGAAGCCTGTGCGAGTCAATAATTTCATTGCTTGCCAACAGCAGATCCCGGCAAGAGGATTTTTTCTCCACAGCGATCGGCTCTGGGGTCCATCCAGGTTCCAGGTATCGTGGGCTCTTTTTCGGAAGTAGAACTACCGTAGCGTGAGGCTGGCCGTACACCTCCATCTAGTGCCGAGGTCAAGAATGGTGGAGCTATTCCTCCACTCCCCTGCATATCTTCGTGGTATTTTCCCCTGGCACTACAGCCCCAGTGGGCCTAGGCCTACCTCCATGAACTTCTCCGTTCACTTCGGTTTTTCTAGATCTTACACATTCGGTAGGACTCCTTGGGCGAGTGATCAGCTCGTCGCAAGGCCTCTACCTGTACACAAACACAGAAAAACGCACACAAACATCCATGCCCTGAGTGGGATTCGAACCCACGATCCCGGCTTCCGAGCGAGCGAAGACAGTGCATGCTTTAGCCCTCTCGGCTACCGTGACCGACATCTTCGTGGTATAGTGCTTAATTAATTAATTAAGCACAAGGCCAATATTTACCAACAACAGATTCTAATGTTTCATGTTCTTAGTTTCTTAAACGATATACGTGTATATTCGTAAAACTAAGAAACCAATTAAAGAAACAACCTTTAATATGTATTTCCGATCCATTATTCACAGATTGAAAATAGAATCTACTTGGTTAATCTTCAAAAAAAGATCCAGCATGGCACATTCGGTATAGCGACTGGCTACGGGCTATAAGACCGAGTTCGAATCCCGGTGTGGCAAGAATTTTTACTTTTCCATGTCCAGGCCGTCTCCGGTGCCCATCCAGTCTCCTGTCCAATTGGAAGGGGCGGGGGCTTTCCCGGGGGGGGGGTAAAGCGGGCGGGGCGTGAAACTGACCACTCACCTCCTACTAGTGTCAAGGTCAAGAAAACGTGGATCTATACATCTACTTCCCTATACGTTTTCATGACGTAGTGCATAATTGGTTAAGCACAGGAACAACATTGCCTTTTTTAATTGGTAATGTCTAATATAACTTAGGAAAAAGAAAAAGAAACAATAAATGCCCGTGGTTTCAGTCCGGAAGCGAACTATACCGACCGAGCGACCGCCGCTTGTCAGCGAAGTTAGTGCGAACTTCAGTGGTTAGAGGTTGTCGCGTGGTCAGCGCAACGAAGCCCCACGGTCGTTAATTTCGCGTTTTCAAGACCGGAGCCACTATTTCCTTGAAATATCTCCTCAGTTATCCTCACGAGGCTGAGTGGACCCCGTTCCAGACCCACTACTCAGAAAATCTGGTAGCGCCGGGAATCGAACCCTGACCTCTCGATCTGTAGCCAGTAACTCTGACCAGTAGACCACAGAGGCGGTCTTTAGGAAGAAGAAAGATGCAAGAAGTTCGATCGCTAGCGTCTGTGATCAATTACATCTTCGGAGTACATATTGTTTATTAATCAGTGTTAGAAAGTGTATGTTAATGTCATAATTCATTGCTTTCTGGTTATGAACGGTAGTGGCAGCTGGGGGTAGCAGCGTCTGCGCTGCGCAACCGTCAGTATCTAACGAGCGGAGACAACGGCTCCTTGCTCTTTATTACAATGTAACGAACTGCTGCTGCAGATGTGCCCTGGGCAATGGGCGATAATGGCCATTTAATTGGACTTGTCAGGGATATGGGAGGAAATGGAATGAATTAGAAACTGTAGATAACATTAAGCAAAAGCAACTGGTTATATCCTCGCATGCAGTGCGCAAACCGGAACACTGGGTCCTTTGATGAGGGAAGTTCTGGCTCTATAATAAGGCTTATTAATTTCTGTAAACTGTTGCCATCAAATTCAGTGCTAAGACAGTGGCATTCTTAGGCAATCCGCAATTAAAACAACGAAGATGCTTCGCGTCTCATTTTATATCTAACTGACAGTGTAGTTGTGCCTCTGCGTTGAAACTTTCAACCCTTAACTCTTCATGGGATTATTCTGAAAAATAGACCTAATCTTGGATCCTAATTCAAGCATCAGAGAGCAATAGTGTCTAAATAATTTAATATTTCGCTTCCTCTGTGGTTTAGTGGTCAGAGTTCCTGGGGACAGATCAGAGGTCCCGGGTTTGATCCCCGGCGCTACCAGATTTTCTGAGAAGTAGTGGGTCTGGAACATGGTCCACTCAGCCTCCTGAGGATAACTGAGTAGCTACTTGAATGAAAAAGTAGCGGCTCCGGTCTAGGAAACCGAAATTAACGGCCGTGGGGAACCGTTGCGCCGACCACGTGGCACCCTCTATCCGCAAAAGTTGGCACTAACTTCGCCAACAAGCGGTGGCCGCTTGGTCAGTATAGTTCGCTTGTGGACTACAGGCCACGGATTTTTATAATTTGGTTCCCAAACAACACACTCTATCTACTTTGTACTGTAATTGTTGTTGGTAAAATAATCACTCTTTGGATTCAAATCCATGAGTTTATTTTGTTTTTTATTTGCAATTACACAAATATTCACGTTTCGTTTCATTCCTCTGCTTATTGCTACCAGATATGCAGGAGTTCTAGTTGTTCCCGCTAGTGTACTCTTACCCAGTGCATTTATGCTGCATTTCTCCGTTGCTCCAGATAAGTATGATGTGTGTTCTGAGCTGTGATAAGGAATTTGTAAGATTACAATTTTATCATCATTGTACTTATATAAGCACTCAAGCAATATGTTTGGAATTTCGTGAAATCGTTAAGTTCAAGGAAACTGGATCTTATGACTTTATGATCAAAGAAGTGAATAATGTTTAATAAATGTTTTTAGGGGCATGCACTGTCTTCGCTCGCTTGGAAACCGGGATCGTGGGTTCGAATCCCACTCAGGGCATGGATGTTTGTGTGCGTTTTTCTGTGTTTATGTACAGGTAGAGGCCTTGCGACGAGCTGATCACCCGCCCAAGGAGTTCTACCGAATGTGTAAGATCTAGAAAAACCGAAGTGAACGGAGAAGAAGTTCATGGAGGTAGGCCTAGGCTCACTGGGGCTGTAGTGCCAAGGGAAAAGAAATGCTTCTAGGGAATTTTGAGCAAATGTTAAATATCATATGCTCGTAATTGCATTTAATGTTGAAACAAGAACGATTAGAAGGAACACAGGACCCAGTATCCTGATTATTTAATTCTGAGATATTTTGTCGCTGTCTGAGAGCCGCGATATTGCAGTCGGTATAGCGACTGTCTACGGGCTGCAAGACTAAGGAGTCGGAATTTGAGTCCCGGTAGGGGGAAAAGAATTTTTACTTTTCCATGTCGTCCAAGCCGGTTCTGGGGCCCACCCACCCCACCAGGAGTAAAGCGGTCGGGACGTGAAGTTGAGCACTGCGCTCCAACTAGTACCGAGGTAGAAAACGTGGGTCTCCTGCATATATAGTTAGATTAGCCGTCGCCACAACAAGGTGATTTATAATCAATCAATATTTATTTCTTGCTAAATGTTTGCTTCCCCTAGGACCACCTTCAGGCATTGACATAAGAATACGCCTAGGGTCTTTGAACTGCTAATATGTATCCATATTTGCTGCAAGGTGTCATGCGCTACGAGTATGATGCATACACATCTATACACCCACTCCCCCAAATGCCTTCATAGCATAGTGCTTAATTAGTTAAGCACATGGATGACTTTACCTTTTTCACTGTCTGAAGCGACAGCAGTGTCCTTATGGACGCCTTGTGGAGTTAGCAGTCAAGAGGTATTTATTTGTGCTTAGATATTGAGTGTTTCTTTGGATCGTTACGATGTCACTGATTTTCAAAGGAATTTTTGCTTCGAGGTTCTCTTGTATGATACAAATAATTGAGCTCTGTTATGCATTGACTTAATGTTTTATGTTGAAACTTATCTGGCAATTAATCAAATTCAGTCGTCAAGAAAAGTTGACCTTGTTATGGGCTACGTAATTGCATCCGTCATTATATGACAAATATCTGTATTTATGAACATAATTATATAATGTTTAGACTTACAGACTTTCAAGTAACAGTTATGTTTGGGCTGCAATGGTTGCTTTTAAGGCATGTTAATATGGATACCAGAAGAAACGTATAGGATATTCGTCCTGTCAAACCTATTGCAACATTATAGCCGCGCCATAGCTCAAGCTGTTAGTCGCTGGCGTTCCACCGCGGCGGCCCGGGTTCGATCCCGGTTCTGGTCAAGTGGGATTTGTGGTGGACAAAGTGGCGCTGGGGAGGGTTTTCTCGGAGTAATTCGGTTTCCCCTGCCAATCTTCATTCCACCAAATTCTCCATCATCATAATCACCCGGGGCAGGTACAATAGGCCAATCAGTGGCCGCCGTGCCGAGTGGACCCAGTCGGACTCCACCCCCCACTATATCAAGATTATGTAAGATTTGATGTTTTCACGGCATTGACTATGAAGAAAGCCGTCTTCTGAGATGTGGCGCCGTGTAGATATTGTCTTAACCGTCGTTTCGGAGGAAGGTACCGCCTCCATCTTCAGGGCATAAGAAAAAGGAAGAAAATCCGCGAGCAAGGAACCAGCTTGAACAGGTGCTGACGTCGGTTAAGACAATGTCTACACGGCGCCGAATTCCAGAAGACGGCGTTCTTCTTATTGTAAGATAATTTTTTTTATCACTGAATTTACTCTTACATTCGAAGATGTCAAGAAAGTAATTAATGAATTTCTGTTTCATGAATTCAAGTCATGGAAGCAAAAATAAATAACCGGACTTGTGGTTCTCACGGTGGGGGTTATGCAAAATACTCCCTTCTGCGCTGTAACGCTTTGTAGCTCGGACAGAGCCCGACGTTTAGGAATTTAGTTTTCCGATTTTTTCTGGTATAATTTTGCTTGGTTTACTCTGCGACCGCTGTAGGTGGAGGCTTATATTCATCTGAAACGTCGCACTTTCTCCGAATTACAGGGCATCAGAATTTAGAAGACTGTAGGTTCATGTCTGTGAACGTGCGAGGTCATTATATCTGATATTTTCTATGTTTTATATTTACTTTTTTCGTGTGTTATTCAATGACGCCTTCGTTAACGAGTCTGTATAGCAACACATGATGGGATGACTGATGAATTGAAAGGATTTGGAAGGGAGCGGTCTTGGTCTAACCGAGATTCAATCCCAGTATTTGCCTGGAGTAACTGAAGGTAACCACGACCTGGTATCCCGCCGAAGCTTCGAAGCGAGCACCTACCGAACGTCGAGCCAGCTCATTCCTAGGTTTAGTCAGCTACTTTCATGTAATGTTGCAATGTGATTCTGAATTATTGTCGGGTTTTCTATGGACTATAAATTTTCAAACCAGAAAAAGAAATTAAAACTGCTAATGGAATAAGGAACTGTAAGTCAAAAGGTTTTTAGTTACTACAGAATCATTATCGTAAAATGCTAAACAACTGTATCTTTCGATTTCTCGAATGGCATGAGAGTTTTGTGATCCCCATATGCTGTAGCTATGAAGATTTACTCTCGTTTATATGTAAAACATTGCTCCTCCCCGACATAAATTCGGCGAGTACAGCATTGCCAAATAAAACATTCATTTGCATTTTTATACTCCATAATAAATTTTATTTTTTTATTTTATTTTTTAAAATTATAGGCCACGAAAACCCCGACAATAATTCAGAATCACGTTGTATATTTAATTATGATTGTGGCCCGACTTGACGGGATTAGCGTCTGACTCTTCCGCCTGACTATTTATTCACAAATGAAACTCGTTGCATTCTTCTTCATAAGGCTCGACAGCTTCATTTCTTGAACGCTTTGGCCTGCTCAACAATTTCCTTCCAACTACTTCTGTTCTGTGTGTGAATTGTCCAGTTATAAATTCCTAAATCCTTTAGATCTTCCCTTACGTCATCTTTCCATCTAATCTTAGGTCGGGCTCTCTTTCTTATAGCGTGTGGCTGCCAGACATATATTCTTTTAACTGTTCGTCCAGCCTCCATCCTTGAGATGTGTCCAAGCCAACTTATTTTTTGGGCTTTGATGAAGTTAACTGCGTTCCTTCCTTTTATTAGATTATCTACTTCATTATTCGTTTATTATTATAACATTATTCGTGATATCTGATCGTTGTGGAACTAACTATCTGTCGAGTTGGATCCGTCGCGGAAATCTGACCTTGCTTGCGACGAGTTCCGTGGGAGGATGCGTAATTAAGTTGTGGTATTGTGGTTTAGTGCTATGACATTTAGTGCTGTCAATTAAATGACTGGTAGTTGGTCTTATTCAACACCATTTCCGTCCGTTCCGTCCGTCAGTTGGCTCATTTGTTGAAAACTCTGTGTCAACATTGCGTTAGGAAGTGTGACGGACATGGCTGACTTCACTCCTTTCCGCAACTTGTACCTACGGTAATGCGACGTTGAGAATGTTTTGTATGTGGGCTCGTCAGGGAAAAAAAAAAGAGAAAAAAATACAACTGCAGTATGTGTTCATACGTGCAGACTAGCCAAGGTTCCGGGGAGTACAAACCTATATTTTGGCCACGCGCTCAACTAATGATTCCTTCCTGACTGCAGGAAACCTTTGTGCGACAGTTTTATGAATTTACTTACGCTGTATATAGCTGTTACGCATTCCATTGACGGTAAAGGAGCTGTCTGTGTGCGGAGTCAGACAAACTACGCGTCTGACATCCGTATACAATTGAGCCATCGAGCCCTCTTCATAATTTTCCTTCTAAATCAAGATTTTAAATAGAAAAGATTGCTTGCAAACAGTTCGGTGATTGAACTTTTTTTTTTTTAAGTTTTGTGACGTCTAGTGGTCAGAGTTCCTGGCTACAGATCTAGCGGTCCCGGGTGAGTGGTCAGCTTCACGTCCCGGCCGCTTTACCACTGGTACTCATTGGATAGGAAGCTGGTTGGGCCCCAGAGCCTTTCTGGACGACGTGTAGAAGAGAAAATTCTTGACCCTACCGGGACTCTTATCTCCGAGTCACTGGTCACCCAGCCAGTAGATAGTCGCTATACCGACTGAGCTATTCAGGCTCCTGAAGTTTCTCTGTATCTTCTGGGAAATAACGTCGTGTAGTCCGCTAAAAGTAAACTGATGTTTCGAAGGGACTGGTCGCCTCCATCTTCAGCTCTGCTCTGCTTTCTGCTTGGCTTATTTTTCGATTCTGAAGATGGCGGCGACATGTTCTTCTGAAACGTCTTTTGATTTACAGCCCACTACACGGCGTTCTAAAAGTTAGTACTCTTAATATTCGTGTAATAATATCATTGCCGTAGCCAATGAGAACTCTGACAAGGTATTGTTTCCGGTATGGTTCTCTGCCTTTGAGTTTTCTGTGCTTCACTACACAGGCGTAGCCCTAATGAAGACATCCTGTGGTCAAGGATAACTCGATACCGGAAAGAAAGGAAACAACTCAACTACAGTACGATTCGAGTTAATCGATTTTCACATCGATCAAGTCTTTTGTCTGGTCATTATTTAATGCCGTTATGGTAGAGGACTCTGCATGTTCGGAAAGCTGCTAAGGCCTTCTGTTACGCTTCAAGCCCCATTTTAATTATTTACCGTTTCCTTGCACTTGTCTTCTTGACATCAGAAGCGGAAAGTGTATCGTTCAGACATTTTTATTCTACAGCCTAGTTATATTTAGGTTAATAAGTGACGAGTTATCAGTTATTAAGGATCACGTGATGTTGTTTAAGCTGGTATTTATTAGAAATTCTAGGAATGATACGGGATTGAAAGAAAGAAGGGCACGATATGAACTTCTGACGCTGTTCGAGTCCTGAGAGGCCTCCGCAGTAACTTCCGACATTACAATTACGATGGCTAGATATTATTAGAAATGTTATATAATTTTATCTGTTTTCAGTCATGCTGCTACCGAATTACAAATTTGCATTAAAATGGGATTGATCATATAGAATGACCGCCTCTATGATCCAGTGGTCAGAGTTGATGCCTACAGATCCAGGTGTCCCGGGTTCGGTTCCCGAGTATAACAAATCAGAACGTGATTCAGGTACAACTTAAGAGATTGAACTTGGGTATTGCTTGCTACCATTCAGTGCAGAACATTTTTGTCTTCTCCTCTGCTGTCCAAAAACGTAAAAATCAGAATATACAAAACTATAATTTATCCCCGTAGTTCTGTATGGTTGTGGAACTTTTTTCTCTCTTATTAAGGAGGAACATAGAGTGAGGGTGTTTGAGAAGAGGTTCTAAGGAGAATATCTAGACCGAAGAGAGATGAAGTGACAGGAAGCTGGGAAAAACTGCATATTGAGGAGCTTCATAACTTGTTCTCTTCTCCAAGTATAATTAGAATGATGAAGTCAAGGAGGATGAGATGGGCAAGGCGTATAGCACGATTTGGGGAGAAGATGAATGCATATAGGATATTGGTGGGAAAACCAGAAAGAAAGAGACCACTGGGAAGACCAAGACGTAGTTTGGGTGGAAAGTATTAAAATGGATCTTAGAGAGATAGGATTTGATGGTATGGATTGGATTGATTTGGCTCAGGATAGGGACTAGTGGAAGGCTTTGTGAATACGGTAGTGAACCTTCGGGTTCCATAAAATGCTGGGAAGTTCTTGAGTAGCTGCACAATTGGCGGCTTCTCAAGAAAGGCTCAGCTCCATGAGTGAGCGAATAGAATGATTCATGAATATTGAATTCATGAATATTTGGAAAGAAACGATCGTTTCTTGGTGGGGGTACTACCTTGGTATTTTTCTTCAGGGACTTCGGAAAACTACGGTGAGGGTAGGCGTAGTTCCGCCTGAGATTTCAGCCGGTCACCTCTCGAATACAGCTCTATAGTTATGGCTGTACTAACCCGCCAATCTTGAGAAGTCCTTGAGAACATTGTGGTCTATCAAACGAAGAAATCCCCCCCCCCCTGCGGGACTAGAAGGTTCTTTCGTTTCACAATTGCTCATTGCTGGAAACTCTCCTGATATCGATAACCCATCCACATCTTCATAGTTTTCCTGAATCCCATTGTAATACTGTTCTCTCATCTGCGATAAGGACTCCCGGTTGGCCGTTTCCTATAGGTTTTCTAGGTTTTCCAGCTGTACAATTTTGTACGCATATTATTATTATTATTATTATTATTATTATTAGTAGTAGTAGTAGTAGTAGTAGTAGTAGTATTCCTTGATTTCGATACACAATCCCAAAACCGTTAAGCACCATCTTAGACAGCTATGGAACTGTGTTTTAAAAACTTAAAATTGTCTGTAACAGATTGTGGAGGCCCATAGGGTTGTAAGACGTCGAGGTTCCCACATTTTCTAGACAGTCGGCTCAGAGATAGCGGTCGATGACCACTCTTTGCACCCAGGAAGACTCTGGTACTTAGCAGTTGGTGCTTTCACATTGTAACTACAGCTTCCGGTTGTGACGATGTTTGCAGAGCTACTAAAGCGACTGCAGCTAATAAAATCTGTCAGAATTGGTGCATTTAAAGTCTTTGTTTTTGGGTTTTCTTTTCCCTTTACTTGAGTTCATTTTGTACACGCAGACTTTTCCTGCTGCATGGGAAGAAGCAGTCATTTTCCTGACCTTTAAAATATGCAGCAGTATCTCTGTTAGTAACTGTAGGCCTGTGTTTTCACTTACATATTCTAATTGTTAATTAATGAGCACATTTCCTATTATTTTAAGAACAAGTTAAACTCTTGTCATCACGGGTTTACCAAAATTAAACCGGCTAATACGGAGCTTGTCTGTTCATTCGACACTGCTAATCCCACTATGTGTTCTCAAGGACTATTTTTTCCGTCTACTTTGATCGAAGTAGTGTCTTCTAATTGGTTTTGCATTCCTTGTTTTTAGATATGACTAGATGTTACAACTTGTCTACTGATTATTTTAATTGCCCTTGCAGTTATCTGACCAAGAGACCGTGCTGTGTTTGTTTCTCTGGTGTTCTTTTTCTGTTATCTCCCTTCATTATGATATCTGATGTTCTGAAGGTTCTGTTTCAGGGACCCTGTCGTTCAATACATGCAGCCCATTGGTGATTTATTTAGCAGAATATTACATTCCTGATGATATACAAATATGTCGTCGTATTAGTTCTATTGAAGACAGAGGGTGCGGAGTTCGAGCCCCTGTGGGAGCAAGAATTTTCACTTCTCCACGTAGTCGAGACCAGCTCTAGGCCCCACTCAGCCTCCTATCTAATGGGTACGGGGGGCTCTTTCTCCGTGGTTAAAGCGGCAGAGGCGTGAAGCTCTGATCACTCACCACCCAACTGATACCGAGGTCAAGAAAAATATGGATCTATGCATCCACTCCCCCATACATTTTCATGGCATACTGCTTAATTAAGTTAATCACAGTGACAACTTACCCTACCTTATTAGTTCTATTGATGTTTCCTTCTGCAGTAAGATATTAACTCTGTGCGAAACTGGATTACTGCTAACCATATGGAGGTTAATGTTGGTAAAATATTTATCACCGAAGTGAACGGAGAAGTTCATGGAGGTAGGCCTAGGCACACTGGGGCTGTAGTGGGGGGGGGGAATATATATATATATATCACCCGGCCCAGGAAAGTTAATGTGCTGCTTATTTGCTTATGTTCTTTACAACGTTGGTATTTTTCGTACAGGTTTTATTAAAGACCTTTGTGTCTTTATTCGCTGTAAACTCTTCTAACGTCATCATATTCATTATTGATTTTTCTCATGCGATAAATTTGTTAGGCGTTAGACAGATGACTGTTTTCCCCTTTTTTACATTAGAAGGTTAGTCTATGCTTTACATCAACCTCTTTAGGATATGCTTCTATTGCCTGGAATAACTCAAACATACGGGAACCCGTCCGGGAAAAAGTTTTGTACCCTGTGGTAGAACCGATTTTTTAAAATCCATGGTTCATACAGATAATTGTGTTTGGATGACTTAAAACTGAACTTTATTCCAGAGATGGCGTTATTTTCATTTATTATTTCTAAGGAACATTTATATAACGGTTCTGTTACGTGTGCTTCTCTTCTATAATCTGATGGTCTCAGAGTTTCAGTCAAAAGCATTGGAAATTTGAATATATTTTTTACTCCCTTTTCACGTAAGAAATGTTAAGTTTATTGCCCCTTCTCTTAGTATGGTAAACATGTAGTTATAGTATTTTGTTGCATTCAGTGCTGTACTTGTCTATGCAACATCTACTATTCAGTAAGATATATTTTTTATATGTATTTGTTCTCCATGTGTATCTTTTCTTTTTCCTTTTTTGTGTTTGTGCTGTTGTAATTGGTTCCTGTAGCATTTCAGTTAGCACAAAGAACTGAATCATTATTGTTCTTGAATTTTTATATGTTTAATGTGGGGGTGGGGCACTATGCTACAAGCCGGAAGGTCGCGGGTTTTAGTCCCAATGAGGTCATTGAATTTTTTCAATTGACCTAATCCTTCCAGCCACACTGTGGCCCTGGGGTCGACTCAGCCTCTGGCAGAAATGAGTACCAGGAATATTCTTGGAGTGCTCTTGGGGGTAAAGGGCTGCCGGCGTGTAGGGCTGATAACCTTACCGCCATCTATGAGCCGATTGTCTAGAAAATGTGGGAACCTCAACATCTCACAACCCTATGGGCCTTCGCGGCCTGTTATAGGGATACCTTTACTTACTTACTTCACTTATAAAAAACCTGCACTTGAGTATTCTGCAGTATGTTCGCAATACAAGAACGTGAACTGCCCTGCCCTGCCCTGCCCATACAGGAAGGCTCGTTTGCTTGATTATACAGTACTGTGAAGGTTGCCTATGTTTTTGTCCCTCTGGTGTCACCCTTCGCTCGCGCCTTGTAGCTACGAGTTTATTCACGGTAGCCACCAGGTGGCAGTTGTGTGTGTGCTGTGGATTTTTCCTGAAACGCCTCATACACCCCTCCCCCTCCGAAAAGTAATGTTCGTCTGTAAATAATAATAATAACAGAGACGGTCATACGAAAGTAGAGGGAACATTTTGTAGCGTTTTTTCGTATGTATTCATAACCTGTGTTGATATTTTCCTCGTATTTATGAAACGAACTGAGAATAACGCAAGGGAAAGGGGGGGGGGCTGCTGGAGGTTGACTAATGCCCCTTCATTACACCTACACCTAAACATGAGCCGAGTGCAATAATTGCATATGTTGCGTTTTCGCGTGGTTTTTACAAAGACAGTCCAGTGCAGTAGCACCAGCTGAGCCATGGTATGTTCACCCACGCAATACCGCGTTTATATCAACTTCGTTTTGTGTGAGTGTGTTTGGTTTTTGTGGGTTTTGTAGGGTTAGATGTGAACAACTAAGTTTATAGGAAATTCATTTGGAGGGGAATTTTTTATTTCGTTAATCTGAAGCGTGTTATTTGATTGCGTTACCAGTATTCCTCTTTGTTAATAGGAGATTTCGATTTGTCTACATGTATCGTCTTCTACTTTTACAGTTCAGTTCGTGAATCTCGGCTGAACCTTCTTGAACCGTCTGTTTTCATTCAGGTCAAAACCATTCTTGGAAGAATGAAGGAATAAAATTATGTAGGATATAAGTTAACAGCAAACGCCTGTCACCTAATTGCAGATTTTCTAGCTCAGTCGGTATGGTGAGGCTGCAAGCTCGGCAACTGAGGGATCATAGTGCAATTCCAAGCAAGGACAAAGAGTTTTACATTTTCCTCAGCGCCCAGACTGGCTCTGGGGCCCACCTAATTTCTAATTTATTGAGTACCGAGGGTAAAGCAGCCGGGTTACCACTGATCCCCTCTCGTGCCGAGGTTAAAAGTGTATGGAGCTGTACCGACATTCTCTACATCCCCGTGGCGTAGTGTTTCCTGAAACTCACTCTCACTCACTGACTCACTCACGAAACTGAGCCTTTCTTGAGAAGCCGCTAATTGTGCAGCTACTCAAGAATTTCCCAGCATTTTATGTAACCAAAAAGTTCATTGCTGTGATCATAACAGCCCTCTACTGGTCCTTATCCTGAGCCAGATCAATCCAATTCGAACCATTCCCATTCTCTCTCTTCAAGATCCATTTTAATATTGTCCACCCACCTAAGTCTTGGTCTTCTTAGTGATCTGCTTCCCTCTGGCTTTCCTACCAATATCATATATGCATTCCTCTTCTCCCCCATTCGTGCTACATATTTATGATTCTGTTGAAACATGATATTATAGTGAATCAGATCTCTGCGAATAACTAAGGGAACAGAGACTATAAGTTTCATTCTCACTACGTAACAGTGGATGTGTACGCGTTTGAACATGATACATTGAGCCAAATTAAAAATGTAGTTGTCGTTTTATATTAGTAAACATACTAATAATACATTTGCAATGTAATGAAATAATTAATTGCAAATTAAAAATTGTCACAATTTTTAAATGAAGAAAAGTATAGAAATTTCGAACAGTATGTTGCTGCAGTACAGGTATTTTATACAGTTGTACATAAAGATTCTAAAATACGTGTACGTTGAACTGCTTCGAGAGTTTACAGCAGTTTTATTTTTGTACCTCTACTGATAAAGGACTAACAGTTTTGTCGTTCAAGACTGCAGTACATTGGCTGTTGAACTCCGTGTAGCGTGTGCATTGTAACATATGTTGAGCTGTAGCTTTGTGGCATAGTTATACCATGGAATGTTGCAAAGAAAAGCCATAACCAAAACGTGCCGTCCGGTCAAGCGTAAGAGCTCCACCTACGCTGTTTCTATCTCATGTCCAGTAGGTACGGCATTAATTCAAGGTTGTGCAATGACTTTTCCTCGGACAGGTGTAATTAAAATATCACATTGTCTTGACGGTAGGTATGTCTGTTCTCTTATGAATATTCCGGGCCATTGCGAACATACATTACTTCGGTTGCTGTTTTCGATGCACTTACGAGCCGCATTTTGCTAACCGACGGATGAGATGTTGATATAAGGTTGATCCCCCCCTCCCCCATCTTTATTAAGATAATTTGGAAGTCGGGACAGAAAGTTCCACTGCACTGCAGTTCATAGCGGACCTAATGTTAAACAAAAAATTAATTATTATGGAAAGGCTGCAGAATTTGATTCCCCCCCGTCCAGTTTTGTACTTTGAAGCCGTCCAAATGCGAGGTCTACTCACATTTCTTACCGTGCTGTTTTTTAGGTGAACTAGTTTTTGTTTCATATGTTTTTTTATAATTTTATACATCACGTGAAATTTATATTTATTTGTGAAGCACCGCGTCCCGTGTTTTAGAATAGAATTCCAGTGCTACTACAAACAAGAAACGATTTCTTCATGTTAGCAAAACTCCGAAATAGCTAATCAGGTGATCATAATAAGCCCTCATGCTTAACCCACACGTGACCTTGAATAGAATGGAATTGTTTCGCGGGAGATTGCTATCGTCTTCCGTAAAGTACCTGCTTAATTTGGAGATAATGAGTAACTTCATTACTTTCGCCTCACAACAATGTTTACGTCAAGCATCCCAAGGGAAGCAAGTTTATTTTTTCATATCGTTGTTTAGGTCTGTGATCTCTGGGTGCATTGGTTCTCCTTGGGATTATAATGAAGCAGTACCAGCACGTGGAACATTCAGTCTGGTTACACAGGATGACTTTTAACCGAGAACCTAGTGTTAGGAGAGAGCCGGGATAGCTCAGTCGCTATAGTGACTGGCTACAGGCTGGTCGATCGAGGGGTCGGAGTTCGAGTTCCTGTAGGGTCAAGAATTTTATCTTCTCCACGTTGTACAAACCGGGGTCCACACAACCTCCTATCCAATGATGACTGGGTGCTCTTTCTCGGGGTTAAAGCGCAGGGTCGTGGAGCTGACCACTCACCTCCAGCCAGTGCCGAAGTCAAGAAAATGTGGATCTATACATCCACTCCCTCATACGCCTCAATGGCGTAGTGCTTAATTAAGCACAAGGACAACTTTGTTTATTATTATAAAAGTAAAAGTAACTTACGCCACACCGTTTTGGGAGCCCTGGTGAAGGTTGAAGTGTTGATTTCTGCTGGAAAACAGGTTTAGATCGTTCAGATGGTAGAATTTTAAAAGGTAGGCCGCACGCCGGCATGCGTCAAGACAGTCATGACACGATGTCTGCGACATGACTCAAAGAAAGGAGCACAGTTGAAACGAATGAGATTATGAAAACCGCCGCACACCGGTCTCAGTCTGCTCCTTTCTTTGCGTCATGTCGCAGACATCGTGTCATGACTGTTACATGTCTTGACGCAAGCCGGTTTGCGGCCGTCCTAAAGTTGGCAGAAATATTAAAACTTCAGAGCATCGATACGCTTATCCGCTGAAGTTACAGGAGATTACGGTCATGTGCACAGCTGAAAGAAAAAAAACTTTTCGATTGTGTAATTGAATTTGAGATATCTATAATCAGTGTTTAAGCTTACCAAGGGCCAATCCCGACACAATAGAGATGGTCAGCCCTTCATATATTTCAGTAAGATTCAGTGGCGGCCACGCCATAGCTCAAGCGGTTAGTCGCTGGCTTCCCACCGCGGTGGCCTGGGTTCGATCCCGGGTCTGGTCAAGTGGGATTTGTGGTGGACAAAGTTGCGCCGGGGCAGGTTTTCTCCGAGTACTTCGGCTTCCCCTGCCAATCTTCATTCCAACAATTGCTCCACATTCACCCTCACCTATCATCTGGGAAGAGACCTAGTCCCACCCCACTAGCAGTAAAAGAAAAAGATTCAATGGTTTGAATATTAACGTTAGCGCCTGATATCGAAATGCTTCACGTCCGCACTTGAGGTCAGTTCGAATCATTCATTTCTCCCCCTCCTTCTTTCAAGTCCATTTTTTCGTCGGCTGACCCCCACCCCACCCTCCACTCTAATCCCCCCTCCCCATTCCTTCACCGCGTGCTGTTACCAAGGAACCCATCTGTTCAGTGCGCAGCTGTCATTGTTGAGACAGAATGAGCTAGGCTATTCTTTATTACAAAGATAATTTCCCTAGGCAAGAAAGTTTTTCTGAAAACCACCCTTCTTTTACCGCGATCCCCACCCTACGTCTCATCTGTTCTTTCAGCTCATCTTGTCACGTAAGCACACATAAAGAGTGCGTGCGCATACGCGATCACCGTTGTCAGTACTTAATGATGGGTTAAACCACGTTAGGAGGTAAGTTCGGCCACCGACAGAAAGACCAGAAGAGTGTTACCTATTATATAATACCTTATATTTGAATAGTTTTAAATTTTTTATATATACACAATCTTTTCTATTGTGAATGTAGGTAATTTATGTTTTTTTTTTTTTCAAAAAGGGACCTCAGAATTGCCCTGTTTTGTATTAAAAGGCGACAACATTCTTCGACCAAGTTTGATCGACAGTGGAGTGATGATTGTGATGATACTGTAGTGAGTGTCGTCCTTATTTTTGCTTTAACGCACATGTAAAAGACATTGCTTGTAATCGCGTGCTTTGGGATAAATTGTAACGCATACAGGCGAAGGTTCGAGATACAGGTAGGAAAATTCGGGTTAATCTACGTATACAGATTTTCTGTTCTGGTCATTACTGATAGATTGCGTTGTCCCCTTCATTAAGTGTATTACAGTTGCGTCACGTGAACTTGCACAGTACGTGAGTCGCTTTAACTGCCACTCAATTCGACTGTGTAACATACTGCATTCTACTATTAGAGCCGGGATAGCGTAGTCGGTATAGCGACTGGCTACAGGCTGCACGACTGAGGGGTCGGGATTTGAGTGTCGGTAGGGTTAAGAATTTTTCCTTCTCCACGACGTCCAGACTGGCTCTGAGGCTCACTTCTTATTATTATTATTACTAGTGGGGTGGGACTAAGTCTCTTGTACTGCGGCCACTTCTGGCATATTGTACCAGCCCCAGATGATAGGTGAGGGTGACTGTGGATCAATTGGTGGAATGAAGATTGGCAAGGGAAACCGAAGTACTCGGAGAAAACTTGCCCCAGCGCCACTTTGTCCACCACAAATCCCATTTGAACAGACCCGGGATCGAACCAGGGCCTACGTGGTGGGAAGCCAGCGACTAACCGCTTGAGCTGTGGCGCGGCCGAAGCCCACCCAACTTCATATCTAATGTGTACAGGGAGCTCTTTCCCCCGGGGTAAAAGCGGCTGGGACCTCCAGCTAGTGCCGAGGTCAAGAAAACGTGGATCTGTACATCCATACGCCTTCATGGCGCTGTGCTTAAGGAGTTAGGCACAGGGGCAATTTTACCTTTACTGTTACACAATTATTTCATTTTCAGTTTGGCTATTACTTATCTCTATAAGCCTATTGAGCCATTAATATTATCTTGAAAAGCAGTCCCACTATTTCTCATCACCGCCATCACCCTTCTTCTTCTTCTTCTTCTTCTTCTTCTTCTTCTTCTTCTTCTTCTTCTTCTCCTCCTCCTCCTCCTCCTCCTCTTAAGCCGAGGCCTACATGGCTTGCAAATATCGGATAATGGAACCGTCTAACGGATGTGACGAATACAAAACTAGATAATTCGAGAGGCAGTTCGCTCCGGGGGAGCCGTACTTCCGGTTGTATCGAATATTCTTTGTTGAACACCTGGTCTGATGAGGCTGCAATGCTAGAACCGTTTGCAAGGATCGTATTCTTGTAGACCGGTAATGTCTTAAGGAGCGTCCACATTACTCGTGCTCGTGCGACTCGCTATGCTCGCGAGTATTGTGGACGATATGACAAGTCACGAGACAAGCAAATTTTTAATCTAAAAACTATAGCCAATAAATTAAAATACGACTACAGCCTCTACAAACTATGAGTAAATATACGGATCCTCACGCGCCGAAGTCTGGCGAGCAACTGAAGTAGTGTGGACGAAGATTTACGAGCACAAGTAGAAGTCAGACGAGTCTCCCGACGAGCACGAACACGAGCACGAGTAATGTGAACGCGCCTTTAGATGTGTCCTGCCCAAAGAGACAGTTGGCTGTTTTCTTCGGAACGGTATTTTGATATGTTGGAAGTTAGGCGATTTTCTTATTAATTTTAACAGTTGTGAATAAGAAAATGATATTATATTTAATCATGCTGACATGGAGCCCGGATAGCGCAGTCGGTATGGCGACTGGATACAGGTTGGACGGAAGAGGGGATCGGAGTTTGAGTCCCGGTAGAGTGTAAGAGTTTTCTCCTATTCCCATCGTCCAGACTCGCTCCTGGGGCCAACAAAGCCTCCTATCTAATGTGTACTGAGGTAAAGCGGCCGGTGCCTGAAGCCCACCACTCGCCTCCAATTTGTGCCGAGGTTAAGAATACGTGGATCTGTATCTCCAATCGTCCATGGCGTAGTGCTGAATTAATTAAGCACAAAATCAACTTTATCTTTCTCTTTTCCATACTGTACTTAATGCATTCTACTTTTATCGTATTTTTATTTTCGTTCTTGTGTCCACTTCGTGGGTTCTTTCCTTTCATTCGTTTCAGCTCCCACATTTTCCCTTGCACTGTACTCCTACCGCAGCAAATATGTTCGCTTTCGTAAAAATTACACCGTGTCAAACTGATTTCATTATTTGGCTCTCATTCTAGCTACATATGACAGCCTCTGTGGTCTAGTGCTCAGAGTTCCTGGCTACAAATCCAGAGGTCCCGAGTTCGATTCCCGGCGCCACCAGATTTTCTGAGAAGTAGCGAGTCTGAAACGGGGTCCACTCAGCTTCGTGAGGATAATTGATGAGCTATTTCAAGGAAATAGCGGCTCCGGTCTAGAAAACCGAGAATAACGGCCGTGGGGAATAGTTGCGGTGACCACACGACACCCTCTATCCACAGAAGTTGACACTAACTTCGCCGACAAGCGGCGGTCCCTCGGTCGATATAGTTCGCTTGCGGACTAAAGCCATGGATTTTTTTAGCTAAATATACATATGTGACCGGATTATCCAGAAACTACTTAACCTCAAACGGGAATTAGAGCTGAGAGATCGGAAAGAAAATGAACCCACTTACGCTTGTTACATTTATATCACGTTTCTGAGACATACTGCCCAACTTTAAAGCTTGAATCAAAATTAATCTGCACACATTAATTCATAAGCGCTCTGGCAGTACGATTTTAGTTCTATCTGTTTTTGTCTACATCACTGTGGGAAACTGGAATCTTTCAAATGATAGTAACAGGTTCCATTGTTTGCACAGTCAATATCCTGCGTCATAATTCGTAAATATCAGTCGACGAAATAAAGTTTCGATACTGACGACATCGTTAAATAAGCAACAAACTACGCTCAAAAAGTACTTCTTATATCACTCGAACTGTAGCCCTCAGAAGAATGCCGTCTTCCAGGATGTGACGCCATGTAGATCATGTGTGAACCGACGTTTCGTAGGAACGTGTCGCCTCCAACTTAAGGGTAGAAAAATCCGTGAGCGAGGAAACAACGCGAGCAAGTGGTTGCAGACTGAGCCACCAGTCGTAACCCCCGCAGTGAAAACCTCAGATAACGCTCTAGATCCCAGTATTAATGGCACGGAAATCTCTGCGTACATGCGATTCTCTTCTGAAACTGTAGCGTGCGTGATATTTCCATCTGAATTCGAAGGTAATTGCAGGTCCGCGCGGAAGAATACCTTTTTCGCTGCGCATCTGTTTAAGCGTGAGTGGGGCAATACCATTGCCCTCCGCAGTTTGATGGCTGGCTAGTCTGTTGTCAGACGTAACCGAAGGGGCTTCAGAGGCACGGGTCACGTGCCGAACAATAAAAGCTTTACACCATCTTTTCATCATAGCACACAGTTATTGTGATATATATATAATTAGGCACCCAAGATCTGAGCTTACGCCCTAATCGACACCTTTGCCAGTTGCCTCCCCAGTACCGGATGTGATAGGTCATGACTGAATAAGAAAATACAGGGAAGCGAAGATGTTGGTTACAAGCCGACATAAAACTTGAATGGAGAATGCTAAAGAAAAGGGCGGGTAAGAAGATGAGGGGAAATTAATGATGTACCAATACAATTGCATATTCCGTCACTATATCAAGGGGTTCTGGAATTCAAAGAATCAGATTTCTGTATCTTCACGTAGAGCTCAAAGTTCAAAGTGGAACGGAAGCAATCCCCTTAGTACTCGTTGTCACAGCTTTTTCATGGCTTCTGAACTTCTTCTGACCAGTTCTCCTGTACTGGGCATTGAATCTCCAGCCTTTATTTACAACGACAAGAAGAGTTAAATGTCTGTGGTAGGAGAAAAGAACGCGTTTTGCCATATAGTATTTGAGCAATTGGTGGAATGAAGATTGGCAGGGGATACCGAAGTACTCGGAGAAAACGTGCCCCAGCGCCACTTTGTCCACCACAAATCCCACTTGACCAGACCCGGGATCGAACCCGGCTGCCGCGATGGCAAGCCAGCGACTAACCGCTTGAGCTATATTAAACTTTCATGTGTTGTTCATGCAAAGTCAGGTGGCTTCTGTGTCTTGCAGTATAGCCTATCTAACTGGCTACCGTAGACAAATGTAATAATGTTTTGCGAAGACTGAACAAGATGAGCAAGAAGACAGTGGGGTGGGGGTGGGGGGGGGTACGAAGCGGAAGTGACCGTTTCGCATATTGAGGATATTTCTCATATCTGTAAGTTACGATTTCACTAGGCTAAGATTAAAATTTCCTCCTAGCTCGGTATGTAAGAAAATAATAGGACATTAAAATCTGTACTTAAGGTTATCCAAATCACTTTGGGCCCGATAAGGCAATTTTGATTTCCCATCTCGTGTTTTAAATGGGAGCCGTGATAGCGTAGTCGGTATAGCGACTGGCAACAGGTTGGACGTCTGAGGGGTTGGAGTTCGAATCCCAATAGGGTCAAGTATTTTTTCGTCTCAGCGTAGTCCAGACCGGCTCTGGGACCCACCCAGTTTCCTATCCAAACTGGTATTGGGGCTCTTTCCTTGGGGGTTAAGAGGCCGGGGCGTGAAACTGACCACTCACCTTTAACTAGTGCCGAGGTCAAGAAAATGTGGATCTATATATACATCCACTCCCCCATACGCCTTCATGGCGTACGTTTAATTAGTTAAACACAGGGGCAACTTTACGTGTTACCTTTTATCTTATGCAGAATCTAGTACCTTTGTAATGATAATAATAATGACCTGTCTCACTGACTGATGATGACCCATAAGGGTGATTAAGACTCAGTACAGTAGGCCAGAAGATCTGGGGTAGCTCAGTCAGCATAGAGACGACAACGGGCTGGACAGCCAGTTTTGGATTCCTGGCAGAACCAAGATTTCTCTCTACTCCTTAGCGTCCAAATAGTCTCTCGGCCTCACCCAGCCTCTTACCCAGTTTCCCTGGGTTAAAGCGGCATGGACGAGAAGCTGACCACAGATATAACTTCACTACCCCATACGTCTGCATGGCATGGTGCTTAATTATTAAGAAGAAGGAAAAATTTACAGTAGGGTAGGTAATGTTTTTGGATGAGGTAATAGCATATACTGCCTCTCCGTTTCTTGTCGACGGGAAGCAAACTTCGTGTTCGCGCACAACAGTTCATACACCCATTCGTGTAACGTATTAGTATGGACATTACTGATAACAAAACAAAAACAAAATCCGTGGCTTTAGTCCTCAAGCGAACTATACCGACCTAGCGGCCGCCGCTTGTCGGAGAAGTTATAAGTGTAGCGCATCATTACTGATAACAGCGTCTCAAAAACAACAACAACAAAAAAGGGCGTGATTGTAAACTTAGTTTTGAACAAAGCTGTAGTAATCATGCTGGTAGCGTTATTTTGAGAAGTGTGTGTAAATATTTACGTAGTTAAACGTACAATAATTGTAGCTTTCATTGTGCTTGTACCTAGGACATGAGGGACCTACAGCTTTTGAAGAAAGAGTTAATGCAGGTCTGTGCGCTGAACGCAGTGTCGGACATTCGCGGTTATCAGTCGTGTGTATCACTGCGCGTAATGGAACATTTTCTGCATTGTGGAAAGTAGTTAAGGTATATCAGTGAACTTCTGGGTTGTGTTGCTAAGTACGTTACCAGCAGAATGTAGTAAAATACTTAGGACTACACCTGGACTCAACATTAAACTGGAAACACCATATAGCGAAGAAGAGAAAACAAATCGAAATTAAGTTCAAGGAAATAAATTGGCTAATAGGTCGGAAATCTCACCTAACAATAGATAATAAACTGCTGATCTACAAAACAATAATTAAACCCATATGGACATACGGCATTGAGCTCTGGGGATGCGCCAGCAGGTCCAACATAGAAATCATCCAGCGAAGTCAATTCAAAATACTTAGAGCCATAGTTGACGCACCTTGGTACGTGTCAAACCAAACTCTTCACACCGACCTCAAGATCCCATATGTAAGAACCGTAATCACAGACAGAATCCAGAAACATTATCAGAAACTGGAATCTCACCCCAACAACGCAATAGAAGCTCTCCTTCAACCTACACAATACAGAAGACTAAGACGAACTTGGCCAAACGATCTCCAGGGAAACTGAGGTGTAATTGATGGATTACAGCTCTTCAAGCCAACTTAGTACAATAGAATAATTATTGTACATGACAGCAAATTAGCTCATAGAATGTAAATTCAGATTGCTAATAAATGATAAATAAAAAAAAGTACGTTACCAATGTTTCGGAGGAATCTTCTGCTTCCCCGTTCATGGTGTTCTGAAGCTGTGTAACGTCTGTCCTGTTTTACAAATTATGAACACGCTATTCGCGAACGTTCCTCAACATCTTAATACCACAACAATGCGCGTGATATTATTCATGTAACAATAAAATCAAGCTGAGAAGTTAGAAACCCCAAAACCTGATTATGAAAGGTAAATTTATGTGCAGTGTGGGCGGTCATGGTGCAAGAAACCCTCCCCGTTCAAGGGTTGGTGTCAGCTGGAGTTAATTCTTTTTCCTCCCCCACCCCGTTGCGGGGGTGGGGCATGATATAATTATTGTACTTAATAATGATTGCACAAAATTGCTTTCGCACCAATGGCAAAGCCGGCGTGGGGTCGGAAATGTTGGTGTACGGTTGCTAGGGCAACCGCCAGGTGAATAACGATTTCAAGGCAGTGAGCAAGCAGTGAGTTAGTGGGGAGGGTGTTATTTTAAAAGGGGTTCTGAGCAGGAAAGGGTAGATTCTAGGTGGAACTGGCCACGTGGCAAAGGGCGAGGACACAATAATTGCTTCCCGATAGTGTGTCCCATCGTAGCTTAGTTACGTCATCACTCTTGGCCGCGCCATAGCTCAAGCGGTTAGTCGCTGGCTTCCCACCGCGGCGGCCCGGGTCTGGTCAAGTGGGATTTGTGGTAGACAAAGTGGCGCTGGGGCACGTTTTCTGCGAGTCCTTCGGTTTCCCCTGCCAGTCTTCATTCCACCAACTGCTCCACAATCACCCTCACCTATCATCAGGGGCTGGTACAATAGGCCAGAAGTGGCTGCACTACAAGGGACCTAGTCCCACCCCACTAGTAATAAAAAATTATATCACTCTTGGATTTTCAATTCACTTGTGATTCTCTTACAGGCTCTTAGCGTGTAGTCAGTACAGGTAGGCCTATACATATGCAGGGAAATACGTAACTATTGGCTCATACCACGAGGCAGATGTTCTGACTTTCATTATGACAAGCCATAATTACAATCAAGTGTGCTTAGCCTGTGGTTCTCACAACCTCCGGCGATCATTTCATTATCTAAGCTTGCTTGCACTTAGCCACTAATTCCTGTCTAGAACCTAATTATCATTACAGGCTTGCTTGTTTAATTAAATTTAAGAGTTCTGGTCCCCTTTTATTTATGTATATTTTGATGAAAGGAAGTTCACAAAGAGACATGAATTTCAGATCACATTGCAGACGAGCCATAGGATATAAAGGAACCCTCAATCGTTAGTGTTAAGAGTAGTGATTTGTCTTGTAAGCACTTAGTTTAGTTCGGTGTTAGAACCGGTGATAGTGCAGTGTATATGCTAATTTTGTAATTTTCTAAATGGTTCTGACGGTGGTGTATAACACTCAGAATTACTGGGTTTGGACTTTATCCATCGTCCAGTATTTAAAAAAAAAAGAACACACAATTTCGGAAACTGGATCTGTTTCCGTCCTCAGTTGAGGGGGGGCTAACTACTCTGTTGAATCCTTTAGAAACAGCTAACCTCAATCACTAGACAACCCATGTCAGTATAACTACAGCTATATACTTGTAAATACTTGTTAAAATGCTAGTGGGGTGGGACTGAGTCCACTTGGGACTGCAGCCACTTCTGGCCTATTGTACCAGCCCCAGATGATAGGTGAGGGTGATTGTGCGCAATTTATGGAATGAAGATTGGCAAAGGAAACTGAAGTACTCGGAGAAAACCTGCCCCAGCGCCACTTTGTCCACCACAAATCCCACTTGACCAGACCCCGGGATCGAACCCGGGCCGCCGCGGTGGGAATCCAGCGACTAACCGATTGAGCTATGGTGCGGTCATGTAGGCTTTTTCGAATGGCGTTAACGGATCCCGTTGTAGCTGTAGTTATCCTGACATGGGTTGTCCAATGACTGAGGTCAGCTCCTAACGGAGTCAGAGAGTAGGTGTCTGTCCTCTCACCTGAGGACGGAAACAGATATAGTTTCCGAAATGTTGCGTTCTCTAGTTTTTAGAATACCGAATGATGGACAGAGTCCAAAAACCCACTATTTCTGGAGATGAATTTCGTAATTTTATTCCACATCTTATGTTCTATAGGGCGTTCCTAGTTGCTGACGTATGCACATCCGTATTGTGGTGAAGTATTGTACACGTATTGGGGAACAGTAATTCGCTGTGTCATTTTCAAAGGAAAGGTTGTCAGATTCAGAGAATTGTTAGGAACGTAAAAAAGTTTATTGTTTTTTAACGGAATTTAATTATGTAATACAAGTTTGATGGCGAAATGGCCAGTAGCTGATATTGTCTGGTCTAGTAGTTGTTTGCTGGGCCTCGCCAGCACAGTCATTCTTGGTTCCGAGTCCCTCGGGACTCATAGCCGTGTTTTGATTCTCAGGACCCTGGGAGTCGTGCAGCCTGTCCCCATGGCTGATACGCAGAACAGTTATTAAAACAGGGCTCAGTCGGTATAACGGTTGGACTATGGGATGGACGGCCAAGGTGTTGGAGTTCAATTCCCGATAGAGGCAAGGGATTCTTCTAGCCTTCATTACATCAAAATCGGCTCTGGGGCCCAACCATCCGATCTCCTGTACCGTGGGTACTGGTGTTTGATTACCGGGGGATATAAAGCAGCAGGAGTGTGAAGCTGGCCACTCACCTCCATTTATTAACGGGCTTTTGAGTGGTGGAGCTATACCTCAACTCACCCATACATCTTCACGCGGTGGTGCATAATTAAGCCAAGGGTACCTTTACCTTTAACGTAAATAAAGCTAAGGTAATACTATCCCTGTAACCGGCCGTGGAGGCCCATAGAGTTGTGAGACGTCGATGTTCCCACATTTTCTAGTCAATCGGCTCAGCCTTACGCGCCGCCCTCCTTTACCCCCGAGGAATATCCCTGTTACTCATTTCTGTTGGAGGCTGAGCCTCAACCAAGTACGCTACCGCGTGCTCCACCTTTTACATGGTTTCTCGAAATTAATTTTCAAATTTCTGTTAGACGATGTGGGATTGGTGAGCTCTAAGGACTAAGAAATTATAAATGGAAATGTGATAACAATTTTCCCGGTACCATCACGTATCGACCCCATGCTTTTCTGAGTTAGCCGTGTTCAGTCTTGAGGCCTGTGCTTAGTGCGCTGATAGGAGTTTTCTGTAGGTGTGAAAAAAGGGGGAACGAAAACGGGGTTCAGCGTTTTTAACGCTTGAATATAGTTCGTCATCGTGTTTGAAAAGTATTGCTGAGTCATGGCATGGATACTGCGAGAGAGAGCTGTTGGGGGGTGGGGCGTGGGGGAAGGCGTGATCGAGCGTCGGATGGATTGTGATCTGATTCGTTTCGTCTGTCTGTAACTCAGGTCTTCATCATCGGGCTTCGTGTTTGCCGTTGTATGTCATTGGCCGTTAAAATACTTGTCAGGAAATCATTCAGATATCTGCTTCATTATCTCGGGACCGAAGACAATTATTCTCGTTAATTACAGGATTAAAAAGGAAACGCCGAAACTGTTTTGCATGTAGAAGCAGATGTGTATGATTTTGTAAGTATAATGTAGGATTTGAGGTTTTCAAAAGAATCGGGATAGCTCAGTCGGTATAGGTACGGGCTAGACGGCCGGAGTTCGATTCCTGGCAAGAGCAAGAATATTTTCTCCACGACGTCCAGATCGGCTTTGGGGTTGACCTAGCCTCAAATCCTTTGGCAACTATGGGCTCTTTCTCCGGGAGTGAAGTGACTGGAGCGTGAAGCTGACCGCTCGCCTCCGTCTAGTGCCATACAACGGTCGTTGTATGGCCCAGATTCGAAGCGAAACCACCTGCCTACAAGTCTGGAGATTTATGCTACATCAAGTCGTTCTCTCTCGTGATTATAGAATTCATTAAATTTATATAGGGTCTAGTCTTAGACATTGGTAAACCATTCCTCGTTTATCGTAGTCACTGTATGGCGGTGTTATTATGTGGTAAGACAAAAGAATCTTGAATGGTTTAGTAACTTACCCTATCACATCAACCGACCTGAAATTAAGTCACCACGTAACACTGGCCCTGACATTCACCTTGTTCACAGACCTGACTTAATTTCATGTGGTCCTGTATTTTTACATGACGTTTGAAGGTTCTGTGTTAATGTCAATATCAGGTGAATAGTCCTGGTTAATTATTTTTGTGGTAGGTTACTTCCCAGAAATTTCTAGAACGCGCTATATGCCCTAATGCCTTAGGAAATTGACGAAGTACTTAAACCTTTAGGCTTACTCTTAACTTTGTTTAGGGCCTGTTAGCTGAGTTAATATAGGAACTTGGTTACTGGAATCGGGCGGTAGAAATTTTTCTCTTCTCCACTGAATTCAGACTGGCTTTGGTGTCCACTTGAAGTCTGTCGAATAGATTCCGGTGGGGGGGGGCCTCGTGTTTCCCGGGAGGTAAAGCCGAGACCTATAGTTTATCACTCACATCTTTCTAGTGCCGAGGTTAAGAATACATAGTGCTGTACCTCAAATCCTCCATAAATTTTCACGTGATTCTTAATAAATCACATCGACAATTTTAACACTGTTAGCATCTTTAATTCGGAAACACTTTTTAATTGCTTTTCTGGAGATGTATTCCGAGGTATTTCGGACGTGTAATGGAATTCTGGGAACAGCGAAGGCTAAGATAAGATTCTGTAACTGTTGTGATACTTAGATTTATAAGACACTATAATCAAATTGGGCATATAAGGATATAACTAACAAGAACTCCTGGGAAGAACTAGTTGCCTATTTTTCTTTAATAAGAGACGGACCGCTTAGGAAACAAACATAATGGAGTTGAGCCCTTCTTGAGTAGCCGCCAATTGTTTGGCTTCTGAAGAACTTCCCAGCATTTTATGGAACCCGAAGGTTCATTACCGTGTTCACAATTGCCCTCCACTAGTCCCCATTCTGAGCCGGATGAATCCAGTCCATACCACCTAATCTCATCTCTCTAAGATTCATTTTAATATTGTCCATCCACTTACGTCTTGGTCTTCCCAGTGGCATCTTTCCTTCTGACTTTCCCACATTCGTGCTACATCGCCTGCCCATTTCATCCTCCTTGAGCAGACCTCATAGGAAGAAATAAAATACGAGTAGTTGTAGTTACAGAAACATAGAGACAACAAAACGAACTCATAAGCTTCGGTTTATTTTTAGAAAAATGAAATTATGCTCAAAATATCAAGTGTCATAATACATCTTATAAAGGCTGCAATACAGTGACCTGTAGTACCGACCCATAGCAAGTTGACAAGAGAGCCATAAATCGTGGATGAGAAGCACGTGATGCAGGCATTTTAATTAGGCACTTCAAGTGATGAGGTTTGAATGTCATCACTTAAGTCACAAACTTTTGCAAAGCGAAAATTACAATGCATAATCTGTCAGTAAAATAAATGTGACTCCATTGTTGTCGTATCTCTTTGGTCAAGTTATACAATTACCGTTATATGGTACATGTCTGCGGACATGTGGCAACGTCGGGGTATGCAGTTACACGTCATGATGGCGTGTTGCTCTTGATTTATTGGCCCCTGACCTGCTAAACCCTTCTGCAGTCTCCGGGTACTGGAGCGACAGCGAAGAAAAGTGTGTTTCAGTTCNCCCCCCCCCCCTCCTTTATAACGGCAGCCCATGCCACCCTCCCATCCTTTTTAACCGGGCTATGAAAGTGTAGGACCTGTCAGAGTACTTGCAAGTTTTGAAGACAGGGTGCACCAAAGTGTATTTTTAAGAATTCAGTTCCCTGAGTTTTATAATGCCTTCTAAAAGGCAAAGGGATAAAGTTGTCCTTGTGTTTAACTAATTAAGCACCACGCCATGTAGGCGTATGGGGGAATTGGTGTATAGATCCACATTTTCTTGACCTCGACATTAGAAGACGGGACGATGATCTTTTGAGGCGAAACAGGCTAATGAAAGCCTACTTTGAAGAGATGATTATGACTGAATAGGGTACTCTATGACTGTATTTTAGCCTCCTTTCCTCATTTTGAAAAAAAAATAAAAGTAGGCTCATGCGATCACCATGCTGTCTGTATATCAGCCCCTAACAAGTTTTAAATGGTTGAACTAGTCTTTATGGAACTTGGTATATATATCATAGTACCTGAGCCCATCTCAACGGCGTACTTCATAAATCTCTCCCATCATTCTCTGTGTCTGTATGTGTATCCCTTTATCATTGCTAGGCAACGGCTTGGTAAAAAACCGTTGCAGGGTAACGAATGCACACGCAACAATATAAGAATTGTTGGACTTGTTTTTTATGCTGTCCGTGTCGTATCAAGGAATGTAGATAATTAGTTCTTCCCAGAACTTCTTGTTTATTTGTTACAGATGTTAGAAATTTGCCGTTTTGTCTGGGATTGCGTTTATAAGTTAGAAATCTTATCATAAAATTGTGCGACATGTGCTTCCACTAAAATACAACGGAAGTATAAGTTTTGGGAAGCAGGCAACTACTATATTTTGAGTTCTCGGGGTACCGTACGGAAGAGAAGCCGTGTGTGTCCAAAATCACAAGTATGGCAAATTTGCTTTTGCAACATATTTCAAATAGAATACAGCCATTTTATAATGATTTCATAACAATATGCGTCAGAATCTGGCGATGATACTTCGTAAAAAAATATTCTAATCCAAATATACAAGTTTCCGAAGTTTTCAAGTAGCCTGTAAGTATGTAAGTTTTGAGGTTTTCACGGCGATGACTATGAAGAAAGTCGTCTTCTGGGTTTTGGCGCCGTGTATTCTTCGTTTTGGCCGTAGCTCTACAGCTACTGCTCTCTGCATTCCAAGCCATTTACCTGCTCTGAAGATGGAGGCGATACGTTCCTCCGAAACGTCGGCCAAAACGAAGAATACACGGCGCCAAAACCCAGAAGACGACTTTCTTCATAGCCTGTAAGTAGTTTAGTATGCCTAATTTCAGAACAGCAGACTTCCATATTGCCGTATCTTACTTCGCAGTCCGTCATATTCATCATGCTCGTAGTATAAAATCGATAACACGAGATTCTTCATGACGTCATCATCTGTTAAGTCTCTGCGTATGTCATATCTTCTTGCTTATCTAATTA
This sequence comes from Cryptotermes secundus, assembly GCF_002891405.2. Taxonomy (NCBI): domain Eukaryota; kingdom Metazoa; phylum Arthropoda; class Insecta; order Blattodea; family Kalotermitidae; genus Cryptotermes; species Cryptotermes secundus. The sequence goes on along the minus strand of NW_019725416.1, from coordinate 847,821 downwards.
GAGGACTGTCATAAAATGTGAAACCGAATGTCAGAGTTATGCCTTGCTATTCATGGGACACATGAAATACATGTTTATCTTATAGTTCCCAGTGGGAAATAACTGACTACACGTAGAATAGTCCTTTTGGAGAGCCTTATCTTGTGCTAGGGCAGTTCCGAATGCATGTTCTACCAAACTATTTCTTTGGGGTCCATTTTAATAGGCTGTCATCCTGCTTAGTTTTCCCATGTGATCTCAATCTCTCAAGTATTCTGACAAAGATTTTGTACACATTTCTCATTTCCCCATGTGCGCAGCCACTTCTTAAATCTAAATATTCTCAGACGCATCGAATCTACTATGTCATTCCCTTATCATTACAAAACATGTTATATACCGGCGTAGAGGACTGGAAAAATCATATGCGCTGAAATTAACCACTGATGCCATATAACAGAAATCCGTAAGAACAGAATTACAGCTTCCAAATCGAGTTTAGTGCGCGACTGAATTGGACAAACCGGTCGAACGTAGGGATGCATCGCACATATGGGAGAGAGGTAGCCAAGTCAAAGCAATGCTTTAACGTAATATGAATTTGGTTAGCGATCTACTTTATTAGCATGCGTTAATATCTGTCGATCGCAGTAGCCGTGCGGTCTGAGACATTGTCTTCACCCCCTTAAACACTGGGATCATGGGTTCGAATCCTATTCAAGGCATTGATGTCTGTATTGTGTGCGTTTATTCTATGTTGTTCTGTGTGTAGGTAGCAAACAGCCTTTCGACGGGCTGATCCTCCACCCAAGGGGTCCTACTTGCTGTGTATAAGATCACGAACCTGGAAAGGAGGCCAAGGCCAAACAAAGGGCTGTAGAACCATAATAATAAAGAATAAGTTTTCTGTTATAATTATGAGGATATCGATTGGATTGTTGGATCAGATCCTTCCCCTTTTTGAGAAATGTCACATGATCGAAACATTGCATGACCTTTTTCCTTCTTTCCAGCATAAATATTTATGATCCCTTTCACCAACATATACCCTGCGTTGTTGTTATCCGAGGCAAAGGCTCTCGTGAAAGTGTGTTTATGACTTTGGGCACACGGTAAACAAACAAGGAAAGGAATAAACAAAGCGATTAGTTAGTGGCAGAAATAGACAACTTGTTATTTACTGAGACGACAGTTTTCCTGTAGTCCAGTATTTCATATTGCAGTACTACCAACCTTATCAGGTGATATTGTATATAGTTTGAGTTATGTGGACATAGTTACCGTCAAATCGGATGGAACCATTCGTATCCACGGCCTTTTGATCTCATCTGCCTTTTTTTTTTTTTAATTCGCATAGTGGGGGGTGGGGTGGGGGGAGTCCAGTTGGGTCCACTCAGCATGGCGGCCACTGATAGGCCTATTGTAGCCTGCTCCGGGTGATTATGATGATGGAGAATTTTGTGGAATGAAGATTGACAAGGGAAACCGAAGTACTCGGAGAAAACCTACCCCAGCGTCACTTTGTCCACCACAAATCCCACTTGACCAGACCCCCCGGGCAGCCGCGGTGGGAAGCCAGGGACTAACCGCTTGAGCTATGGCGCGGCCCATCTCATCTACAGTCTGTGTCCATTTATAAGATGTGACTGCCTGCACTGTGCCTTTAAAACATAACAATAACAGTCTTTCCGAACACTGATGTACCCCTCATTCCCATTTTATTTGCACCTTACATTTGGAACAGCGTTATCGAAGAAGTAAAAAGGTAAAAAGTAAACATATCCCCATAACAGGCCGTGAAGTCCCGTAGGTTTATGAGACGTCGAGGCTCCCACATTTTCTCTAGACAATCGACTCACATATGGCGGTAAGATTGTCAGCCTTACGCGCCGGCCGCCTCTTACCCCCCCGGGAAGATTCCTGGTACTCATTTCTGTTAGAGGCTGAGTCGACCCCAGGGCATAGTGCGGCTGGAAGTATTAGATAAACTGAAAAATTCCACAGCATCGGGATTCGAACCCGCGACCATCCGGCTTGTATCATAGTGACTCAACCAACTACGCTACCTCATGCCCGTACAACGTTGTCAGATCAGTCTTTGATTGAATCAACAGTAGTTCTACTGCACATACATTTTGGCTTCACGCAACACACACTAAGCGGTTCATATTGTGAGAAATGAATTTCTTCAGGTTCGGACGTACCTACTTCGATCTCTCGCAAGGGCGTTATGTTATAGGCGCAGTTGGATATTCATATATCTGTTTTAATAATGTAGGTGGATCTATAATTCCACTGGAATTAGATACGCGTGAAATACAACAGAGAAGATTCAACGACATAGCTGTCACTAAAGTCACTGCCGAAGTATGGGCAGACATTTTTCTCTCCACCATCACGCCCAAACTGGATCCAGCGAATCATCAGATGCTTCTAGGAGAGGAGGGTAAAGCGACCGGAGCGAGAAGCTCACAGTTCTCCTCTATCAAATGCCGAGATTAAACTGTTTGGAGAATTACATACACCCCTGCATGTCTACTGGACGTGGTGCTTGGACAAAATTTACTTTTAAAATACAGTTAAGCTATAAAAATTATTATTCCTAAATGTAACGTGGCCTTGCGACGAGCTGATCACTCGCCCAAGGATTCCTACCGCATGTGTAAGATCTAGTAAACCGAAGTGAAACGCAGGGTTTCATGGAGGTAGGCCTAGGCCCAAATTGGGGCTGTAGCGCCACAGAAAAAGAAGGGAAAAAATGTAACATGACCGGGATAGCGCAGTCAGTATGGCGATTGGCTACAGTCTGGACTGCTAAGAGATCGGAGTTCTATTCCGGCTAAGGACTCACAGATCGGATCTGGGACCCACCCAGGCTTTTATCCAGTGAGTACCAGGGGTCTTTCTCCGGTGGTAAATCAGACGGGGCCTGAAGCTTACCATTTATCTCCATATAATTTTGAGGTAAAGAATACATGAATTTATCGTCCACTCCCCCATACGCCTTCATGGCATAGTGCTTAATTAGTTAAGCACAGGTTCAATTTTACCTTTTTTTTTCTTGGCACTACAGCCCCAGTAGACCTAGGCCTACCTCCATGAACTTCTCCGTTCACTTCGGGATTTCTAGATCTTACACATTCGGTAGGACTCCTTAGGCGGGTGATCAGCTCGTCACAGGGCCTCTACCTGTACACAAACAGAGAAGACGCACACAAACATTCATGCCCTGAGTGGGGTTCGAACCCACGATCCCGGCTTCCGAGTGAGCGAAGACAGTGCATGCCTTAGACCGCTCGGCTACCGTGACCGGCTTACCTTCCTTTAACATGTTTAAAGTCAAATACCGTTTTGAGAATTCACTGTGGTACCCATTTTATTTTTCGGAATAATTTAGCAATTACCTGTACGTGTTTTATTTACTTTGTCTCCTGTGTAGTCTGTTTGCAGTGGAACACCTGTCTTATGCCACAGGCCTATCTACATTCGAGCAGTTTCATGACACCAGATGGCGTCATACATATATACCGCTGTAATACACGTGTCTGATAGAATTCGGGAATGCATGCAGAAGGTTGACGGATTGGAATCAGATAGGATCTTGCATTCTGCTGACCTACATATGAATCGACTATACATACATACATATTTCAGTATGGAAAATCATCCTTGGTACTTATGTGCATAGTTCTCATGACTGAATACCCACTGTCACAAGATAAATTCTGGACGAAATTGATATACAGGACTTGTCCCTGTGTGGCGTGGCGTTCAGGACTCAACAGTTTATCTGCATATTGCTTACGCACAATGACACTAAAGTAGCCAAACGTTTGACAAAATTAAAAAGAAACTTTACTCTGAAAAATTCTTTGAAACACGACCGAATGAAGAAGTATATTTATTAAACACTAGATTATGTTATGCAGGATTTGAGTTCTCACAGCGGTAGTTGTGAAAAGTTTTCTCTTCTGAGATATAACGCTGTGTAGTCCGTTGAAAGTCAACGGAAATTTCGGAGGAACATTTCACCTCCATCTTCAGAGTCGAAGAGTAAGATGAGCACGCTCGTTTATTTTCCTGGCTTATTTTTCGATCTCGAAGATTGAGGCAACCTATTCTTTGGAAACGTCGTTTGGCTTTCAACGGACTACACGATATATCCTCGAAAGATAGAACTCTTCGGAGGAACATTTCGCCTCCGTCTTCAGAGTCAAAGAATAAGATGAGCACGCTCGTTTTTTTTTCCTGGCTTATTTTTCGATCTCGAAGATTGAGGCAACCTATTCTTTGGAAACGTCGTTTGGCTTTCAACGGACTACATAACGTTATATCCTCGAAAGATTAAATTCTTCAGAGATTAAATTAGTTTTCAGCAGAAATAGAGTCAGGGACATTTGTTTGACCGGACAAGATTATTACCTTCCTTTATACCCACAAATAAAAATACCGTTAAGTTAATGTCTGTGCAGGATTTTGGCAGGATCATGGGTGTTTCATGGTAAGCAGGTTTAGCGGGTGGCAGAGTAGTAGTGGGAGGCGATAGACCTAAACCGGCTAAGACATTTACGTTTCCACGATATTAGCGTCGGTGATCGGATGATAATGAATATTTAGCAGTCGGAATGAGAATTGGCAGGGGAAACCGAACGGCCGAAAGAAATGTCCCCGACTGTAGGCATTGTGACTCAGACATCAGTAATAAATAAAAGAAGACAAACGGTATCTGTTGTTATTTCTGATATCTGACGCATCCATATAATTCAGCATTTTGTTGAGAAATCTGATACGTACTTTTTCATCCGCCATTTCCAATATGGAGTAGAAATGTCCTAGTTTGTAATCGGTCTTATAAATTTATCTTTATTCTTAGTACATGTAAGCCATTATCTATACTTCCACAATTTTATTTTCATGAGTTACCTTATGAAGCCTACGCAGTGCAGCAGAAACACTGTAGAGGGAACTAGTAGTCACTCATCTCGTCAACATATTCCCGGACATGTATGGAACCTTCGTAATCGTGTTCGTGCTAGATGAATCCAATCTACACCGTCACATCATATTCGCTTAATATTAATTGGCTAGCGTGTTCTCTCTCACACGCGTAAGTCTCCCAAGAGGAGTCCTCTTTTTCTTCATATTTTCCTACTAAAACATTATGCTTTTTCCTGATTATATTGTCTAATTTACTTTATTCATTCACCGTAAACAGTTTGGCCGATCACAATAGCCGCGCGGTCTAAGGCATGAACCACCTTCACCCGCTCGAACGCTGGGATTGTAGGTTTGAATCCCACTCGAGGTATATGTCTCTGCGTTTATTCTGTGTTTGTGTTGTTCTGTGTGTAGGTAGCGGCCTTGTGACGGGTTGATCCTCCGTCCAAGGAGTCCTACCGGCTGTGTATTTTTTTTTCTATGGCGCTACAGCCCCAATTTGGGCCTAGGCCTACCTCCATGAAACTCTCCGTTTCACTTCGGTTTACTAGATCTTACACATACGGTAGGACTCCTTGGGCGAGTGATCAGCTCGTCGCAAGGCCTCTACCTGTAGACAAACACAGAAAAACGCACACAAACATCCATGCCCTGAGTGGGATTCGAACCCACGATCCCGGCTTCCGAGCGAGCGAAGACAGTGCATGGCTTAGACCGCTCGGCTACCGTGGCCGGCACCGGCTGTGTATAGAATTAAGAAACTGAAAAAGCGTCCAAGGTTCACGAGGGCTATACAACCATAGAAGGATGGGTGGATGAATAGATGGATAGATACATAGGTAAATAGATAAATAATTTATAATGATTACGAATTGAAAACCAGAAGACCAGGGCTCATGAATAGTATTTTTTTTTAAGTCCATCCACCCATATATACTGAGTGGGTAAATGTAAGAATATATAGTTTCAGCATTGTATAACTAATTAAAGAAAGATAATTAAAGATCTGTGGCTATTTAGCAAGTACTGAAAATTCACAAATAAATTTACTGGAGAGACGCTGGGAGATCAAAACGACAGTGGGACACAATGTCAAATAGAGTTTCTGCAGAAAATTAGTTTTAATGATCTGGTTCTTGTAATACAACAACTCCCATTCATATTGCCCACTGGTGAATTTTTGTAATAACAGAGACGTACTTGCATTATTTGTGCGCCTACTGGGGACGGTAGTCCAGGCTGCCACGCGCCTTACTTGCATACTCTTTCGGATTTCGGTTGGGGTACCAAATTTTCTGGTGGGACTGATCACTTCCTCCAGGATTGTGCCCTTTCAGCACCTTGAAATATACCGTGGCCTCTTCTCTTAAAATAATTTTCAGTTGGTCATAAAAAATTGTATTGTCACCCGTTAGTGACTAGACACTGGGTTTGGATTGGTAATTGGATTCATTGAACATTTGTTAACCGTAACTACAAGTGATTATAACACTCTCGTTAATTGCACATTATACTTCTCATTACTGCACACGCTAAGTCTTCTATGTCTTCACTAGCCCTTGCCCTGTAATGGATCTCAACAGTATCTTCTGCTCATGTCGTCGGCCTTCTGCCTTCTCACAGCTAACTCGTGGCAACTGCCTGGTTTCAGTCGATGGGCTAAGTTTCTGATGGTCTTCGCCAGCACAGGATTCAAAGTCTAACTTTAAGACTGGCGGTTTACCGCCAATGAGTTCATCTTGCGTCAAGCTCCTTAAGACACGACCAGAGTTTTTTTTTTCAACTCAGCCCTTGTAGTCATGGTCATGCGAAAATGGGGTTGTCTCTTATGCATACGCTTGGCTTTCGTGAAGTGTATGTATCGCACATACGAGCATATGAGTAGCATGTTGCTGAAAAGTATTCCTTTTACGCTATATAAAAGTTCTCTGTCAGTACATGCTTTGAAAAGCAGATCATAACCATCTTACGTATCTTACGCTGCAACGGCAGTTTAGTTACTTAAACGGCCGTAAGCTTGAACACCGCGAAGTTTAAGCCTCTTATCTATCTGGCTTCTACTTGTCCTATACTGTGAACACTTTCATTCTCATGATTTTGTATGACTTCGGCAGTAGGTATAACAAAATTGTTATGGTTCATGAATTTGCAGGTTTGGTTACATGCAATGTGACATGGTTGCACAGCAGATATTTTTGCTCTGAATCATATGAAGTAAAAAGAGATGTGACTGTCACTGGGGAACAGACAGTTGGTTCCATTTGGATGTGAATTATGAATCAGTTCGGTTTATTTTCCTATAATTTCCTATGTTTAGCTAACAGAGCTTTTACTGGATGCCATTATTAATGGAGCAATGTCGAAGTATAATGGTGTCTATCGATTGTCATAGTAGCATTATCTGTCAATTCCATTGGATTTCATGATCACAGGGCATTAACTTTCCCTAATATGAACAAACTGCTTGGCCTATTGAAAGTGTATGCATATATATAACGAGAAATGGGCTAATCAGACTGGACGGAAAGAAAGATGGGGTTACATTGAGGTTCTCGTGTTGAAGCTTCTTAATATCGGCTTCAAATAATTAATTTTCTCCACGAGGTAGAGAAGCAGCTGTGAGGTACATAGTCTTGATGGGTTCTGAACAGACGGGCAGTGTCTTCATTAAACAAATTGGTGTTTCCTTCCTGTTAAATGAAATTAAATAAAACATTGCTTGTGCTGCAAAACAAAAACAAAATAATTACTGCTATTCATTCAGAAATGCTCACATAATTTTGTTATTTGTGTTCTGAAGTGTTCTCACATTTTTTAATGTTTACTACTCGACATTTTTTTAACTTAGTCGATGTAAATGCGGGTTTTGAAACCCCCCCCCCAAGAATTTTATATTTCTCCGAGACTCTTTGTATTTTTCTTTATTTTGTTGAAATTATTTATTACATTTCTTAACTATTTAACGAATTTAAAGTGAAACACGTCAAATAAATTGGGATGGCCACCATGAGCGGCGAATAGACAATGATTTGGAAGGAGGTGCCCGTGACGTCATATTTTAAAATACTGTTCAATCGTTTACCTGCTTACAGGAGCTGAAAAACCAACAAGAACCTTCATAATAGCCAGTAATGCAAGTATTGGGACGTTGTTTCATGATTACGCGCAGTGAGGGGCAAGTAAGTTTCAGCGTGCTACATTCGATTGCAATTTTATGAAGGTGGAGGAGTGAGGAGCCATTTAAAGGAAATAGCGGCTCCGGTCTAGAAAACCGATATTAACGACCATGGGGTTCCGTTGCGCTGACCACGTGACACCCTCTTTCCGCAAAAGTTTGCACTAACTTTGCCGACAGGCCACGGAGTTTGTTTTGTTTGTTTGGAGGAGAGAATGAGAGATAACTATTCACTCGGACTTCGATCTGCAGACCCTCCGACTGTGATGCTGCGCTCACTATGACGCGTTCGTCTCTGACACTAAATTAATGTAAACAAGCGACACGTGGACTACAAGTGCGTCTTGTTCCCAAGGTGGAAGAAGAATCACGCGGTTTGATATATTTGAACTCCTGTGTATCAAGTCATACAGCCTCTGTGGTCTTGTGGTCAGCGTTCCTGGCTACAGATCCAGAGATCCGGGTTCGATTCCCGGAGCTATCACATTTTTTCTGAGAAGTAGTGGGTCTGGAACGGGGTCCACTCAGCCTGGTGATGATAATTGAGGAGCTATTTCAAGGGAGTAGCGGCTCCGGTCTAGAAACCCGAGATTAACGGCCATGGGGATCCGTTTCGCTGACCACGCGACACGCTCTATCCGTAAAAGTCGGTCGGCATAGTTCGCTTGCTGACTGAAATCGCGAAGTTTGTTTTTGTAATTTTTTTTTTGTGTATCAAGCCATGTCACTTTTTTTCTTTCGATGTTGAAAAATTCGCGGCATAATTTTTTCTCCTTTGCAGGCTTGCCGAATGGAAATATGTACATGAAAAATTAATGCGCACACACCGACGTATCTCTGCTCGAAATGTGGGACAAGTCTTCCATGCTAATTTAACTTTCGAAGTAGTGATTCTATTTCAGTGATCTGCCGTCTCCAATAGCCGAAGTGCAGAGCGGCGAACAAGAACTCCACGGAAATGTATAGCCACCGGAAGCATGATGACAAATTGATCTTGACAGTTGTCTGCTCATTATGCATAGGATCTTCAAAGCCATTCAAGAAGTCGCTTTTCTCATATTAAGCTTAATCTAGATTTGTCAGTTATTCGCGTTAAGTGTTATTTATTTAGTTAACGATTTTGTCTGCAATGCAGACTATTAGTCTCGACTGTTGGAATGATTACCTAATGAATAATGAATTGGAACGGATATGGAAGGAAGTGGTCATTGTGTTTAGAGGGACTAACCTGGTATTTGCCTGGAGGGACTCCGACAGGCAGGAGGCACGTCCCGGACGAGGGTCGAACCGGATTTCTCTCGAATCCAAGTCAGAAAGTTTGCTGTCTGAGCCAAATTGCTCGGTTACGGCCTGTGAAGAAGGTTCTTTACCTCGTGTTTAGTGTTTCTCAGATACACAGACGGTAAAGCACAATTGGCGCGTTGTCCATTTAGTTTACCGAACTGACCAACGTCCAATTAATCATAAACTTGAAATAAATATATAAAGTAGTAAAGCTATCCCTGTAGGAGGCTGTGAAGGGACATAGAGTTGTGAGACGTCGAGACTCCAAAATTTTCTAGACAATCGGCTGATAGATGGCGGTGAGGTTGTCAGCATTACTCGCCGGCCGCCCTTTACCCCTCAGGAAGATTCCTGGTACTCATTTCTGTTAGAGGTTGAGTCGACCCCAGGGCCTTAGTGCGGCTGGAAGAATTAGGCCAAATGAAAAATCCAATGACATCGGGAATTGAACCCGCGACCTTCCAGCTTATAGCATAATATCTCAAGTAACTACGCTACCGTATGCCCATTACAATAAATATAACATAAAATGATTTTATTCGTTTGTATATGTAAACTTTGTTTTTTCAGCCCTCATGGTATCTGAATATAAAAAGGTGACGTTGTCCCTGTGCGTCATTAATTAAGCACTAAGCCATGAAGGCGTATGGGGGAGTAGTTCTAGAGAATCTCTTATTCTTGAGCTCGGCGCTAGATGGAGGTGAGTGGTCAGCTACACGCCTCTGCCTCTTTACTCCCTAAGGAAAGAGCCCCCGGTACCCATTTATAGGAGGCTGTGTGGGCTCCAGAGCCAGACAAGTCCGGCCACTGTGGAGAAGAGAGGAATTCTGCCTCTACCGAGAGTCGATCCCCGGCCACCCTGCTCGTAGCCTGTTGCCATACCGACTGAGCTATCCCGACTCCTGTCATAAACTAAGTATTTGAGAAATATATGTACACATGATGAGTAGAACATAAAGAAGATGGGCCTTACGTAATTCCAGCTGAGTCGACTTGAGCAAACACATGGATAGTTGGCCTAAAAGAGCGGATGTTATGTAAGTGGGTTGACGGGATGTGTAGGCCTCCTGGATGTCGCTGGCGTAGTGTTGGGTCCAGTGGCAATCATATACGGTTCTTGTTGTTTTATAACTGACAGGCAATTGCTTTTAGTTGGTGGGCCGGATGGGTCTGTTTCGAAGTGACCGCGGGCCGAAGAGTCTCGCGAATAAGATCCAGTACTTGAGATATGGCTGAGAATATATATTAGTTATTCGAACACGCTAAACGCTGGCCTGCTTTGTTAATAATTCTGACAAGATCTCGCCTAAACTCTGATCGGAGTTCTTGTGTCTTTAAAGCAAACATTTAGCCGAGTATGAAATGGGCGAAATTCGACTTTGTGATATTCAGTCGTGCAGTGTACTTGTATGAAGTCTGTCTGCTCTGCGAACCAGGTTACATATGCTTTGTTTAAGCAACCTTAAGGAAAAAAATTCCCTCGTTTACGTATTTGAATTTCCCACCGGCGTACGAATACCGGTAGTATAAATTCGAATTTAGTAATTTTATATTGATGATGTAACGGTCTACACCATAATTTTAATAATTTATGGAGTTACAAGAAATATATAGAGACCCTAAAACTTGAATTTACCTCAAACTCTAGATTTACATCCTTCTCACAATTTTTTGTTCTCTATGCAACATATCAGAAATTATTCAAGGACCCTGCTGTTAATAATATACATATAGATAAAACCTCTAGCCGCATTGATTACTTCATGGCTCTTATTCTGGTCGTGAATCGTAGTTTTATGCTTCTAATTTATAAAAAGTAACTTGTAGAAGAGGCCGGTCACCGTAGCCGAGCGATCTGAGGCATGCACTATCTTCGCTCGCTCGGAAACCGGGATTGTGGGTTCGAATCCCACACTGGGCATGGATGTTTCGTGTTTGTACGTGTGTATGCGTTTTTCTATGTTTGTGTACAGGTAGAGGCCTTGCGATGAGCTGATCACCCGTACAAGGAGTCCTACCGAATATCTAAGACATATTAAACCGAAGTGAAATGGAGAGTTTCGTAAAGGTAGGCCAAGGCCAAAATTGAGGCTGTAGTACCAAAAGAAAAAAAAACATTGTAGAAGAGACCAATATTGACCGCCGAAGGAATGTCCTAAGCCATTCAGACAATTAACCTCACCTCCGGTAGCGTAGTTGGTTGAGGGGCTGTGCTATAAACTGGGATGTCGCGGGTTCTAATACCGATGAGGTCATTGAATTTTTTTTTAATTGACTTAATCCTTCCAGCCGCACTATGGCCCTGGAGTTGACTCACCCTCTAACTGAAATGAGTACCAGGAATTAAATAAATAATTTTCCTCGGCAGTAAAGGGCGGCCGGCGCGTAAGGCCGATTGTCTAGAAAATGTGGGAGCCTCAACGTCTCACAACCCTCTTGGCCTTCACGGCCTGTTACGGGGATAGCTTTACTTTTACTTATCTCATATTGTTCCATTTGTATCCTATATACCAATATGTAAATTCTTAGGCTGATCAACAACACTGAATCATCTTAGGGGTTTACTTAAAAATATAATCGTAGTAAATTAAAGCTCCTAAGCAGAAAATCGTGGCCGATTTTGAGGAAGTATCGCATCTTGGAAGTTAAATCAGCTAGAAACGTCAGAAAGACGGTTGCGCGTGGCAACACTGTATCCGGGTGCGTCACATGTGTGTGATCTCTCGAACCCTTTGCTCGATATTTGCGATCTATAATCGCTGTAATGAATCGTGTAACTGAAGCTTGAGAAATACTGCACCGCGACTTCGGTAAGCCAATTCGAGGATGACTGTAGTATTTGGAGCAATTACCACGATCAGAATACGTTGGCCTCCATTGTATGATCTATTAATCGAAGTGTGAAACTTCTGTAATCAAAATTGTCACTGTTAAAAAGTGAGGGGAAAAAGATGAGGGGTTTGATAGAAAAATAAACACCATAACATTTAAATCGAAAAAAAAAATGAAATTTTTATATACGTCAAATTGCGAGGAACCCGTACGAAACTGATTGAAATCGTACACAGTATGTAGCTGAAATAGAAGCCTGCTAAATGACGTGGCAAAATTATTTCAGTCTCATGCATTGTGATCCGGTTATAGTCTGTGTGCAGTGAATATACCCCGCCCCTCAGCCCTCTAGCTTTTCGGTACCTACACGCCAATAATTAACGATCTCTGATTAGCCAGAGTACGCTTTCTGCCAGCTGCCATTGTGAAACTCATGCTGTACGATGTGGCAACGTTTTATCTGTGGTGTTGCCACGTCTCACACTTTACGGTTTAATTAAAGTAATTTACATCTGTCTGGTTGCGTTATTACCCTTCGTTATGAGTTGGGCAGAGCGATGGTCCACAGTTCTTTCTTCTAGAGATATGCATCACTATCACTGGATGCTGGCCTCGCCGTAGCTCAAACGGTTAGTAGCTGGGTTCCCACCGCGGCGTCCCGGGTTCGATCCCGGGTCTGGTCAGGTGGGATTTGTTGTGGACAATTTGGCGCTGGGGCAGGTTTTCTCCGAGTACTTCGGTTTCCCCTACCAATCTTCATTCCACCAACTGCTCCACAATCACCCTCACCTATCATCTGGGGCTGGTACAATGGGCCAGAAGTGGCCGCAGTTCAAGGGACATGGTCCCACCCCACTAGCAATAAAAAGAAATCACTGGATGCTTGGAACATGCGCGGTGGCTGTTCAACTCCCTGGTTATCTTACGTGTTTGGAGTTTCTTGCTGAATTTACTCGAAAAAGGATATACTAAATTGAATAAAATTAAAGAAATATGTAAATATCTGTCTTTTGTGTTGTGACACCTTGTAGACTGGTAATTAAGAATTTAGATCGGTATTCACCTACCAGACTACACGGTATTATATGTTATCACAATCTGAATCTTCATTACCATAACACTCTCAGATCTCAGAAACAAAATACTGGCTACTGTCTACCCAGTGATAGCTTAGACGTAAAGTATGAAACGTCGGAGAATGATTACCGAGACGGATTTTTTCTTTTGAGACGGGTAGAGGCACATGTTTCTGTAACCCATAACGGGAAGAAGGAAGCGTGTTTCAGTCCATTGTACGAACTTGTAGCTAAAGGAAATATATTTTGCATTTCATAATTTAGACTATTCCATAAAATTGCATTTTCTATTACAGTTTGTGTTAAAAACTTCTTATATTGCTGCAAAGTACTAGGTAAAAGTAAGTTTTTTATGTGATACAACTTTCTTTTTAAAATTTTCCATTTACTTTACATATATATATATATATATGTTTCTTGAAGACTATACATCATGTAGCCCTAAATTGAAAAAAAGTATGAAATTTATGTACAATCTTGATGCTCTCTACTGATCATGCCATTCAAATATGTTACATTGAAGGAAGTTAACACGAAGTACAAAATTAATTCTTCCCACGGAACCCCACAAAAAATTATGGTTCAAAATTAAGGGTCCCATTTTATTTGATTGAGTCCCATATTATGGACTACACCAGTCCAACTTCTTCAGCTAACACCGTATGTTCGTTTGGTCTATTTCGATTCAGAATTCATTTACAAATAGCGCTCATTTAGGTATTCGGTAGGACTCTCTGGATAGAGGATCGGCCCTCCGCTAGGCTTCCGCCCACACAGCACAACACAAGGCCGGAATTTGCCCGGTTAAGAGACAACAGTGGAGCTAGGTATCCATGAGGTTATGCAGACTTCTGAAGAGAAGCTTGTAATTTCATGTTCGTGAAATTAGGGGTAGATCCTACCATTTGTATAACAGGGATCGTCTCTCGATGCCGTAAGAATAAGAGCATCACAATTTTCTTCTTCCAGATTTTTTATTTATATTAATGTGTCATATTTCTACTGGCATTGAAGTCCCCTTACATCCATTTTCATTCATATTTCCCCCGTGTGAGTAAAAAAAAAAGTTGAGTGTTAGCGAAGACCCAATGGAAGTCGTGCATGTGTAGACTTCAACCCAGTGAAAAGTAAAGTGTCATGTTCACGCATGTCCCAGGAGAGTTGGTTGGCGGGCGGATCCGGGAGAAAACATGCCTTGTTCTGTGCCTGCGACGCTTTGGAAAGATGATTATGTGGGGGCTTCTCTGGTTTGGGGAATACAACTACTGAAAAAAATGCTGCATATGACTCAGGGGATTAAAAAGATATTTCCAGCAGAAAACGCGATAACGAGACTAGACCCTTGCCGCAGAAAGCACAGTTTTTAAGATCATCGTCTTTGAGTATCATATGAATAGAAGTTGGTCTAGAAGTAAACACAAAAAGAAAACTAAGTATATTACTCTCTCGTCACCAAAATGCTAGGGAAATTCATGACATATAGGTAGGTAACATCCTTTGCAAATGTGGCACAGTTCAGGTATTTGGGAACGACGATAACAAAACCAAATTTCATTCAGGTGTAAATTAAGAGGAGATTGGATGCTTGCTACCATTCAGTCCAGAACCTTTTGTCTTCTCGTCTGCTGCCTATAAACATAAAAGTTAGAATAACAGAACTATAAATTTACCTGTGGTACTGTATGGGTGTGAAACTTGGTCTCTGTCATTAAGGGAGGAACATAGACAGGGTGTTGAGGAGAATATTTGGACCCAAGGGAGATGAAGTGACAGGGGGTTGGAGAAAACTGCATAATGAGAAGCTTCATAACTTGTACTCTTCTCCAAGTATAATTAGAGTGATCAAGTCAAGGAGGATGAGGTGGGAAGGGCATGTAGGACGAATGGGGGAGACGAAGAATACATATAGGATATTAATGGGAAAGCCAGAAATAAAGAGACTACAGGGAAGACGAAGGCGTAGGTAGGTGGACAATATTAAAATGGATCTTAGAGAGATAGAATGGGATGGTATGGTTTGGATTGATCTGGCTCAGGATAAGGACCAGTGGAAGGCTCTTGTGAACACGGAAATGAACCTCTTGGTTTCATAAAATTTTGGGAAGTTCTTGAGTAGCTGCTAAATTCGTCCCCATGGAGTTAGTTTGTTAGTTAGCCAGTTCGTTTGTTTGTTATTTAGTTATGTGTGGTTGAAGTCATCATCATTGTCATGTGATATGAGTAATCATCAGCACCATATTGTTCTTGAAGCGATTTATGACTTACTTGTTGATCGGGAACCTGTCTTCACTTATATGTTTATGTATAGAACAGACGCTAAGTGATTATGCTACAAACAAATCATCCGGCGAGTGCTGAGTGGAGTCATGACCTTGTCCGAAAGAATCTCATTCTCTCGTAATTAATTTTAACACGTGAAAATTTTATTTCACATATATTATTATCCCAGGTCCACTCATAAGAGTATTTCAGTAGCAGATGAAGAATTTCTTACAGAAAGTGATACTGTTTTACTTGCTGATAGAAACTAGGCCGATAAATGTGTTAAGAGTGGGATTCCATTGCCACATGTATAAAGATTTATCTGTTGCTCTTCATGTCTTCTCTTGTTGCAGTTCTTGTTCGTCACTGTGATTGCGTACTTCTGCTCTGAACTTGTTGCAGTTCTTGTTCGTCACTGTAATTGCGTACTTCTGCTCTGAACTTGTTGCACTTCTTGTTCGTCACTGTAATTGCGTACTTCTGCTCTGAACTTTTTGCAGTTCTTGTTCGTCACTGTAATTGCGTACTTCTGCTCTGAACATGTTGCAGTTCTTGTTCGTCACTGTAATTGCGTACTTCTGCTTTGAACTTGTTGAAGTGATGTACAGTATGCGACTGGTGTTCGTGAATTAACAGTGTTTTTTCCTTTTATTTCAGAGGCCTCCTTCTTCGTCACTGTCATACCCTGGTCCCGGTAACGACGATGTCAGATCCCCGGGGTCTGGTGGCACACCGGGCCCCCTCTCGCAGCAACCCAGTTCCCAACAAAGCGTCGACAACAGCGATCCAGGTAAGACATCAATGTTGCACAGAGCCACTATTCATGGACAGGGCTTCATACAACTCGTGGACACCATGCTTTTGTTTCATTTCTGAGTATTAGAATTTGAAACGGGGGTTTGAAGGAGTGGGAGCCGCGATAGCTCAGTCGGTATACCAATTAGGTTGCTAAGGGGATGACCGAGGAATCCTTTTCATAGCGTCCAGACTGACTCTGGAACCCGTCCAGCCTCCTGTTCAGCGGAAACCTGGGGTTGTTTCCTCGGGGGTAAAACGGCATATGTAACTGACCACTCATTTCCATTTACTGCAGTGGTCAAGAATCGTGGATCTATGCCTCGCACCCCCACACAGCTTCATGTCCTAATGCTTAATTTGTTTAGCCCAGGGATAACTATAACTTTACTTTTTGAAGGAGTATTGAGTACGTGTCATTGTTATTTCTTCCTGGATTTGGAAAACTGTGTATTTTCCTATTGATTTCATACTTGTATTGGTACATAGATATGAACTCAGATATTACTGGGCGGTCGGAACTGTGTCTGACTGTGTCTAGCGCAATTTTCCTACCAACTTCGGGAGCGAGATCAGCGTCTGACTAGTAAAGGTCTCTTGTAAGATTTGAGGCTTTCACGGCGGTGACTATGAAGAAAGCAGTCTTCTGGGATTTGGCGCCGTGTATATGTGGTGTTAACCGACGTTTCGGAGGAACGTATCGCCCCCATCTTCAGGGTTGAAGAAAAAGTATAGGTAAATCTGCAAGCGACAACACCGTGAGACACGGTAAAGCAGACTCAGTAAAGGTCTCTTGTTTGTAGCCACGCCTCCCGTACACCCTGATGACATGGTGTTCGTGATATCTGCTTCCGTATATCTACAGAAGTGTTGATGTAAACGACCATTCCCACGTGTCGTAAACATTGATCGGTCTTTTGAGCACCTGCTATGGGCAGCCACATTTCGAATTAGCTAGGCTAATATTTTCCATTAGGAATTCTCCAAATCGAACCCTGTTTTTGTATAGCTATCTGTTGGTCTGCATCACATTGCTACCTCCGTGAAGGGCTGAGCCCGAAGCTATCCGCTTTACTTCAGGAACGGGAGTTCTGAGCCTTTACTGGTCTTCGTCTCAGCCCTTTTGATACCAATTGAAGTCTGAAAAATCACAAACTCCATATTCAGTCTCTGAACGTGGAGAACAAAAGTTTTCAGAATTAAAAACAGAAAATATTCTGTGTTTAGTCACAATAGAAACATCATGACTGTTTTCCGCTGCTTGGTCTGAACAGATGAGACGGTCTTGTAGCAGTTATTCAAAGATTCTGTTCGGCCTTGTGCCGCCCTGCGAAATTTCACCCATTGGCAGGGCTGAGTGCTTAGAATGCGTGCTGTGTGTCTTGCAGACCCCACTGAACTTATCATGTCTTCCTCCTCTCAACAGAGAGCAGCAGATGTATACGGCGTTAGTGCGTACGTGTGAACCACATTATTCTGTACATCACAATCGACCTGGCTCTTCTAATGGAGGAGGTTTCGTCCTTTTCTGCAGTCTAGACGAGACTAAACCAAATACAGGCATAATAGGCACAGTAAAATTTAACAAATATTTGTTCCTCCATCTTTACTTATTCATCTTTCACCTTCATCAATGTCATATAATTCGAACATCTTCCCATACCGAGAAAGGTGGCTCAGGCGTTAATATTTCTCACTTTCATTCGGGCGGGTGCCTGGTTCGATTCTTATTGAGGACATCCATTATCTTGGTTTGCATTACGTTTTATTTTTGCTGTTTTCATAGCTCCCTCCAGTCAGAGACAGAATAATACCTTAAATTAGGCCATGACAACTTCCTTCCACATTCTTTCTAATTCAGCATTCACTGTATTCCAAAATAATTCGACTCTGTGTGGTCGCACAGATTACAGAAAAATCATCCTCCTGTTTCAGAAAAATTTTCTGGCGCCCTTTTTGTTACTGGAAGCGAAACGAAGAAGTTATGTCTCTGACGTGAAGGGTGCCTATCCGAAATATTGCTGACGTGGAGGGAACCAAATGCCCCAAATGGAGGAAGAGGAAAACATTTGTTTGCACGAAATTGTTCCAGCGAAATAAACCTGTATGAATATGGCAGTAAAATGCATAAACACGTTACCTCTTCTAAACAAAATGCCAAGCCCAGTCCATGAATGAGTTTCGAAGCATAAGGATTAATAAGTGATGTATTAGTAGTGATTAATTTGAATCTAGTAATCATAGTGTAGGAGGAAGATAAAATGCAAATATTCGGAATGTTAGAGTGAAATTTATTGTGTCTAATTTCAGTGTACGGAAACAGCCGGCACTTGATATCTCACGAGCAGTATTATTGGAACTCCCTCGCAACAGGTCAGAACCTGTAGCATTATTTATTTTGATTTCCGAATTCTTACACATGAATTGCAGATGTGTCAAGCCATTGTTTCCAATATAGGCAATGTGTTATTTAATTTCTAATCACCTCATCACATGCTTTCTCTATAATCGAATGAAATCTTCTCATACATTACTAAAATTTGTAGGGTTTCTGCCTCAACACTTGATATTTCCTATTTCTGCTCAACTGCCCTAGTTCAGAAGTGAGATAAATTTAAATTCATTCGTCTGAATTGGTTTAGATGTTATTTTGTGTTCTTATGTTTGTAGAGCAGTTCTCTGATGGGCACTTCAATTGAGACTAGCCTGAATTATTTGATAAATACTTTAGCATCAAAATAAAGGAGTTTGTAAACAAGATCTTTAAAAGAATTATTATAACTTGTTTTATTTACCATATATATATATATATACGGTAAATAGGTTCCTTCAGTATTTGAAGTTATTCACAAGATAATTTATGTCAGTTTTGAACTAGGTCAGCAATACGAGAAAATAATTTTAAATTATTAAGGTAGAGGAAATTTTAAATTTAGTCTAATTTCGAATTTATTGCTGTAAAAGTTTCATTAGAATTAATTATATACTGGCTTATATCTTTACACGGGCACGCCTTTCCTGTACTATTTTCTGGTTAGTTCGACACAGTGCGTTAGAGCGGGGATCGCATTGAGCATAGATGAAATCCAGAGCGGATTTCTTATTAAGTAGATGATTTCTCGCGCCACAGCCAAACCAGTTGAAATTCCAGGGTCAAGGTTATGGTGGTTGGAATTCTTTCAAGAAAATATCATAAGAAGCAAGTCAGTGGAATTGGATAGTACGCAGTGCTTAGGTAGTACATAGGAGAACTTACTTGTCATTACGTTTGCAGTAGGCTCTTAGTTGTTAGCTCATGCCTGCGTGGATGCTCCTCAGATGGTTGCCTTGTCTGTTGAGGATGCAGTAGTAATAGTATTGTGGCGTGTAGACCCGTTGCTAAGCGGCGACTTTGTAAAGAGAGGGCGTTGCTATGTAACGCCCGCATCATGCACGCAACAATAGAACAGCGTAGTTCTGCAACCCGTTTCTAAGCAACGGCAACATTAGAACGGTATTTTCGATGTGGTTCGAGGTGAGGAGTTATCTTGAAGACAATTAAGTTGACCAGTTCAATTGTCAGTTGAAAGTCAGCCTCTAAAGAGAAGACTATAAGGCTGATGTGAAACGGCCGCCGGCCTAAACACCGTCTCCTTGAGTGTTAAGCGGTTGTCTCCCTTTCGTTCTAGGTAATCTAAGACGTAAGTTAGTACAGTCTTTGCTTCATAGGACTGTGTATGAAGCTTTGCTTTGTCTAAGGAACTGTCTTCTTTTGGTGGCAATTCAGACGATGAAGTCATCAAGCATGAGATCTGAGATTATAATATTGCAGAACTATAAATTAGGATGTTGCTTAACCAGGTCCATCACGTTAAGGAAAGATTACACATTGAAACTATTTCAGAGCGGAGTGTTGAGGCGAATAATCGAAGCTAACGTGAAGGAAATAGGAGGTAGTTTAAGAAAACTGCATACTAATTAACTTCGTAATCAGTGCTGTTGTCCAGATGTATCTTTTTACAACGGCTCTGGCAGCCCATGTAGGACCCAGGCCTCTTATTCATTTCCGTAATCATTTTTCACAGACGGTTGGACGCGAGATCTGCTCGTCGCAAGGCCGCTATCCGAACACGGGACATCACAAACACAGAATAAACCCATACACTAAACATCAATGGCTTGAGTGGGATTCGAACCCACGATATAAGCGTCCTAGCTAGTGAAGACAATTCATGCCTTAGACCGCGCAGCTGCTCTGACCTGGCCAAATATCATTATGATGTTCAACTAAGAATGCTGGGAAATACGGGGCACGATGAAAGTTTGCGAGAGACGGGAAATGAGTCCAATCTTTCGGTCGAAAATCCTGAATGGAAGAGACCATTTGGAAGACGTATGCATGGATCGGAGGGTAATGTATGAGGATGAGGGCTGAGTTCATGTCTGAGAATACTGAGCAGTGACACGTCCTTGTGAACAAGGTAATGAATATTTTGGTCCCCATTAAAGGCGTTGAATTTCTTACCAGCTAAGCCACTAATCAAATCCATGGATTAATATTCAGGCTTATATTCTAAATTATACTGTATTCTGTTCATTTCAGAGCACGACTAACCTGTCGAAATGTTTCCAGAAACAGATCATACTGCATACTTTATTTAAAAATGACTTTAGCTTAACTCTTGACCTATTGTATCTATAATTTTCGTAAGCAAGATAAAAAGTTTTGTATTAATAGAGTGATTGGCTTTTGGACATTATCGACCGTCTTATTTTTATTAATAGCAACGTTCTGGTGATTGCGTTCTGCCTCCATCTTCAGGGTAAAACTTATTTAGTTTGGCTGTAGTCTATCTGCGAACGCCAGTGCCTACACAAGGAATTATAAGCCAAACACACGATAAAGCGCCTGCAGGATTTAAGACGCAAATTTAAAACGCCACGTGCACCACACATCGTCTCTGTGACCATGCATAATGTAACGGCCATAGCCTATACAGTAAAGTACAACTCTAGATACTGTAAAATCAATGATGGGGCATTCAGTCTCACAGATAACACAAGAATAAATATAAGTATAGACCAAAGAAACAGAAAGGATTGAACTTCAAATAGGAAAAAATCCTGAACGCCACTGAGGACCCAACAGCACACAGAATATTACCGATAGGTATTACATAAACGAGACTTCCGTATCCTACTAACATAAACAGATAAGATTACCACAGTATCTGAGCCGGGCAGAGCTGTAATTTTCTAACTCCTTCAGTGATGGAATTGCAGATGCGAGACACTCCAAGCTGTTGACTGATCGGATGAGCTCCTAGAGCCATGAGGGCTGATATTTCTCTTTTAGTTCTTGTGCGTGATGTTAGGTGCCGATCGCAGTGGCCGCGCGCTGTAAGGCGTGAACCGTATTCGCCCACTCGAACACTGGGTTCGTGGGTTCGAATCCCACTCGACACATGGATGCCTGTGTGTAGGTGTCGGGACTTGTGACGGGCTGATCCCCAGTCCAAAGAGTCCTACCGACTGTATATAGGATTAAGAAAATGAAAAAGCGGCCGAGGTCCAACAAAGGGCTGTAGAGCTGTAGATAGATAGACAGGCAGACAGACAGATAGATAGAGATGTACAGATAGATAGATAGACAGACAGACAGATAAATAGATGGCCGATGTTAGGTTCAATCTGCAAAACATTCTCTTCGTTTCAGCTTAATTTAAGGCCTTCTTCCTATGCGTGTTGGGCTAATATTGATTTTTCTTCCATCTGAATTCCCATCATTTAGTCTTAACTCCCGCAGGTGGTTTATGCTGTGTTTGGTTTGTAATTGCTGCTTTTTATTCATTTGGTATCCGGATGTAGGGGCTAGCTCCAACGAGTAGGCTTTTTACATGAGAGGGGAGGTGGAATCCATTTTTTCGAAACGTTTTTTATTAAAAATAGGACGACGAATAATGCCCAAAAAGTCAATGATTTCATATTTCTCATACTTTGGCATTCTGCTCTTTGGTGTGAGGCCATTAGATTTCTTGTACGAGAGGCATATGGTGTACCGACGCAGGAATCCGGCAGTCAGTTTTCATACTAGGGCTTAAAAGTGATATATGCCGTAAAGGGGAAACTGAGTTTGTTTCGCTATATTAACCCCATGTCTCTATTCCGGCCTTATTTTTAAATATTTTAAATACTGGAACTTATTGCCCTTTGGAACTTGGCCGCTTTTTCAGAGTCTGAATCCTATACACAGTCAGTAGGGCTCCTTGAACGGGGGATCAGAAAGCCGCAAGGCCGCTACCTACACACAGCCATCCATACCTTGCGTTGGATTCGAACCCACAATGCCTCTGTTTAAGTGGGCGAAGACGGTTTATGCCTTGAATCGCACGGCCACTGTGATCGGAAAGTTATTTCTTAGAACCAGGAAATGTTGGATTTCGTAAAACATTTAAAACACAGTATATTAACAAAAATGCAGTCGTTAATGTTCATATTCAATGCGTGGGCCATGGTTCACATGCTGGTGTACGATTACTGTTAGTGAGTGGAGTAGGTGGGGGAGGTGTGAATCTTTCTGGCAGTGGATACTATGTAAGCGAAACATACGAGCACTCTAGCACAGACAGTAATAATATAATTTGATAATCATACATGGCTTTAACATTAATGCACATTGCATTCTGTCTGTACGTATAGGGCTAAATGTGAATTATATGGGCTTGTGTAGTGAACGTAGATGTGTCAATGACATGCCATGCGGGCTATATTATTGTTAGAAGCCAATAAATAAACATGGCCCTCTGAAACGTTGCATAGGCCCAGTTTGCTAAGGGCCTTTCGGTTAGTAGTACGAGAAACACAGCCATGTGTATAAATGCATATGTTTACATGTAGCTTTGTGACCAAAATTTATTATTATGACGCGCAAGGTTTCAACGCTAATTACAGAACTCGTAAATTTCGATTTCCATGTACGCACGATACATTTTCCCAGGGTAGGGACATTCGTTTAATACAGAAAATGACGGTTTATTACAATGTAACGTTACATTTTTTGTGCTGGTCTCCCTTCTCCCGTTGTTTCTCTCTCATTTCTCTGTATGCCAGAGAGCCGTTTCGTGTTTACATGGCGTGGGCAATCATTAGCGCCTCCCTCCCCTGCAACCACCTCTACACAAACACACAACACCCTGTGAAGCAGCTCTAACGTGTTAGTGGAATACTATGGAGTTATTGCCTCTTGATTTCTCTTTTGTAAGAGCCTCTTTATTTGGATGAATTGATCCTATATGAGACACAGGTATTGCAATAAGGAAATTAATGCTAATGTTCGTGTAGTAACAGCATGCTTTGTTGTGTGCATGCGAAACAACTCCGAACGCGTAGAGTCTGAAGGATTCTGACGATGTTGTATAACATTCAGAAATACAGGGTTTTTGGACTTTATCCATCGTCCGGTATTCTAAAATCCAGAGAACACAACGTTTCGGAAACTGGGCCTGTTTCTGACCTCAGGTGAGGGGAGAGACACCTACCCTATTGGGTCAATTAAGAAGAGCTAACCTCAATCACTGGACAGTCCCTGCAAACTACAGCTGTGTAAATACCTGAGACCAGGTTTTGTCGAAAGGAGTAAAAAGAAAAGTAAAGCTATCCCTGTACCAGGCCGTGAAGGCCCATAGGGTTGTGAGACGTTGAGGGTCCCACATTATCTAGACAATCAGCTCATAGATGGCGGTAAGGTTGTCAGCCTTACACTCCGGCTGCGTTTTACTCCCCATGAAAATTATTTATTTAATTCCTGGTACTCATTTCTGTTAGAGGCTGAGTGAACCCCAGGGCCATAGTGCGGCCGGAAGGATTAGGTCAATTGAAAAAAAATCCAATGACCTCATCGGTTTCTCGGAAGGAGACTACACGAAATTATAAAAATTGCGATAAAGCAAGGATTATTTAGAGAATTTTGTGAAACAGTTTGTGCCTATCGCTAGTGCCACCTGAACACTCAGGACTGACACCTTACAGAAACATATGGAGTATTTATCACATCATGCTGATCTCTGTGAGTTGCTGACCTCATTGCTGATAAGAGAGATCCACATGTCAGAAATGTCCAGACTGGGTTGGCTCGGATTGCTTAAGCATGCTATATGGGCAGATTCCTTGTATTTCCTATTTCTTTTTCCTTTGCACTACAGCCCCAATGGGCCTAGGCCTACCTCCATGAACTCCGTTCACTTCGGTTTTTCTAGATCTTACACATTCGGTAGGACTCCTTGGGCGGGTGATCAGCTCGTCGCAAGGCCTCTACCTGTAGACAAACACAGAAAAACGCACACAAACATTCATGACCTGAGTGGGATTAGAACCCACGATCCCGGCTTCCGAGCGAGCGAAGACAGTACATGCTTTAGATCGCTCGGCTACCGTGACCGGCTTGTATTTCCTATACATTCTGTTAATTCTTAATTTCCAAGATCCTAGCTTCATCCCAGCTTACCCTATGTCCCTCTTCATGTTGGGCTAATTTTGATTTTTTTAGTATACCCCCTTTGACTGCCTCTCTGGTCTAGCGCTCAGAGTTCCTGGCTACAGATCCAGAGGTCCGGGTTCGATTCCCGGCGCTACCAGATTTTTTTCTGAGAAGTAGATCTGGAACGGGGTCCACTCGGCCTCGTGATGGTAATTGAGGAGCTGTTTCAAGGAAATAGCGGCTCCGGTCTCGAAAACCGAAATTAATGGCCGTGAAGATTCGTTGTGCTGACCACACGACACCTCTATCCGCTGAAGTTGACACTAACTTCGCCAAGCGGCGATCGCTCGTTCGGTATAGTTCGCTTGCGGACTAAAATCACGGAGTAGACCCTCTTTGAGTGTGTGCCTATGTTCAAGGAGCCTCACGGCTAGACGTCTATACCTGCTTCGCCAATGTATGTGGCTTCTGCCACATTCACAGGAAATGCTATAGAAGCAGATTCAATTTCCGAAATGTTGTGTTCTATTTTTTTTAGAATGCCAGACAATGGAGACCATCAAAAAATGCCTTATACTTTACGAAGCCACTGCAACGAACCTCGCCCGAGTTTCTCCACCATGCTTTTTATTGTCGTAAATGTTACCTGAACTGCATAATGAGGAGCTTCATAACTTGTGCTCTTCTCCAAGTATAATTAGAATTCTCAAGTCAAGGAGGATGGGATGGCCGGTCACGGTAGCCGAGCGGTCTAAGGCATGCACTGACTTCGCTCGCTTGGAAGCCGGGATCGTGGGTTCGAATCCCTCTCAGGGCATGGATGTTTGTGTGCGTTTTTCTGTGTTTGTCTACAAGTAGAGGCCTTGCGACCAGCTGATCACCCGCCCAAGGTGTCCTACCGAATGCGTAAGATGTAGAAAATCCGAAGTGAACGGAGTTCATGGAGGTAGGCCTAGGCCAACTGGGGCTGTAGTGCCAAGGGGGAAAAAAGGAGGATGAGATGGGCGGGGCATGTAGCAGATATTTGGATGAAGAAATCAAGGAGGATAATATGGACAGGGCAACTATAATGCCTGAGAAAGATGGGAAATACATACAAAGTTTTGATAGGAATATCTTAAGGAACGAAACCACTGGAAATGTTCAGACGCAGGTTAAAGGATAATGTGCTAAAGGATCATAAAACAAGAGAATGGAAGACTGTGGACTGGAGTCGTCTGGCTCAGGATACTGACAAGTGTCGGGCTTTTGTTAGCGCGGTTATGAACCGTCGGGTTCTGTAAAATACTGGTAATTTCTTGATTAGCTCAGCAACTGTTTGCTTCTTAAAACGTTCTCTGCTCTACGGAGCTCTTTGTTTGTTAGTATTTTTTTATTGCTAGTGGGGTGGGACTAAGTCCCTTGTACAGCGACCACTTCTGGCCTATTGTACCAGCCCCAGATGATAGGTGAGGGTCATTGTGGTACAACTGGTGGAATGAAGATTGGCAGGGGAACCAAAGTACTTAGAGAAAACCTGCCCCAGCGTCACTTACAAATCCCACTTAACCAGACCCGGGATCGAACCCGGGCCACCGCGGTGGGAAGCCAGCGACTAAGCGCTTGAGCTATGGGGCGGCCCCAAATTTGTTAATTACTGTTGGTCCTTCAGTGTAGTAATTTAGGATGAAACTGATTTCTGACAGCGCTATTGATTATAATCCACGACGATGAAGCAGTGTTGCAAAATCGATACAGATATTTACGAAAGGTTAATTGACACAAAAAGTGTTTGATTGTAGCGTCATGATAGTGTGACATGTTGCGAAACGGAGGACCCCTACCTCCCCAGCGGCACGTGGCGGTAACGTAGCGCTCGCGCAATAGGCGAGTCATCACCCCGCCACTCTTCCCGCGGTGACGTGCCGTTTCGCAACATGTCACAATATGTTGTATTTTCAATTGTATTTGTTTCTTTCAGCACTACCTCCGTATTGATACACTACGTTAACTGCTACACGTTTTGTAATTTCGGCCATCTTCAGGCGTGCACATTTACTGTTTTCTGCATTGTTCACATTGGCGCAAGTAATTTAAACCAAATTCTTTGCCTGCTCTCTGCAGTCACGACTGTATAATCCAGTCATTTCTCGGACGGAAAACTTGTGAGTATCCAGTCTGAAAATATTTATACGAAGTATGTACTCGTGCCTTCTCCAAGTATAATTAAAATGATCAAGTCAATGAGGATGAAGTGGGCAGGGCATGTAGCAAGAATGGGGGAGAAGAGGAATGCATATAGGATATTGGTAGGAAAGCCAGAAGGAAAGAGATCATTGGGAAGACCAAGACGTAGGTGGGTGGATAATATTAAAATGGATCTTAGAGAGATAGGATGGGATGGGATGGATTGGATTGATCTGGCTCAGGATTGGGACCAGTGGAGGGCTCAGCTCCATGAGTAAGTAAGTAATGTACTCAGTACGACGTGAAGTTTGTTATCTGTGGCACTTTTGAATACCCTGTGAACTTTTGATCAATTGGGAAAGTTGGCCCACTACTACTACTACTACTACTACTCCTACTACTACTACTACTACTACTACTACTACTACTACTACTACTACTACTACTACTACTACTACTACTACTACTACTACTTCTTCTACTACTACTACTACTACTTCTTCATGTCCTCCCATCTGATAGGACTGGGTCAGTATACTGTTAACCTGTTTACTGTATCACTTCAACTCGTTCCTCCTCCTTCTCCCCCCCCCCCTGTTTCTCTGTCACTTACTGAAGAAAGCTAGTAGTATGTCTTAATTAACATTTGTCATTGAGGCCATGTTAAAGTGATTCATCTATTCAACGTTCTATCCGATAATAATTTAGGAATTTAGAATTTAACATATTCAATTGATGATAATTGACAAATATAATTTAAAAGAAACTCTCGATATGATGGCAGTAAACAGGTTTGATTTTAATGAGCATCAAATGGGAGTTAATAGAAAAATTAACATTAGTTGATAACTGTGTAAGTGATTGAAACCAAAAACACGCATCTATCTTTGCTAAAATCAGAACCGTACATTTATCTGTTAAACATGGTTTTGTCATTATAGCAGTTATGTATGATTGAGTCAAAAGAAGGCTTAAGTTAGGAAAGTTGTTTTGTAATTTAATTGTTTATAGACCCATTATTTTTATTAATTCCGCTTGAAATGGACCCGTCAGTTGTAAGTGGCGAACTGATGGTTTACGTCATGGTATATAATATGGATATTTGGATGGAAACACAGTACACTCTTTTCGCATTTGAATATGGATTTGTGAATGAGTAGGTGGTGTAAGTTCAGATTTCACATTTCTGTAGATAAAGTGCTGACAGTTTTTCATGCATTAAGATAAAGATAAACCAGACTTTAGACAGTGTTCAGTATTAGTACTTTTTTAAGTCTATATGTTATGAATATGGTGCTTGCTTTACTGTTGGGTTTTACCGCCGCCGAAACGTCACTTGGTTATCTTGACTATTTGGGACAGGTTTCAAGGGATACCTATAACAGTGGAAGTAGCAGATAAGGAAGAACATATATGTATTTCTTCAGAATAAATTCTTTTCAAGAGAATTAACGGGAGCATCGGTTCGCGCATCAAGAGTTTCTGCCGGTTATCTTTAGTAGACGTGGAGAGAAGAAACCAGCTGCCAGAGGCTGAAGCAAAGCAGACTTGTACTATTTTCAAGGATCCGAAGGATAGTACAATAATAAAAGCAGTTCACACCGTTACCCAAGGGGCTGGATCCTTTCCAGTGTTAGGCCATTAACACTGGACGATATCTGTAACAGGAAGCTTCTTCGTGCCTTAAAATTGGTAGACACATAACTCCTGACTCATCTCTTACTTTTTTTTTATCTAAAATTTAATTATCAGTAATATAATATTATGGATGAAGCGACAGGAGTTTGGAGGAAACTGCATAATGAGGAGCTTCATAACTTGTACTCTTCTCCAAGTATATTTAGAATGATCAAGTCAAGGAGGATGAGGTGGGCAGGGAATGTAGCACGAATGGGGAGACGAGGACTGCATATAGGATACTGGTAGGAAAGTCAGAAGGAAAACCACTGGGAAACCAAGGCTTAGGTGGTTGGACAATATTAAAATGAATCTCAGAGAGATCGGATGGGATGGTATGGATTGGATTGATCTGGCTCAGGATATGGACCGCTGGAGAACCCTTGTGAACACGGCAATGAACCTTCGGGTTCCATAAAATGCTGGAAAGTTCTTGAGTAGCTGCATAATTGGTAGCTTCTCAAGGAGGGCTCAGCTCCATGAAGGTAGTATGGCAGTGGGAACTATACGCATGGATTTAAGGCTCAGTATCATTGCATCTATTCTGCGCAATGTATTGAGGGGGTTCGTTTGAGTCTCAGAACAAACGCATACGTTTCTCGCAGCATCTTAACCAACTGAGCTTTGTAACAGACGTATCGTGTTTCTTCGTGGGAGGTATGAGCCAGCTTTTAAAGTATTGTTCAAACAGCTTTAATCTACAAATGGATCAAGGAATATCTGACGTATTTCTTTTGTCAATCTTATTGCATAAGCAAAGTACAGTAGGCCGTTTATGTCAAATTAACAGTTTGTAAGAAATCTTTTAAAAATACCCTAAAATTAATGAAGTAGGAATTACACAATCCCTGTGGTCTATTTAATGATGCTATCAGTGACTAGACTTATAAAGCGTTCAGAATAAACAAACTCCGTGGCCTCTAGTCCGCAAGCGAACTATACCGACCGAGCGACCGCCGCTCGTCGGCGCGAAGTCAGTCCCAACTTTACCCGATAGACGGTGTCGCGTGGTCAGCGCAACGAATCCTCACGCCCGTTGATTTCGGTTTTCTAGACCGGAGCCACTATTTCCTTGAACTAGCTCCTTCAGTTATCCTCACGAGGCTGAGTGGAGCCCGTTCCAGACCCACTACTTCTCAGAAAATCTGGTAGCGCCGGGAATCAAACCCGAGACCTCTGAATCTGTAGCCAAGAACGGTGACCACTAGATCACAGAGGCGGTTAAAGCGTTCGGAATAACAGTAGTAAATGGAAATGGTTCTCATCATGAAATTAAACTCAGTAAATTCTGTTGTTATTCAGTTGTGAATGTTTTTATTCTGTCTGCTTACCAAGTAAATGGTAATGACTTATTTATCTAAAATTACATAATTTTATGCGTTAGGTGTGTCATAGTGACAGGATACATAAAATTTAATGAACTGAATAATAACACACCCAGAGGAATTGGTGGACTAAAATATGGAGTGAGGAGAAATAAAGCAACATATTCACTATTTATAGACGTCATGATTTGTGCTTTCTAGGTCTGTAGGTTAATTAAAGCCAAAAAAGTATATTATAAGGTTTACATTCTATAATAAACAGTTTCTATATTTATCAGACTTACTGTAATTTCGTAAGCAAATTATATTTTGCTTATCATCTTGTATAGTTTTAATGATTTACGTACTTGATGTATCACACGGCTAACAGACTGTGTGAAGTCCAGTCTTGTTTATCTCACTGTTTATTATTTCTTAACTCTGTGTACATTCAAAAACTTAAATTTATTTCATTGACGAAATCGATCACCGTATTTAAGAATGAAGTCATCTGGCCAGTCAAACTCTGATGTCATTTGTTCTAAAAAGAGACAGCAACCGTGAATATTGTAGTAAGCTTCCGGTCTTACACACGCGTCACAAGGGACATCAGTTGCTACGCTCACGTCACTCAGTTCGTCTTGATGTTTAACCATTTTTTTTACAGTGATGAAACCTTACGCTCGACCATTTATATGGCTGTGTACAACCGAACTTTCCACGATGCTTCTTCTGTCATCTTCCTGACACGTGCTGAATTGTGGACATAGTCTATTAATTTTATAATAAATAATGACTTATTTACGCAATTAACATGTCACAGGGTCGATTTCCTTGTGGTTGTGTCTTCCTGCCGGAAGTTACGTCATTCATAAAAAGAGATAAGATAATTCGAAATAATGTCCTGATAGAAAAGGCAAATCAACTTACTCTGAGGGAGCGTGAGTAGGCGAATCGTGTAGCAATTGGGATGCGGGCTGGAGAACCGAAGAGTCTGGGTTCAGTTCTCGGTAAGGATAAGAGATTCATCTTCTCTACAGCACCTGTGGACCACGAAACTTCCTATCCAGCGGGTACCAGGGGGCACATGCCCTGGGGGTGAAACGGCTGGAGCGTGGCCGAGGTTAAGAGAGCAACTTCCGCATGTGTCCTCATGCTGAGGTACTTAATTATGTCGCGGAGAATTTACCTCTATACATACTTGTAAATTCATCTCCAGTATCCATATTTTTAGATTTGTGTTCATTCATTTTTATTCTCGGAAGGGTCATGTGAAGTCTGCCACATTACAATAAATATTCTTAAACTTCCCAGATCTCTCTGCATATCCTGATAACCTGAGCGACTTACAGAACAGGAAATTAGAACCGCTATACAGAACCATGGATTTGGATGACCTTTTTTGGGATAAAGGGGAGAAGGGGAGGATTCACGAAATAATATTAGAATGCTGATGTCAGGAATTATGAAATGGCCACATGCATGATTGATATGGGAAGTTAATGCAGACTTTAATCAGAATCCCCGAAGTGAAACTACCATCAGGGACACCTTGGCTTAGATACGAGGATAATGTTAAAATGGATCTTAAGGTATTATATTGTGAAGGCGTGGACTGAATTCATCTGGCGCATGATAGGAACCAGTGGCAGACTCTTGTGAACACGGTAATGGGCTTTTGGGTTTCATAAAAGGTTAAACATTTCTTTTTCCTCTGAGTAAGTAGCGTATTAGCTACTGAAGGTGGACGATACTCGATGTACCTCGTTAATTGCTTATTTTAGCGCAGTCATTGCATGTAACCTGCTGTCCTACACAGTGCTTGAGAGATCCCTCGGTCCCTCCAGGCAAACACCGAGTTAGAACCTCGGGAAAACCACAATCGCTTCCTTCCAGACCCTTTCCAATTCATCGTAGTACCGTTCGATGTTATGCAGACGTCTTAAATTAGCGAGATATTGAGACCCTAGATGTAAATAGGAGAAGCCTCAGCTGAAAGCGAGGCGCGGGTTTCATGGCATGAGGTCCAATGAGGAAGTTTGTCGAAGCCTCCTCTAATAGGTGCATTCCTATCTGATTCATTTAACTGCATTAACTGGAGTTAATGACTCACATCCGAGGGGCTCCTCCGTGGCTCAGACTAACACCAGACTTGCATATTTGACTAACAAAGTAATGGAGCGGGAACAGAGCGCGTATCAGATTCCTCTTATCCGCATGGTCCGTGGGTCTTATCTTGGCTCGGGGATCGTCTGTCCTAATTGAAATTTCTTTAAGATTTCCTGAACATCTCTAGGCAAATGCCAGGAAGGTACCTCGGATTAGGTCAGAACCGTTTCTTTCCACATATTTTCAAATTCATTGTTTTCATATCTTCTTGCCATTCGAGGTTACATAATTGAAGTTACCTGTTTTGAATGCATTTCTAAATAAACCCCAAATCACGAAACAGGGTCATTTTTCACAAGTCCTCTCAGCTCCCACCATTGGTCCCTAACGTTAATCAAACGAATCCAATCAACATTGTCACATCTATTTATTTCTTTATATATATATTTTTTCCTTGACACTACAACCCCAGTGGGCGTAGGCCTGCCTCCATGAACTTCTCCGTTCACTTCGGTTTTTCTAGATCTTACACATTCGGTAGGACTCCTTGGGCGGGTGATCAGCTCGTCGCAAGGCCTCTACCTGTACACAAACACCCATGCCCTGAGTGGCATTCGAACCCACGATCCCGGCTTCCGAGCGAGCGAAGACAGTGCATGCCTTAGACCGCTCGGCTACCGTGACCGGCCATCTATTTATTTACAATTTTCATGTAGGCCGCTTCTCGGAAACGAAGTGGCAAACGCGTTTCCGCAGAGATACGATTCCTGAACACAAACCATCGCTTAGTTTTAAACAGACGTGCCCGTGGATACGGGAATTGAAGCCGTAGACTTCGTTGCGATGGAAGCAACAAGCGTGTCCATGGATATGAAATTGAAAGACACAGACTTTTGGAAAGCAGATCGTTGCTGCGGAAGGAACAAACATTTTCCGCGAATACCGCTAATAAACGGCCGTGCAGATCAGAACGGATTCATTCGTAATTCATTCGCAATTTAGAAATGAGTGATTCATAAATCAGTACCAAGTCAATCACAATAGAAGAGAAAACAGTCGCAGTCCAGTCAGATTGGAGCGAGTCTTAGGCATTCATGAATCGTGAGCTCTTGTAATTGATTGTGATTCAGAGTGATTGTAAAGGGGGTATCAGTAAATCCAGTCATGCAGTCCAGAACCCGTTAGTATTGGTCACGGAGCCATAAACACGTGACAGTATTATCCATCCATTTTCTTCTAGTTCTCCTATGATGTTTCTTCCGTCTAGATTAACATTTTGTATACACAGTCCTAGTTTCTTACGCGCTCACGGTGAGGGTTTTTTTTTTTAGCCCAGCCTAATCCTCCATCTGCTGTGCCGCTTCTTATTGGCTGTTTGTTGCTACTTATTCAAAATACTCACAGCTACTCTCCACATCTGAAGGTCGTTTCCTACATCCGCCACCTGATGGCGTACCATGCAGCAGATTAAAACAATTTACGGTGTTGGATAATTGCGTCATTTTGTGTTCCCCAATTATGCGTTTCTATAGTGTTATCAACTGCAAGTTCTTATAGAACTTCAAATGGCTTTGCATTCATTCGATGCAAAATAATTTCTTGATAATCTTTCACGATAATATTAACAAACTTGTCCGAACATTCGGACCCGAAAAGTATTTATTTTTTATCTATGGCTCTACAGCCCTTGTGATCCTTGTCCGCTTATACACAGTCAGTACCACTCCTCGGTCGGTGGATCAGCCGGTCGCAAGGCCACTATCTACACACAGGACAACACAAACACAGAATAAACGCACACAGACATCCATGCCTCGAGTGGGACTTGAACCAACGTTCACATTGTTCGAGCTGTCGAACAAGGTTCATGCCTTAGACCGCGCGGCCCCTGTGATCTTCACAGCTGAAAAGTGTATCGTATGTAATTACATATACGTTCACATTGTGCTCTTTTAAACTTGGATATCATGATGTCCTTGCATTCACTAAAGCATACGTAGCCGAAACAGCTTGAAAGACCCCGTCACGGCGTAAACATTTGAAGAAAGCATTTTAGTGCCCTGGCTGAATATGCGTTTACGACGATCCAGATGTAATAATACATTCAGTAAATATGCTGTACACTAGCAGTGGTTACTGTATCTGAGTGCACGTAACCCTAGGGTCGAACTTTATCTGGACCACCGTCAATGAGCGACTACTCTCTCCATATATCTCTCTCATCACGACTGTGCAGCCTGCCAAAGGGTTGTCAGTGCGTATCGGTCTCGCAAATTTTTAATTGCGTAGTAAAAATGAAGGGGCACGCTGTAGCGTAGTTGGGTGAGACACCGTGCTACAAGCCGGAAGGTCGCAGGTTCGAATCCCGATGAGGTCATTGCATTTTTTAATTGGGGTCGACTCAGTCTCTAGCAGAAATGAGTACTAGGAATATTCTTGGGGCTAAAGGGAGGCCGGCGCTTAGGGTTGACAATCTTGCCGCCATCTATGAGCTGATTGTCTAGAAAATGTGGGAGTCTCGACGTCTCACAAACCAGTGGTCCTCCACGGCCTGTTACAGGGATACCTTGCCTGTTTATTTGTCTTATCAGTTACTTAAAATCACTTCTCAGGTTTTGATTGAGGAGTTCTGTTAATGCAGATAGCGAGTGTGAATTAAGCACAAGGCAGGAAAACGTATTACTCAACTTGATTTGTAGCAGATTTCAGAATATTCTTGTTTTGTTCTTCTTTAGGAAACACAATATTAAAGATACGCCAGAAATTAATACGAGAACATTTTTAAAAGAGACGCAATGATGAGTTATGTTTTCCCTTCCACCGACAACCATGATGAAAGGAGGATGATGGAGGATTTGTGGAAAGGGAAACAGAGATGAATACGAGAACGAAAGGAAGAGGAAAGTTAAAAAAGAAAATGTTAGAAGAATTGTAAGATTTGAGGTTTTCACGGCGGTGACTATGAAGAAAGCAGTCTTCTGGGATTTGGCACCGTGTATATGTGGTGTTAACCGACGTTTCGGAGGAACGTATCGCCGCCTTCTACCCTGAAGATGGAGGCAATACGTTCCTCCGAAACGTCGGTTAACACCACATATACGCGGTGCCAAATCCCAGAAGACTGCTTTCTTCGTTAGAAGAGTTGTTTTCAGTTTGGCTCCATCAGGCAGCAGTAGCGCCGATGCAAGCTATTAACTCTGGCAACTAAATACTGGAGGAAAAGTTTCGGAAGACATGCGTCTGCTCAAACAATTTCCATTAGTGACTCCTCCCCTCTTCTCATTCCCCGTTACTAACAACACTCTGTTGCAATAAAAACTTGATACAGATCCGATTTCACGCACTAGGATGGAAACTTCCATCTTTATTACATAATGAAGAGAGTATTTCGTAGAAAACATGCGGCTCTAGCATAAACTTCCGGCGTAGAAATTTAGAATTGTCGGGTCTTGATTGTTACGATTCTAGGTTCGAACATTTTCCCCGGGAAAGTGTTCCCCGTGCGTATAATTTCTACTGGGGAAGATTGAGAAGCAAATATATTTCACTGGGATTCTCACAATTCAATTTCACGTAGGACATTTGATTAAGTGAGGTTAGGTTAGGAGTTCTGCAGGGGAAAGTCCATTGACAGAAAAGAGCACACGCTCCCTTTTCCAGCCAATAGATTCAGCTGAAAATATATGCGTGGGCCTACAGCAGAATTCTTCTTTCCATATTCGTTTACATGATTGCAGACCGTGCATTCCTGTTCCTTCTCCCGGACTGAAAGATGGCGTTTAGTCCCTGGAGAGATAACCCGCCCTAAATTCCCTTCCTACTTTTCGGACCTCGTCCCTCGGGTTAAGGGAGGGAGCACTAAAGGAAAGGAATTAGGAAAACCATTTGGTGACCTTGAACTGGCCAGAAGTTAACTACGAAAGCAATAAATCGTTCACTTACGTAGAACTTGACGTTCTAACAGCGGTGGTTATGAATAGTTGTATCTTCTGGTAGCTAACGAAGTGCAACTGGCGTATGTGAGGAACACGTCACCTCTAAGGGCGGCCGCACACCAACTGCGTCAAGACACGCATCAAAACAAGAGACAAAAGACGCAGTCTTGCTTCATTCGTGATTCGTCAGCATCATGACTCAGACCGGTGTGCGGCGGTTTTCATAATCTCATTCGTTTCAAATGTGCTCATTTCTTTGCGTCATGTCGCAGACATCGTGTCTTGACGCATGCCGGTGTGCGGCCTACCTCACTTCAACTATGTTCTGTTTGGTGCCTGCTTCTTTGTGGTTTCTTGTTTCACCTACTTGTCAGCCTGAAGATTGAGGCGACATGTTCCTCCGAAACTTTGGTTGACTTTGAGCGGACTACATGGCGTTGTGTCCTAGAACATAGATTGTGCATGAAACAACAAGGACATCAGGTCAGGTCACATCATGTCGCTACTGTCTCAGAGGAAACGCAAACAAAGTGAGAATAAAAACGGTGTTATTTAGGGGCTGTAACTCTCTTTGTCCTCTCCTGAGTTGATCTGTTGATCTGTTGTGGGGTCAAACATGGTGTAAAGCGGCGTTACCTCAGGAAGGAAAACCGCTAACCACTAGACCACCTGCCTCCATTCCCATGATAGGTGCTCTATTATGGAACCTCTTAATTTGTATTGGTATTACGGAAATCGATGGTCAATTAATCCGGTTTAAGAAAGAGGATATACCCTGTAATACCCGTTCCCTCGTTTACCATTGCTTAACTTGGGCCCAAAATGCAGCCTGGGGTTTCAACAATAGATCTGGCTAGTTAAAATGTCTATATGGATGTAAATCAGTAGAAATTTTCTTTTTTAATTATATTATGAAATTTTTGGTTGTAGCACACGTTTTGTATTTAAGTTATAATGGGTCGTTTGCGCGAAAGTTGGGAGCACGCGGTAGCGTAGTTGGTTGACGCGGGTTTGATTCCCGATTAGGTGGATTTTTTAATTGACCTAATGCTTCTAGCCTCACTATGGCCCTGGGGTAGACTCTGTCTTTAACAGAAATGAGTACAAGGAATCTTCCTGGAGAGTAAAAGGCTGCCGACGCGTAAGGCTGACAGCCTTATTGCCATCTGTGAGCTGATTATCTAGAGGAAATTTGGGAACCTCGACGTCTCACAACCCTATGGGCCTTGAGGGCCTGTTACAGGGATAGCTTTGCCTTTTATGTCATAACCAGGCCTTTCGACGGCGAACAAACTGTTTAAGTTCGTACTTAAGATTCGATTTATTGAAATTTTGTAAATAATGCTAACAGATTTAGTTGTTGTTAATATATTTGTAGGAACGTCTTAATGTTGACATCTTGTAAACGCATGTGAGCATTTGAGGTTTTATTAAATTCACATTCAGAGATTGAATCGACTTACTCAGCAACAAGACAGCAACAAATCTGAGGATTGAGTAATAAGCCTCTAACAGACAGGAAGTTTCGAACCGCCAAGCATCCTCCCTTGTCCCTTGCTGTAAACTTTCCACTAGCAGAAAGAAGACGCGGAAAACCTTGTGATAAGAAAACAAGTGTCTGGGTATTAAGTCTTCTGAGTAAGCGAAGGGATCTTTTGGTCTGTATATAAGATTCTTACTAAAACACTGAACTAAGTCGGGTGGAAAAGCTGGGGGAGCTTTAGTTTTCATGCAGCAAAGTGCTTATGGTGAAATGCTTACGAGAAAATTAGAGCATGAAGTTTGCTGAGGTCTTTATAATGGAACTTGGCGTTGTAGGCGTCAGGAAGGATGAAAGCCCTCATAAAATGGCTACACCATTCCGATCAACAATTTAGCCGTCTTCTCCCGTTCAGAAATTAAGACTGAACAGATATAAGCTTCACGGAAATATTTATACAGAAATGTGCTGTCTTTGACAAAGATTGTTCATGAAAGTACAGCAAACTCTCGATACAACGGACTAACAGGGGAGCTTTATCGCCGATGTCTGCTATAACCGAGTGAAGTGGTATTCCGGAAGTACACCTTAGGGTACATAGCCAATACATGCAATACACATGGAAACACAAAATGTGATTACATCTATTGGCGTCCTTTTTTTAAATACAAAACTTTCTTAGTGTCTCAACGTCTCTAAAAATTCACAGCTGTTCACAGCCAGATTTGGTTCCATAATCGGTATAGCGACTAGCTGCAAGCTGGACGTGAGGAGCTGGGATAGCTCAGTCGGTATAGCGACTAGCTGCAGGCTGGACCTCCGAGGGGTCGGAGTTCGAGTGTTGGTAGATGCAAGAATCTCTTCACGTCGTCCAGACCGGCTATGTGGTCCTCCCAGCCTCCTATTCAATGGGCACCGGGTCGTTTTCCCGGGGGTAAGGCTGCCGGGGCGTGATGTTCACCACTCACGTCCTAGCTTCAAGGTCAAGAAAATATGTATATACATCCATTCCCAATACGCCTTGATGGTGCAATGCTTAGTTACTGAAGCACAGGAACTGTACTTCTTTGCCTTTATAACGAGAGTTTACTGTAGTTTTATGGGCAATGACAGACTAGTTGTGTGAACCACAAGAAGTAATTAATCGAAATGTGCCACTGTATAGTCTGGTAGAAGTCTACTGACGTTTCGGGGGAAGGTCGAAGAGAACAAATACAAGGAAGCATGAAGCTACTGGCTGCTTGGTTCCACAGTCTACACTTCGATTCTGAAAATGGGGACAGTATTTTCTTCCAAAACATCGGAAAACTTTTACCAGATTACACTGTGTCACATCGAAGAATGTAGTGATCTTCATAGTTACCCTCGCAATTAAGGCCGCGCCATAGCTCAAGCGGTTAGTTGCTGGCTTCCCACCGCGGCGGTCCGGGTTTGATCCCAGGTCTGGTCACGTTGGATTTGTGGTGGACAAAGTGGCGCTGGGATAGGTTTTCTCCGAGTACTTCGGTTTCCCCTGCCAATCTTCATTCCACCAATTCCTCCACAATCACCCTTACCTGTCATCTGGGGCTGGTACAATAGGCCAAAGTGGCCGCAGTGCAAGGGACTTAGTCCCATCCCACTAGTAATAAAAAATTACCCCCGCTATTGCTTAGATCTCACAAGAAGTAAATTTTGTTGTATGAAATTTGTTCGATGGCGAACTTACGTGAACACGGTAATGAACCTCCGGATTCCATTAAATATTGGGCGTACAAAAATAAGCTATGTCCTGATAGTGGATCGGTTTACTCTGTAAACATCTCTTTATTATGTGCGAAACTGGACAAATACCTCGTACTCCTGCAGAACCCTTGGCGAAAATGTAACTGAACCGACAGTTTAAAGAAATAAAACATTTGGCCAGCCGGAATCATTCATCTCAGGGCACAAAAACACTCGTTGTTCGGTCTTTTTGAAGAAACCGACACTTCCTATTTACACTTTCGTGTGGATAAATAAAAGAGAGTGTTTAAAAAAGAAGCCACGGTTTCTTAATGAAGTCAGTCGGTTTACACTAAGACCAGCGCCTGTCCTGCAGGCTCCATGCTCAACACAGCTCAGTTTTCAGTAACGAAACGTCACCATTCAGTGAAACCGAACTTCTGGTTTCTTGGATGCATGAAATAGTCTCTGAAGTTTTT